>NW_012134969.1:12673363-12683605 GCF_000956105.1 Propithecus coquereli | reverse complement strand
GGCTTCAAAAGAATGCAGAGGACTCTCTAGCCCACGGGCCAAGCAGCATGGGTACCATAAAGTCTGGAAAGTGACCTGGAACCTGCATGCACAGTAAGACTCAAGTCATGCAGCTCCACAACTGTCCAATCAAAGTGGTTCCATGGTGATGTTTGAACCACAATGAGGTCCCTATCTAGACATCATAAAATAAGACCCAGACCATAACCAAGCCCTCTTTTTCTGCTGTGACAAGGGGTCCTGTCACCATCTGTGACGTATGTGTCTTGCTTTGTAAACCTATGTCTTGCTCTTGCTCTATAATCCTACTTGCTCCCCCTCAATAAACTTCACCTCATGCTTGTCTTACTTTGGTGCGTCTGGTCATTCTTCAGCCATGAGCACACTTAGAACCAACATTCCAGACTAAAACCTGACACTAGTTGTCAGATATTCTACTGCAAAGTGGTGTGGAATCCACAAGCTTGCATTTAAATACCCATACCAGTGCTGTGTTTATAGGCATTTGCCTGGAAAAGCTATGCTCCTGGGAGGTAGACTCCCTTAAAACATAATAATAGTGAGTAACCAAGTGAGGACAGTGAATCTTTTTAAAACATGAATCATTCCCTATGGTTCCCAAAGTCAAGATGTATTGGGTATCTATTGCTGAGTAGATAACAAATTATCACAAAACTTAATGGTTTTAAACAACAAAATTAATTACTTCCACTTCAGGAATGTAAAAGCAGCTTAGGTGGGGGGTTCTGGCTCAAGGTCTCTCAAGAGTTGCAGGCAAAATGAACGCTGGAGCTGATGTCGTTGAATGCATCACTGGGGCCGGAGGATCTTCTTCCAGCTTGGTTCACTCACACGCCTGGCAAGTTGGTGCTGGTTGTGGGCAGGAAATCTCAGTTTCCACCCACATGAGCCTCTCCTCTCACAGGTGGAGTGTCCTCACAGCACAGTGATGGGCTCCCCCCTGTAGAGAGCAATCCTAGAGAGCAAGGCAGAAACGGTGATGCCCTTTATGACCTAGAGCCAGAAGTCACACACCATCACTTCTGGTATATTCTATTTGTTAGAAGCAAATAACTAGGTCCACCCACATGCAAGGGGAGGAAAATTAAGAGAGGAAGGGGAATAAAGCACGGCCTTTTGAAGGGAGCAAAGTTGAAGAATTTATGGACATATTTTAAAACCACCACTTAAGGTTATATAGTCCTGACATAAGTGGTCCCCAAACGGAACCTCTTGTGTTTAGTAAAATGTTCTCACTTCTTTATAAAAATGCACATCTTATTTTATCTTTTTATTTCAAAATATTAATTAAGGGGGTACAAGTATTTTTGTTACATGGACATCTTGTATGATGCTTAAGTCAGGACTTTTGTTGTGCCCTTCACCAGAATAGGTTTCATTGTACCCAATAGGTAAGTAAAAATTCACACCTTTATTGAGGATTTTGCAAGCATACTTGAAAGTGATAAAATACCTTAGTCGCAGTCATTCTTTATGTGTGGCATGCTTATTGCATCATTGCATCAAAACTACAGAGCTTGAATAAAAATCCTTTACAAATGAAAACATTTGTACAGTGATAACTCAATGTGCCAGATACCAGACTACTGCCTCTCAGCTCCAAACCCACCCTTCCTTACTCTGCCAGTGATGCTATGGCTGGAATTCTGCAACTACATTTCTCCCGTGCTGCCTCCCCCTTGTTAGCCTCTGCCAATGGGGGAACTAAAGAGAGTGCAAGGCTACAGGGGGTAAAGTGACTTGCTCCTTCCCCTTGCTTCTGGTGTCACCCACCTTCCTTACTAGCCCAGCAGCTGCAGCTCCTGCCCAGATCAGCCAGTGAACCTAATACATTTTCCCAGTACTTGTGCATCCAGCCCATCGCACCCGCTCAAGACACAAGCACCAGCTGTCCGGTGTCCCTGCCTTAGAAATCAGGACATCTCCTCTGAGCTCAGAAACGCCAGTACCAGCTAAGCAGTGGCTCCTTCTCAGAATTCTGAGTTTCAGCTCCATGAGCTGTCTCTTCCATATTTCTAAGTTTTAATAATTCCCATCTCCTCTCTTTGTTCTCCGAGCCCTAGCAGTGGTGGTTGCTTCCTGCAGTTGCTACCTCTGAGATGACTTAGTTTATTTTGCACGTTGTTTCTTAGTTAACCTTGCTTTACATTAACATAAAACAAGTGGTGTGGTTTCTGTCTCTTGACTACACCCTGACTGATACGTTCATTATGTAATTGTCCTAAGAACAAGGAGATATGCATAATGGAGGCTGTTGCTTGGAATGTGGAAATTAGGTAAAACCTCAGGAAATATTAGGATGTCCTCACCAATACTTGGGTCATTTAAGGCCATACAGCAAACTTATCAGTCATGAACTATTGTAAGCCCAATGCTTTAAACGTGAAAAGATAAATCTATTGCTGATACGGTCTTATGGGTCTTTAAGGATCAAATCATTGCACAGGAAAACATTGAGTGTATCCAGAATGCCCCAAAGAGGGCAAAGGGAGAAGAGGGCTCCACTTATGAAGAGGATACAGGAGGAAAGACTGGAGAACAAGCCATCCTGGTGCTCACAACCCTTAAGCCAGATTCCAACTCCACAGGGGTTTCACTCTAGCATGAAAATGAGAAATCTTTCATCTCATGATCAGAATGGAACCCCCCGCACTCAGTCAGCCCAGATATGAGAGATATATGGTAAGTAAACCCGTGTCACCTTGCTGCATGAGGCAGCAATATTAACTACATCCTCAACTAGCGAAGATTGTCATCAAGCTGAGGCAACACTGTCCCAAACCGGTAGGTATGGATTAAAGGAAAAAATAAGTTCAGAAGTCTGGTTTAGAAGGAAACTGTTATCTGAATCAAAAAAAAAAAAAAAAAATTCCATCTGTTCAGAGAAAAGCACCCAAAGGCAGAGGCGCAGGGGATAGCATGTAAAACAGACTGGTTGAAGGTCAAGCCAAAGATGACCCAAAACGCCATCTGGTTGTGATTCCTGGAGAAATACTAATAAAGAACTTTCTGGTTCTCCCCCACCCCACCCCCAGCTGTCTCAGGGTCTGCCATCTATCTGCTTCCTTCGGCGGGGGAGTGGGGGGGGTAGGAAGTGTTAGTTTGCTTTCAGTGTCACCAACTCCTTTGTTTTTTAATTGTTTTTATTTCTTAGATATGACTATGATTTATATGCGCATTTTCCTACATATATTCTGAGGGGTTAAAAAGACACCATTACTACAGCTATGAATTAGACTACTCAAGGCCATCCCTCTGATCTGATATACAAAGAAAAAAACATGAAACACGAGCAGAGTCACTGACATGAATCCAAAAGTCAAATAAACAGAAGGAGTTTAATGTGAGTTGGAAATAACAGAATATTAAATCAACCATAATAGCACGTATTACGAAGTTATAAATATATACGCAGTAACTTCTAGAGAAGACCTACTATAATTTAAATTTTATTATACAAGTACTTATTTCAAAATTGCTAGGCTGAAAACTAAATTAGCTCTTCAATATGGTTAAGTGGTTGTTTTTAGTTTGGGGTGAAATCTTGTTACAAGACTAAGTATAAAATCTGTTTCAATAAATTTGCTATAATTGTCTGGGTCTCATAATCAAGAAGGATTTTAAAGAATTGGTGCTACAAATTGATAATTTACCACCACCAAGACTTTAAGAAAATATTTTCGAGTGTTGAAAGTTTAGTAACAGAGTCTTAAATATTAGAAATTCAAGATGTTGTCAGAAGACCCGGTTCTTTATTTGAGATAAAATCCCGGATCAGAGCGACAGCCCTCCATCACCCACTAAAGGGCATAAAATCAGAGCAAAGGCCACAAGACCCTTCCCTGTACACATTCTCAGAGGGAGGAAACAGGTACAGAAACTAAGAACATGGTCTTTCGAGGCAGACAAACTGAGGTGCGAGATTAAACTATTAATAAGTCTAGTTAGTTTACCTTTCTAATCTCAATTTGTTCATCTGCAAAATGGGACCCCCAGCAACACTACTCTTCCTGAGGTTACCAGAGATGCCCATGGTATCAATCTGAATGAGCACTTTTCAGTCCTAGACTTCTCAACTTCATTTGACACAGCTCAGACTGCCTCCTTTTTGAAACAATTTTCCCCTAAGCTTTGTACAAAGGAAGCCTTCTCCCTCCATATTTACGCTTTGGTTCACAGTGGCTTGAGCCAGTCCTTCCCACGAGTACCTGACATCCTTGGGCCGTGTCTAGTAGGAGGAGAGGCCAGGGTTGCACAAGGTCACTGCTGGGCCATGCCATGTCCCCTGCTCTCTCTGCGCCAGCAGTTCCCGGGTGAAACGCAAGCTTCTCAACATCTGTGCCCGTGTGCTGAGGTCCCTCCCTTCCACACAGGGCCTCTGCACCTAAGGATGCACACCCTGTTTCTTTCTCCCTCTTCCTTGTTCCCTTCCTCTCTCTCTACCCCCCCTGGCATCCCACCCTTTGCATCTGCCTAGTTGGGTGACGCAGGGCTGTACTTTTTGCTTACGCCAGAAACCAAGGGGATGTTCTCAGTCGTTCCCGCTTCTTACCCCCTGCCACCTCCAATGAGCACCAAGTTTGCTCACTCTTTTTTCAAACCAAATCTTGACTCCAACTACTTCTCTCAATCGCCACAGTCATCACCCTAGTCCACCATCATCTCCCACCCGGGCCGTGGGTGGTCGATTCTACGTATCAGTGTCGCTTGGCTGTGGTGTCACGCTGTCTGGTCAAACGCCAATCTAGATGCTGCTGTGAAGGCATTTTTTAGGTGTGATTGACATTTAAATCAGATTTTCAGTAAAGCAGATTACCTTCTATATTGTGGCTGGGCCTCATCCAATTATTTGAAGGTCTAAAGAGAAAAGACCTAGGTCCCCTGAAGAGGAAGGAATTCTACCTCCAGATGGCTGTCAGACTCAACGCTGCAACATCAGTTCTTGCCGGAATTTCCAGCCTGTTTTCCCTACAGACCTGCCAGCCCCCACAATCACGTGAGCCAATTCCTTAAAATCAATCTCTCTCTCTCTGTCCCCTGCAACTCCATCGGCCCTGCTCTGTGGAGACCCTAACACAGCCCTCAGAGCCCCAGAGTGGTTTCCCTACCGCGCCTCTCCTGTTTCTTCTCCACAGGGCAGCCAGAGTGTTCTTTCTAAAAGCATTTATTACATAATGTCATTTTCTAGTTTAAAATACATCTATCACTTCCCATTGCACTTAGAATAAAATCCAAAATCCTTAAAATACTGTTCAAATCTCAACATAATCTGATCTCTGTTCCCATTCTGAAGCCTCATCTCAATCCCCCGGCTACTTGGCCACTTGGCGTAGCCCACCTTCACTCCGTTTCTCAAGCGAACCAAGCTCCTTCTCCCCTCAGTTGCTTCCCCCCTGCCTGGAGCCCACCTCCTAATTCTCTCCCAGGGCTTCCTCAGCTGCCATCTCCTCAGTGAGGTTCTCCCCTGGCCCCCAGTAATGACGCATGATACAAGCCAAAGGTTAACTCTGCCCTGGGCTCTGTTCTAACCGTTTTGCGTATGTTAATTCATTTAATCCTCACAGCAACTCTATAAAGTGTGTATAGTTATCCCCATTTTACAAATGAAGAAAAGGAAGTACAGAAAGCTTACGTACTATGCCTAGGGGCACATAGCTAACAAGTGGCAGAGCTGGGATTTGAATCCAGGCATTCTGGCTCCAGAGTTTGTGAATTGAACCATTGACTTAATCTGCCCCTGGGAGGCAAAATTGAATGGCTTCCTTAGTGACTTTCTTGGCATCTTTTTATTTTCCTTCACTGTATTTATTATAATTCATTTTATATGTGTGTGTGTATATATATACACCCATATACATACATACATATGTACATGTAACATATACCCCGCCACACACACACACACACACACACACACACATTTGGTTACTTACTTGTTCCCACCACTATCCTATCAAGTGCCATGAGGACACGAACGCCACCTGTTTTGCTCACCTATGTAGCTAGTTCAGTGTTTTACATAATAGTGTTCAATAAACATTTAAGGTTCTTTTCCCTAGCTCCTCATTTATAGGTTGCAAATTCTCAAAAGTCATCTTCATTGTCCCCAAGTCAGATAGGAATGAAAATGGCAGTCTGGAGGAAGAATTGGACTATAATAATATCCTCTATGTCTGCCCTTGTTATGTTTTTATATCAACTGCCTTCCTTCCATGGGCCAGCCTCCGCAGCAGTACAGATAAACTGCTATCTATTGCGTGGGATTTGAGAATTCCCTAACCCCCAAAATTTCACTTGAAATATAATCATTAAAGATGCTGTTCTTTCCAATCCCTCATTAGAATTCAAATATCCCCTGGAAGCTAACAGTCTGCAGTCATTATTAATTAACCATCAGCCAGGATTATAAGACAGCCCCATGGAAACGCAACACTGAGCAGGTGTTTCCGTACCAGATGTGCTGGTACCTGGAGCTGGGTCACCAGGACTGGAGTGGGGGGGGAGGTTTAAGTAGAGCAGAGAGGACCCCAAGCTAATTTTTCCTTTGCCACAACGTTTGGGTGCTCCCAACTTGGCCCTGCTGGAGCTCCTTTGACAGATGTCATAAATGCCTCCTATGGTTTACAGAAAATCTCTGCTTTTTTTTTTTTTGGTTTAGCTAATGCTGTATCCATGCAACAAGAAAGCCACCAATTTAAAAAGTGAGAAATTTAGTTAATCAAGGAGTTGTTTTGTCTTCAAGACACCAAACTGGTTTGGCTGATTTGTCACTCATGTAATGAAAAAAGTGTTTGGGTTATGTAGCTGCAATCCAATTAAACATTGTTTCTTTCCACCTCTCCCCTACAGAGGACAGTGGAAGACAACAACTCAATAGTTGGTTTAAATTGGGAAAATGTTGATGGTAGTCATGAAAAAGATTTCAAAAGAAATTATGTATTCTTTTCCAACTTTTCAAATTTATACCATTCCCGTTTAATGTTGGTACCCCGGCACTTTAAGACAAACACAAATTAACTTTGCATTTTAACTATTTCAGAAAGGAATTACTGAGCTTGTACTGATTAAATTGATCTCCTTTCAGAAAAAGGAAAGGGGTCCAATTTGTTTTCAAAATAGTGCCAAGGAGTCCTGACTCCAATCCACTAATCCTGAAAACACAAGTAGTCAAAATTCTTTGAGATTTTATTTAGATGAAAAGTTCCATACAATTAGGTTGTACTTACTAGTGGGTAAAATAGTACTATGAGCCATTTCCAAAAATCTTTGGAATGTTCTCAAAGAGGGCTCAATATTGTAGCAAGTATTTTTTAACTATGAGGACAATCTTTCTAAAAGTGGAACTTTGATTGCCTTTCATTATCACAGTTTAGGGGGAAAAGAAAAGTCTAGATAGGTAGTCAGACCTGACCTCTTGGTCCAATTCCACCACTTTTTGCTGAGTCGTTTTGAAACAATCACTGCATTTCTACAACACGCAAAGGGAGAATTTTTAGAAGTAGAAGATGGTTAACAGGCACAATTATTTGACTACGGCTATAAATCAGAATAATAAGTAAAATGTTCCTGATTCTAGTTCCATGTGCAAAATTTCCAGAATAAAATAAAAAACATTGAGATTACACCTAGGTCATCAGGAAAAGGTCTAAAAGACCTTCAGAGAAGAAGAACCACAAACACAATTGATCCTTAATCCTGCTGCTCATATCACCTTTCTAATTGGACTCATTGACTAAATTAACTCTACTAAACTATTCACTAACACACCCATTGCTCTACATACCAGAAAACAATTAACTTTCCAAAATAAGGTTTAAAGGCGATCTATTGTTCAACATGGCAACATAGTAATAATAATACGGTATTCTTAAAAGATGCTGAGTAGATTTTTAAGTGTTCTCAACACAAAAATGATAATTATGTGAGGTAATGCATATATTAATTAGCTTGATTTAGCCATTTTACAATGTTAATATGTTTCAAAACATCATGGTGGTGGTTCACCGGCATGGTGGCTCACGCCTGTAATCCTAGCACTCTGGGAGGCTGAGGTGGGAGGATTGCTTGAGCTCAGGAGTTCAAGACGCCAGCCTGAGCAAGAGTGAGACCCCGTCTCTACTAAAAATAGAAATAAATTAGCCGGGCAACTAAAAAAAATAGAAAAAATTAGCCAGGTGTGATCTGTAGTCCCAGCTACTTGGGAGGCTGAGGCAGGAGTATCCCTTGAGCTCAGGAGTCTGAGGTAGCTGTGAGCTAGGCTGATGCCACAGCACTGTAGCCCAGGCAACAGAGCGAGACTCTGTCTGAAGAAAAAAAAAGAAATCATGATGTACATGATAAATATACGCAATTTTATTTGTCAATTTAAAGAATTATAAAGGCACCCTAGACTCCTTAAAAAAATAAAGTTCATGTTTTTTCAATCTGGCCCTTAGTTGCCTAACCATTCTCCCCAACCCCATCAGACTATTGGGCTTGTTCTTATTGGCTAACATTTATTGATGTTTACTATATAGCTGGCCCAATGCTAAGTATTTTGCATGTAGTATTCCAAAGGGAAAGTGTTATTTACACTCAATATATAATGCAGAACATTATGTTATAGTGGCTATGAATTAAGTTTATCGAGAGTGAAAGAAAATAAAGTGATAATGTTTTTTCCTAAACTTTCTTTAAACCATAGCTTATCAATCTTTCTACTACTCCAGATTGAAATTCAAAAGAAAAAAATGTTTAAATATGTTAAACACATAATAATTCTGGGAACTTCATATGAAATTTCCATGCGGCAAAAACTCCCAATACAGTTGTAGGAGGTGAGATTCCACATTAAAATATATCAAGTGACAAAACAGCTTTGAATATTGGAAGCATGTATGTTACAGACTGGCACTAAGACTTGGCTAACTGACTGATCTTTGAAGTTCTCATCTTAGAGTTCCAGAAGGTTTCTACGAAGTTTCTTACACTGGGAAACTTTTAATATTTCAAAACAGAGTTTGTTGTCTCATCATTTTCCCTGACAATCTTTTAACATGCTGTTTCCAAATAGATGAACAATTCCTTTTAGAAATGGCAAATGGCGAAGTTGTTCTTATTGGAAAGATAAAAATGAAATGAACCTGCCAACTCAAAACATCAAATTTCATAAGGGTTTTGATAAAGAATTTGCTATTGATTGGACTTGATTCACATACATGTCAGCATTCTAAAAGCCTTGTTCCATGAAGCATTTAAATGACCACCACTGAAATTATTTGAAAGAAGTCAGAAAATTGGTCATTCCAAATAAGCAAAGTCCTATTTTCTTAATAGCATCCTAAATTGTGTCCTTGTACCTCTATTTTTGTATTGAAGCACCTCTTTATTTTTCTCTTTTGCCCAACTCCTTTTCCACTGGGTAGTACTACATTTTGGCTTATTATAAGTAAATCTCTGTAATTCTGTCGTTCATTGTGGTAGATTTTATTTTTCTTCCCAAATATTTGCTGATCCTTCCACTGGGATGATTTTTGCTTCCTGTTCCACTGATGTCAGGCTTGGTCGTCTGGCTTGCTTTGGTCCATAAAATGTGATGAAAATCATTTCCAAGTTTAGGCTTTAAAAGTGGCCACATGTGGCCATTAGGTTTCTCTTTTCCCTCTGCCAAGAGCACAGCCATGTCCCAGGTAGGCAGCTCTTTGGCCTGGATCCTGGAGAGGAGAGAGCATGGACCAGGAGCACAAGGAACACGCACTAGAAACAAACATTCACTGTTCTAAGTCTCTGAGATTTGGTAATTATTAACCCAGTATTCCTTAGCCTGTAACTGACTAAGGCAATCAATGGCCTTCAAACTTTTTAAGTATATGTCTTCTTAAAATAATGTTGAGAAACTATGGATCTCCTGTAAATTGTTTTAGTTGACAGCTAAAACTTTCCATCTTATGCCTAAAAATGTTCAAAATTTGTCATTTGCAGCACATTGTAAAAGTTGATCATTTAAATAAAACTATTCCATCACTCCTTTAAAAGTACCAAATTGGATAAAATATCATACTATTACAAGACACATTATTATCTATTTTAAAACTACATAAACAAGGTTTTTTTTGATAGTTGGAAATTTTACATCATTCCTTTTTGCTCTTAAACTTATACTTTCATTTTACTTTCCCCATAAAGTTGAAGTCTGATATTATTAGTTACGCTTTCATGCTTCTCCAAAAAAAGTATGTAAGT
>NW_012134969.1:12672143-12673078 GCF_000956105.1 Propithecus coquereli | reverse complement strand
ATGGGTCTTTTTTAACTAGTTTACATAACCATGAATGAATTTATTGTCAGAAGGAGATAGGGTTAAGAATTAAATCTAATCTGAATAGCCATTTCTCAAAAGAAAACATACAAATGGCCAACGAGTATATGAAAAAATGTTCAACATCATTAGTTATCAGAGAAATGCAAATCAAAACTACAATGAGATATCATCTCACCCCAGTTAAAAAGGCTATTCTCAAAAGACAGGCAAAGACATGATTAATGCTAGCAAGAATGTGGAGAAAGAAGAACCCACGTACGCTGTTGGTGGGAATGTAAACTAGTGCAAACACTATGGAAAACAGTACGGAGGATCCTCGAAAAACTAAAAATAGAACTACCATATGACTCAGCAATCCCACTTCTGGGTTTGTATCCAAAGGAGGAAAATTCAGTATATTAAAAAGGTACCTGTACTGCCGTGTTTATTGCAGCACTATTCACAATAGGCAAGATATGGGATCAACCTAAGTATCCATCAGTGGATGAATGGATAAAGAAATTGTGGTACATATATACAATGGAATATTATATAGCCACAAAAAAGAATGAAATCCTGCCATTGGTAACAACATGGATGGAATTGGAGAACATTATGTTATGTGAAATAAACCAAGCACAAAAAGACAAATTTCACATGTTCTCACTCGTATGTGGGTGCTAAATATTAAAAACAATTGATCTCACAGAGACAAAGAGTAGAATGATGGTTACCAGAGGCTGGAAGGGTAGTGGGGAGGGGGGATAAAGTGGGGATGGTGCATGGGTGCAAAAACATAGATAGAATGAACAATATTTGATAGCACAACAAAGTGGCTATAATCAACAATAAGTTAGGGTCTACTTTAAAATAAATAAAGATTGGAATTGGAATGTTTCTAATACAAAGAAATGTTAAATACCTGAGGTGAT
>NW_012134969.1:12659045-12659561 GCF_000956105.1 Propithecus coquereli | reverse complement strand
CTACATTGGAAGTTTGATAGGAACTGCATTGAATCTGTAGCTCCTTTTGGGTATTGTGAACAATTTAATAATATTAATTCTTCTGATTCATGAACACAGGATATCTTTCCATTTATTTGTGTCTTCTCCAGTTACTTTCATTAACATTTTATAGTTTTCAGTGTACAGGTCTTTCACCTCCTTAAATTTATTCCTAAATATTTTATTCTTTTTTGTAGCTATTGGACATGGAATTGTTCTCCTAATATCTTTTTTGGATAGTTTGTTGATAGTGTATAAAAACACTACCGATTTTAGTGTGTTGATTTTGTATCCTGAAACTTTACTGTATTGATATATTAGTTCTAACAGTTTTTTGGTGTAATCTTTAGGGTTTTCTATATATATCATAATATCATCAACAGTGACACTTCCTTTTTTTTATTTCAAAATATTGTGGGGGTACAGACACTTGGGTCACATAAATTGCCTTTGTGCCACCTTAGTCAAAGTTACAAGCATGCCCATCCCCCAAAC
>NW_012134969.1:12652898-12658995 GCF_000956105.1 Propithecus coquereli | reverse complement strand
TATAGATGTAAGCAATAAAAAAAATTGTTCACATATGCAAGTAAATTCAAATGAAGGTATTTTTGCTTCTGAGTTAAATGCCTAAAATAATACTGTAATCTATCAGCAAAAATTATTTTAATATTTTATTGGCTGACAACTCAAATAGATTCTCCTTTAACTTTGTCAAAACCTAAGAATTGTAAATAACCTATTTGTAAAATTATTCATTATCCAATCACTAAACTCATTCACTTAATTTCTGAGAAGTATCTTTTAAAAGGCTTTACTGAGGCTTACCAATAATGTATCAATTATACGTGTTACTCCTTTGCATGGAAGCATTTTGTGTAAGCCAACATTGAAAAAAATGTGGAAAATCAAAATGTTATTAATCACAGTACTCTTTTGATCATACGATATTTTTGATAAAATATTTTTATCTGATCATTAAATACACTCATCCAAACCTCATGACTGCAGATTCGGCTCCTTCAATTTATGGAGATATCTACCAAGCAACCTAATTGTCAAAGCCAGTCCTCATTACCAAAGCAATCAGGCAAATCCGATTTGCTTTCTATCAGAAACAGTCTGTCCTCATTTTTGAATTCAAATAAAAGTGTTAACACATGTCCCTGTGACAAGCATGTCACTTCTGAATTCTGGAACAGATCTTTGCCATGAGGTTGCTATCTGGACAAAGTAAGTCTTCACTACCATCAATATTTCCAAGCATAATCTTTAGGAGTAATCAGTTTTTGTTGCTATGTCTTTCTTTTTCCCTCTGTCATGGGCACAGTTACCTCCCTGCTGGGTGCTGCCCTGTAACTGGATCCTAAAGTGAAGAGAGCATGGAGTATATTGTCTTTACTTTTCCTTCATGCACCTCTCCCCAGGAAGCGTTGCATTCATTGACAACAAGCAAGAAATATAAGGAAATGCATCACCACTCCCGCTAACCTACTTTACAACAAATTTGAGTCTGGAGCATTGCCACACAAGCTGAAATACGCTGTTTCTCATGCCATGCTTTTCACTCCACAGAAATATGTAAAAGACAGAGAAAGTCACAAAGTCCTACAGCAGCTACATGGTGGTTTGATTAGCAAAGGCATGATCAATACTGATATTTTTCACTGGATTGGAGACTTTAACACCCCCAAACTATTCACTGTGGTAAGATTTCAGATGTGGGAATGCATGCTCTTCTTTTGGAAAGCGAGAAAAAGCAGATGTGAAAACAAAGGCAGAAAAGAACCACGCACATGGCTTCCTGAATTGCAGGCTCCTTTCCAGGCCAATAAATCACAGAAAAGAGTATGTATGAATGTTGAGCATATGAAAACTTATGATCGTTAAACTTTCTATACCCATGTACCTGTTGGAAAGGTTTCCTATTCCCCAGCAGGTACCTGAACCCCAATGTTGCTGTAAATTTCAAAGCGACTGGGCAGATTGTAATTTACAATGCTTGAAAAATATTTTATTCTCTACTATTTGTATAAATTTTTATTACTGTATAACAAACAGCAACATGAAACAATACACATTTATTACTTCACAGTTTCCGTGGATCTGAGTACGCAGAGATCAAGCACAGCTTGGTTGGGTCCTCTGCTCAAGGTCTTACAAGGCTGCAGTCAAGATGTCGGTTGCTGCTGCAACCTCATCTGAGGCTCAACCTCCTCTTCCAACTTCACTGGTTATTGACAGAATTCAAGTCTTGGGATTGTAGGACTGAGGCCCTCCTTCCTAGAGGCTGCCCACCATTCGCCACCATGTGACACTCTCCACTAATGGCAGTTTCCTTCTTTAAGGCGAACAGGAGAATGTCTCTGCTGCTTCTTTTCTCTCAGCCCTAGACCCTCATCCAAAGGGCTTGACCAATTAGGCCAGACCCACCAAACTAATCTCCCTTTTGGTAACCTCAAGCCAACTATTTAGCGGGCTTGATTACACCCATAAATCCCTTTACCTTTGCTATATAACATGACATAATCCAGAAGGTAATATCTCATCATCTTTGCCATGGTCTACTGGTTAGAAGCCAGTTACAGGATCTGCCCAGTCAAGTGGACAGAGCCATGGACCATTTGGAATCATCTTAGAATTCTGCCTACCATACTATTTAAACCAAAAATAAGATCAAAATTATGCATATAATAAACATGGACTTTTTTCTTAATTTAGAACATAAAATTTAAAAGACAGTCCCTAGAGCAGCCATTATTTCATGATCCTTAGGAGAATCACCAGAAAAATTAGCTTAAAACACAGATTTTTTTTCTGGCCCCACCCCCAGAGACTCAGTTGGCATAGAGACGATCAGGAATCTGTGTTTTAAATTAGTTCTCCTTGATGATGCTGATGCAAGTTCTGACCACATTGAAAATCCCTAATATAGTGCTTCCATAATTTAAGAACAGCTTAAATTTTCCTAAGGCTTTGCAGTTTGGGCCAAAGAATTCCTCCAAATGGGATGCTTAGAGCCTTTGTTTGATAAAAGCTATGTTTCACAGGCCCCACCTCTCTGCTTAGCACCTAACATATTGTGAAACCTTTATATAGTCTCAGGAAGTACCCTTCTGTCAGATAGAATCTTTCTCATAAGTCCAAGCTGACAGCCTTCTCTCTGCTGTAAACCAAATATAAAAATTCAAAAATAGCATAAATTGGATAGAAACCTGGTTTCTTCTCCAACTGGAATTCCTATCATTCTTGAAAAAAGAATGGGAAAGGACAAAAGCTTGTAGAGCTGGCCAGGAACCACCCTCAAGCAGCGACCACCTCATTGGTATAGTCCTCACCAAGGCTCTTGTTGGTTTCTGAGGAAGATAGGAGCTCCTTGGACACTCTTTGGTTAGAAATAGGGTGAGAAGGCAGTGGTGGCCCCAATGATGTGACTTCCTATTTTCTATATAGAATCTACCTAACTTATGAAACCATCACAAAAGGTGCAAGGAAGGGTGCACTTTGGGTTAGGATGGGCTGTAAGACCCACAAGTGCCAGAATTTTTCAGAGGAGAAAAACTGAGAAAAGTTCTAGGTGTTAATGAGGGCCAACAGGATATCAGCAGGCATCGGCAGCATCAGCTGCAGACACCCAAAGGGCAATAAGGTGCCATGAAGACAAATAGGAGAGAAGAAACCTGTAGTACTTGATTCACTCAACTAATGGTCACCGAGTGCTTACAATGTATTGCATGGTGCTCTAGGCATTATCACAGCCCCTCCACATTTTGCACCAGAGAGATGTTCGCTGTCTCACTGCCTGGCTTTGCCCCTTTTCGAACAGCTTATAAAGCACACCATACTCTTCTCAGTATAGGATCACCTGTGAACAATTTTTTAAAAGTGTGCTTTAACGATTATTCCTTACTCTTTCTTCACCCGAGGATTCCAAGTCATGCCATTTATAGTTCTCCCTTGCAACTTGACCTTGACTTCTAAGAAAGATCCTCAAAGACTAAGAAAAAAGAAGTACATCAGTATGGTGCTTAGGGAGTCGGAAATAATGCACGTAGCTCAGTCACCATGTGGACAAAGCAGAGAAAGGAAGTAAAATAAAGAAACCAAGATGTGCAGCCTCTTAAGAGTGTAGAGGCAGAAAGGTGCACTGTTCTGCTTTCCCCAGACGTTAATCAGTCCACAGTGGCTGATCCAGGTGAAACATCTGAGTAGGGGAAATGTGTCTGTGCTATCCCAACCTCCCAGGTCATACCTACAATCTTTCATTGCCATCATCCCTTCTGTATGTCCATGCCATTCTTCTTGGAGTTCACATACCATATCTTTGAGTTCTCTTTTATTAAAACAAGTTCTCGAGAAAGAATCAGAAAGTCATTTACATGACCTTCGTAAACAGGTTAAATTATTTTGTAATTTTTATTTTTAATTATAAATTGACAAATTATAGTTGTACATATTTATGGAGTACAGTGTGATGTTATGATTTATAAATATAATGCAAAATAATTAAATCAAGCTAATTAACATATCCACCAACTCAAATACTTATTTTTTGTAGTGAGAACATTTGAAACTCTCAGAAATTTTGAAACGTACAACATATTATTATTTACTGTATTCACCATGTTGTGCAGTGTATCTCAAAGAAAAAATTATTCCTCTTGTATAATTATGGATTTGTACCCTTTGACCATCATCTCATTTCCCCCACCTCGCAGCCTCTGGTGACCTCTCCAATGCCCTCTCCAAAACTCATTTGAAACTTAATCCCCAATGTGGTAGTATTGAGAGGTAGGGCCTTTAAGAGGTGACTGGATCATGAGGGCTCCACCCTTATGAATGAGTTAATCTATTCATGAATTAATGGGTTAGTGGATTAATAAGTAATCACTGGAGGAGAACTGGAGGCTTTATAAGAAGAGAGACCTGAGATAGCACACTACCACACGTAGCTCCCTCCCCATGTGATACCTGTGTCACTCAGAACTCTTCAGAGAGTTCCCACCCACAAGGAAGCTCTCATCAGATGTGCCCTTCAGCCTTGGACTTCCCAGCCTCCAGAACTATAAGAAGCAAATTTTGTTTCTTATAAATTTCCCAGTTTTAGGTGTTCTGTTATAAGCAACAGAAAACGGACAAACACGCCACTATGTACTCTGCTTCTTTGAATTCAATTGTTTTAAATTCCACATACAAGTGAAAACATGCAGCATTTGCCTTTTTGTCTCTGGTTTATTTCACTTAGCATAATGTTCTTCAACTTCATCCATGCTGTTGCAAATGACAAAATTTCTTTCTTTTTAAAGGCTTAATAATATTCCATTGTATATATGTACCACATTTTCTGGATCCATTCATCTATTGATGGACACTCAGGTTGATTCCATGACTTGGCTATTGTGAATAGTGCTTCAGTGAACATGGGAGTGCAGACTTCTCTTCAACATACTGATTTCAAATCTTTCAGATAAATACCTAGAAATGGGATTGCTGGATCATATAGTAATTCTATTTTTAGCTTTTTGAGGAACATCTGGACAAATTTTCCATAATTGCCATGCTAATTACATTCCCACCCACAGTGTTTAAGCAGTCCCTTTTCTCCACATCCTTGCCAACAGTTGTTATCTTTTGTCTTTTTGATAATAGCCATTGTTACAGGTGTGAGGTAATATCTCATTGTGGTTTGATTTACATTTCCCTAATGCTTTAGTGATGTTGAACATTTTTTCATGTCTCTCTTGGCCATTTGTATGTCTTATTTTGAGAAATGTCTATTCATATCCTTTGCCCATTTTTTTTTCCTTTGCATATGCCAAGCCACCTTACCCATTTTTCTGATAAATTTTAGAATTCTGAGCTTTACTAGTTTTAAAATATGTTCACCAGGGACTCTCCTAAAACAAACAAAATGGGGAAATGCAAGTCAGGGCCACATCATTCAGCTACCCTTGTAAATGCCTTCCAGCCAGAGACTTCTAGGAACACAGCTGCAGCTGAACATAACGGGATTATTATTCCTTGTGGGGAGAGAATGGAGGACCATGGAAAGTCTCAGTCAGTGGGTGTTGGAAAGAATTGAAAGGATCTGGGCTTGTGCTGGGTGATTTGGGGGAGGATTTTAGGAAGCTTTGCTCTGGATTAGATGCCATCAGGAAGCAGGGTTAATGAAGATCATGTATCTCAACATGGTAATTCACATCTAGGGGCAGGGCAGACTAGACTGAACCCTGCTCATTTTTAAATCAGATTATTTGCTTTCTTTCTATAGAGGGTTTCAGTTACATATTTTGGATATTAACCCCTTATCACATATATGGTGTGCAATGATTTTCTCCCATTCTGTAGATTGTCTCTTCACTCTGTTGATTATTTCCTTTTCTATGCAGAAGTTTTTAGTGTGATGCAATCCCATTTGTCTATGTTTGCTTTTGTTGCCTGTGCTTTTAAGGTCATACCCCAAAAATCATTGCCCAGACCAACATCATGGAGCTTTTACCTTATGTTCACTTCTGTAATGTTACAGTTTCAGGTTTGACATTTAAGTCTTTAATCCATTTTGAGTTGATTTTTGAACATGGAGTGAGATAATGGTCCAATTTCATTCTTCTGCATATGGATATCTAGTTTTTCCAACACCATTTGT
>NW_012134969.1:12648456-12649991 GCF_000956105.1 Propithecus coquereli | reverse complement strand
TTTATAAATGATACCTTCATGGTGAAAAGTAAAGCATTAGTGAGTGAACAGGAAAGATTTGTTTTTGTATGATTTTTTTTAAGGGAAGACAATGAAATTTCCAAACTCATTCTGTATAGGTAATCCTTTGAACTTAAAGCTGTATAAATACTGGAAAGGAAGAATGGAGGGGAAATATTATTCATTCTCATCTCTGTAGTTCTTTGAAACATAATGTTCATACTTTCTGCTTAAGCTTTACCATGTAAAGAGCTTAAAGGTTGTCACTCCCATCTTTACAACAAGAAAAACCTGAATAAACTAAAAATCAATGACTTTTCTAGAATCCATCAAGGAACTGACATTGTAGGGAAACAAACCACTCCAAAATCAAGAGAAACTGACACATACAGAAAGTCACACCTGGAGAAGTCACTGGAATAATAAAATGGTAGAGACATTTAAATGATAATTTTGATAAGTTGATGGAGACTGTTCAGAGTAGCAAAAAGTGAAAAATCTCCTTAGGGGGCCTCAAATCTCTGTGTGCTTTACCTCCATACATCCCACTGGTTCTCAAGATAATTCTAGAAGATCCTCTCATTGCTCTGGCAGAGGGAAGGTAAGAGTAGTAATTGTAAAATTCATCTAGATCCTTACTCATAACAAAGACCTGCTCTCCAGGTCTTAGCTGGAAAAAGCGATCCCTCCCACTCCAGACCTCTCTAGACTTCCTGTCTCACCTTTCTGTCACTGGGGAGAAGAGAGAGGGAAAATACTCAACAGGGATAACAGGCTCAGGAAATATGTTGCAACCATTGTTGTAGCCAGGGAGAGGAGTAGGAAAAATGAGGCAAATAAAAAACTATAGCACTAGAAAAAAAACTTGAAAGTCACATACAAGAGACACAGTAACATTGAGACTGAGATTTAATCTTAAGATTAAAGAACACTCCTCGTTTATATTTTACTACCATTCTGACAGGACTCCTGTGTAACAGCAGTGGATTATGGCTAAAAGTGATGCAAGGCATATACTTTCTCTGAGGAGGAGTACTTAGCTTGACTACCCACTCCTTAAGTATGGGCTGTGCTTAGGGACTTCCTTAAAAAGAGTATAGCATGAAAAGGAGGAATAAAGAGTAACTTAACAGTAGGTAAACTTATCAAAATTAGTATTGATAGTGATAAGTTACGTTGATAATATGAACACTTGATATTATGTGAAGAAAATGGCACTTCCTCAATGTGATCTTCCTCCTAAAAATCCATAGGATGGCCTAATCATGAGGAAAATGTCAAACAATTTCCAGTTGAGGAACATTATCAAAATATCTGATCAATACTCAAAATTTGCAAGGTCATTAAAAACAAGGAAAGTCTGAGAAACTGTCGGCAAAGAGGAGCCGAAGGAGACATGACAACTAAATGTAATGTAGTGTACTAGGTGGAATCCTGGCAGAGAAAAAGGCTCAGGTAAAAACTAAGGATATCTGCACAAAGTGTAGATTTTATTAATAATAATAAAGGCATATCTCTTTTATTGCATTTTGCTT
>NW_012134969.1:12636548-12646860 GCF_000956105.1 Propithecus coquereli | reverse complement strand
TCTTTGGAATCCATCACTTCTCTTCAGCCTCATTGCTACAGCATTGGTTCAAGCCGTCAGCCTTTCTTGCCTGAACTACGACAACAGCCCATTTACTAGGATAACCTGCCTACCACTCACTGTTCTATCCCTACCACAATTCCTCTTCCACACCTTTTCTGAAATTAGTTTTCTAAAAACAAATCTGATTTTGTCTCTCTGGTGCTTAAAAGTCTCTTTTGACTTTCCATTGCTTACAGAATAAAATCCAAACTTGTACAAGCCACTGATTGTTCACAATCAGTTCTAACAACTTCTCCAGCATCTTTTCTTCTGTATTCCTTCCCTCTTTGGTTGTACTTATCAAAATGTAAAATAATGATAGGCTTTTATCTTTTTCTCTTTCGCTAGATATTAACTTCCCAAAAGAAGTGACTATGATCATTTGGAGAATATTCTGGTAAAAGCTAAATCTTGAAGGGATGCAGAAGAATGAAAAGTCATTCTCTTCTCTAGCAAGGGCTGCCAAAACCTCATCTTGATTACCCATGAGAGGAAAATCACCATGGAAAGCAAAGCGTTTAGGGAAGGTGTTGGGGTTGCTGGAGGCCATCAGAGGTGGGAGGTGTGGATTGTCCTAACCTCCAAGACAGTTTATACAATGAGATCCCTTGTAGTTCAGGAGTTGAAGGATGAAAGCTGCCTGATCCCTAATAATATAAATTAGCAGAGAGATATAAGGGATCATTTTGCAAGGAGCAGACTCCAGAGTTAGTTTATTAACAGTGTTTAAGGGGGTTTTGGTGCCTTGGATGATGACTTCGGATGGGCCAGGAAGAACCAAGCGTCAAGAGCTCTGTCTCTAAGAACTCAGGCGTGCAGTACCCTTAACTAAGCAGGATGCAGAGATAATGGATTATCCACCCCTACAGCCTGTCCTTCAAAGATTCTCGATGGCTTGCACAGATCTGAGCCGGCAGCAGACCAGCAGCATCTGTCAAAATGACCAATTGTCCACAGTGACACCACGTGGCTGCAAGAAGTAATGACAGATCCATCTCCATGTTCCCCTGACTAATCTCAATTCTTACGTATGTAAGTTCCTAGAGTTCAAAAATATCCCCCTAAAGGGAAGATGCTGAACTTCTTCCTAATGTGCCGTGGGAGAGTTCCACTTGATTTGTTGTTGTTGCTGTTGTAAAAATGAAAAATAAAGAGGCTATGGCCATAATTGCCCTGTGGAACTGTGTATGCAGCAGTTCAAACTGGGAAAAAAATATTTGCAACTAATATCACAGAAAGAGGGTTTTTTTAAAGCCCTGAAATGCCTTTTATAAAAGAAAACATACTGGAGATGCTGGAACTAGGTATACCAGAAACCATCAGAGCTGTGTGGTTGCTGTGGAATTTGGGGGTCTGGAGGCTGCTCTGATGCAGACCCCACATGCTGCCCCTCTCCCCAACAGCTGCCTCTGAGCCCCTTCACAAATCCAGAGCCCTGCAGAGCATAATGTCGAACCTGCTTTCTGGATGATTTAAAACCAGTGAAGAAGTCAATTCAGAGGATCACACATCACCAGATCATCTGTGAACAGCAGAGGCTGTTTCCAAGGTTGGAGGAGGACAGGGCAAGACTGGGAACGAAACAGCTGGATTGGAAGAATTTCACCAAAGGACAGACAGGTTTTTTGACAGGTAGAAGATCACAAGTAATGTCAGATATCAGTACACACATAACATGCTGAAGTCAATTTATTTGTAAATATAAAATCTATTTGTAAATCATTATCAAAAACATGCATTGGGAAGAAACACAATCTCTCAATCCTAGTAAGAAATCATGGACTACCTTGGAAATATAATTATCATCACAATATTCTTAAATTGAACGCTTTTCTGTTCAAAAGGTTGTTTTATACCAGACCTTTTCCCTCAAACCCAGTTTGCAAAAATTATTTCCACCAAAATGAACTCAAATTCCACTGAAAACTAGAGGATTTAAACCTGTTGTGATGAAATCATGTTTCCAAGCTAATAAAAGGGAAAAGCTAATAAAAGAAATTCTTAACAGAAAAGTGCAGAATGCCTGCTGGGATAAAAATGAAATGAAATTTCAAACAACATTTTCGCAAAAATCTGGTAGAAAACACTCTTTTTAACAGAAAATGTGGAATTTAAGCATATTGTCATGCATGTCGTATTTTCAAGCTAGTTTTGAGGGGAAAAAATCTTGGGGAAAAAAACAACATTTGAAATATAGAAACATTAGGAATTTAATCCTATTGTGTTTTCAAAGCTAGTTTTGAGGGAATTTTTTAACAACAACAAAAAAGTGTGAGATTTAAGCAATACATCTGAAATAATAGACACTGACAAATCCTCAGGAAGGACTCCAAAGTTAAGATGAAATTGTCCCAAATATGTCAGAAGTGGGCAGGCCTTTGTACCACCTGCCTCTCAGCTTCCTCTCATGACCATGTGTGGAGGGTAGGCTGCCCTGGGCATGGGGCGCGGCTTGGGTGAGACAGTTCCCTTTAGCTCAGGGCAGTTTCCTGGAAGTGGCTGAGCTATGAGCTGTCAGCAGCCTGGGAAGTGAATGCCGGGGTCCTGTTTGGGGGACGTGGGTAGGGCTCTGCATCAGCAATAAATCCAGGGAATTTAGGGAGAGATGTGGGACCACACATTAGACAACTCCAGGTATAATGCATCAGAGTTTAATAAGTCTCACCAGCTTAAGAACAGATGTCTGAATGAAGATTCAAGTTCTCAAACAGGCAACAAGGAAAGTGATCTTTAAAATATTTAAACAAGGAAAAGAGAAGTAAGCTAAACAAGGTTACTTTATTCATTTTCACCACGTGGAAACTCTGACAAATTCCAAACCCGCATGCTGTTGAAATACAAGCAATGACTTCGAACAAAAGCAAGTTCAATCACAACTTTAGAAGAGAAAGCCTGAGATCGCCTTGATGTAGCTGTGCTATAACAGGTATAAGATGTGGAAGGGAATTTTTCCTATTTCCCCGGATTTGGAGCCTACCACTCCAAGCTGAGACCAAGAAAGCATCAAATAACGCACAACTGGGGCCACGGAAATACCCGTGAAACCTCCCCCAAAATTCACTGCCCCTCACTCTCTTGGACTTTAAATGCAAACCCGAGAATCAAAGAAATTGCTGGAGGGAAAAGTCAATGAAAATGCAGTGATCATAATGAGTTTTCCCTCCCTCCCTGGGCTCCCCATCTCATGTCAAACAAGAAGCTGGCCAGGAGGATCATTCTACTTACCCACTAGTAGGGATATTAGCATTTTATTCTATCACTGGGCAGTGGTCTTGATGATCTCCCCTCTGTGTATCTATCTGACAAAGACGCAAGAGCGTGAGGATAGGGTTGCCAGATAAAATACAGGGTGTATGGAACTGACTTACACTAAAAAGACATTCATTGTTTACCTGAAATTCAAATTTAACTGGATACCAATCACTTCTCGGCCCTTCTACTAAGCTCAAGTGCAATTTAACTGGACGTCCTGCATTTTACTTGCTACATCTGGCAACCTTAATTAGGAAGAACAGCAGGGCAGAGAGAGCTTGTGGCAGAGGGACAATGGAAAACAGACACAATGGATTTGGATTTCGATTAGTTGGATTTGCGCTGTCTTGCAAGTACCCATGCAAGATCTGCCCCCGATGGGCAGATCCCAACACCCAGAGCCTGCAGAGTGGACTATCTGGGGTGGAAACTGTGGTGGGCGGCATCGGACAAGATCAGAAATCTGCGGGGCAGCTCCAAAGGTCCTATACAAAGAACTCACCCACACTTGTCCAACAGACACTTGTCAAAGCCAGTGAAGCAGTAACCGCAGAGAGATGACCAAGGTGTCAGTCAAGGAAGAAATACTGTGTCTTTCCACATGCCCCTGCAACCCCAGCCCACCAGGGGAGACAGGAACCCAAATTTGTGGAGGTAGAGGAAGAAATGAAAGGGTAGGTCCTGCAAGTCTCCTGACTACAGCCAAAAAAGGGGAGGGCGGAGGACAGAAAATAAATGTTAAATTGAATGTCAAATTGAAATTTTAAGCTGCATCGGTACATTAGTTACCTATTGCTGCATAACAAATGCAGTGGCTTAAAACAACATAGAAACTCTCACGGTTTCTGTGGGTCAGGAATCTGGGTCCAGTTTAGCTGGGTCCTCTGTTTCAGATGTCAGCAGGGGCCACAGTCACCCCAAGGCTCCAGTGAGAAGGATCCACTTCCAAGCTCACTCACCTGGTTGTTGGCAGGATTCCGTTCCTTACGAGATCTTAGGCTGAAGGCCTCAGTTTCTCCCTGCTAGTTGGCCAGGGGTCATCCTCAGTTCCTGACCACATGGGCATCTCCAACATGAGAGCCATTCTAGAAGCCGCCTTCCACAGACTGCATTCACTTAATAACTGAGGGTATCAGAAGGCTATGGTGCTGCCCAAAATGTCTTTTATAGATGAAGAAAGAAGATTAAATAATGCGTACTGAAAAAGGTATTGAAGAAAAAAATCAAACTTTTATATTTGTGTCCATAAAGTTCAAACAGCTCTATAAATTGGATAAAAGCATTTGCCTTCTGAAAGCAGGCAAGAGTTGAGTAGGAAGGAAGGGAGACATTGTGGTAATAGAGAGAACTCATTCTTTAGAAACCATCCTAACCAGGCTGGAAGCCCAGCCTCACCACTGCTAATACCTTCCTTGATTGACACCTTGGTCATCTCTCTGCTGTTCTGCTTCTCTGGCTTTGACAAATGTCTGTTGGACAAGTGTTTTTCTTTTGGAACACATGTATGGGTGCCCCAGAGCTGCCCCACAGTTCTCTGATCTAATTAACATTTTTGAAACACAATCTTCTTCTCAGTGATCAGGGCTGTGATGAGCATAGCAGATGACGTACATTTTTGTGTGACATGTCTAGTGCCTATTACCATCGTTACCATGACAATCCTCCACAGCTGATCTATCCAAGGTTAGTGACCAACAGAACCCAAAGACAATTATTCTCATCTCTATTTTAAAGGATGAAGATGACAGAAGTCACAACAGTCAGTTATGCATAAGCAAGTACATACCTCTAGATTGTACCTGAATTTTGTCCTAGGTAAGTAATTTTGGTAAGACTAACTCTCTGCTCAGTGTCCTGTATTTTCACAAGGAAAGTGAAAAATCACGTCTGTTGACATCTAGGCAGAGCTCTGCATGAAGTGAAATACCACTTGTGGATATTCTCTCATAAAACGTCACAGGGTCAAGATGCCAGGAGAGAATCAAACACAGTCACAAACAAGTGGAGCCTCTCCCCTGAAGCAAAATCACAGCAATCTTTGCCTCATAGTCCAAAGAAAAAATACAAAAGGAGTTTCTAAAAAAATTTCTTTCCCCTCCCAAAAAGGAAGATTTTGAAGCTAATGCCACCACATTCCTCCTCCTTTGGCATCATCATCATCACCACAACCACCACCATCATCACTGCCATTTATTGAGGTTTTCCCATGTGTATTATTTATCTCCTTTTTGTAAAATTATGCTAAAACTTAGCGGTTTACCAGTTTAAAACAACAAATGTTTATTATCTCACACAGTTTTTGAAAGTGAGGAATCCTGAAATAGTTTATTAGGTTCTTCTGGTTCAGAGGCTATCATGAGGTCTCAGGCAATGTGTTCCTGAGGGAAGGAAAGGGAGGGCAGGCTACAGTAATCTGAAAGCCTAACAGAGGCTGGAGGATCCACTTCCAAGCTCACTCACATGGCTGTTAGCTGGAGGCTTTGGCTCCACATCATGTGGGCCTCTCCATGAGCAACACGGAAGCTGGCTTCTTCCAAAGTGAGTGATTCTGGGAAGTAACCAAGGCAGAAGCCATGGTGCCTTTCTGTAATCTATTCTCCAAAGTTGCTCACAATCATTTCCACTCCAATCTATTTCTCAAAAGCAAGTCACTAAATCCAGC
The DNA here is from genome assembly GCF_000956105.1 of Propithecus coquereli. Classification (NCBI taxonomy): domain Eukaryota; kingdom Metazoa; phylum Chordata; class Mammalia; order Primates; family Indriidae; genus Propithecus; species Propithecus coquereli. The sequence continues at coordinate 12,640,904 of NW_012134969.1, read as the reverse complement.
TTACACTCAAGGGGCAAGGAATTAGGCTTCAATTCTTGAAGGAAAGAGTATCAAAGAATTTGTGGACACAGTTTTAAAAGAGCATGTTACACAGACTGTGGTAAACATGATATATACATTTTCTTTCCTCATTTGAAAGAAGAAATTGTTTATTCATGTCTTTATTCATTCAATAAACCTTTTACTGTAGTCTTTACCTAACCAAGGATGTGTGCTGAGTGCCTGCTTTGTTTAGGCATTTTATCCCTTAATGGTTCTTGTAGCCAGACTATTCTTTTCCTTATTGTACCTGTCAGAGTCTCTTCCTATAGCCTTGCCTCTTCTCTCCTCTGACCACCAAAATATTCCCACATTTATGTTTCTTCCAACCCAACTTAACTCATTACAAACTAGTAGTTTAAGTCTATACTTATATATAACATTTATAATTTAACCATTGTCTGCAGCAGAGATATAATACAGTGCTAGTTGGGGAAATTTTCAACACAAGCCCACCACATCCATGAGAGAAGACAACCAACTTCAGAGTATGATGTAGGAAGAACAGAGAAGTTGTTCTCACCAAAATAGCTACTTCCATCTACTCTCAGGAATTCCCACATAAAGGAAGGCCACCAACTTTACTCTTTAAAAACCATAAGTGCTCCCAGAAGATATAAAAATGAAACTATTAATGGCAATTAACTCCTTAACTAAGATTTCCAGAGAAATAAGGCAAGAAAAAGAAATAAAGGCATCCAAATTGGAAAGGAAGAAGTAAAATTGTCTGTTTGCAGATGACATGATCTTACATATAGAAACTCTAAAGATGCCACCAAAGGCTTTTAGAACCAGCAAATGAATTCAGTACAGTTGCAGGATCAAAAATCAACATACAAAAATCAGTAATGTTTTTATACATTAACAACAAACTATCCAATAGAGAAATCAGGATAACAGTCTCACTTATAATACCATCAAGGAAAAAACCTTAGGAATAAATTTAACCAAGAAAGTGAAAGATGTGTATATTGAAAACTATAAAATGTTGATGAAAGAAATTGAAGAAGACACAAAAAAATGGAAAGATATGTGTTCACAGGTTGTAAAAATTAATATCTTTAAATTGTCTATACTATTAAAAGTGATCTACAGATTCAATGCAATCTCTATCAAAATGCTACTGGTATTTTTCACAGAAACAGAAAAAAAAAATTCTAAAATTTGTATGGAACTACAAAAGACCCTGAAAAGCCAAAGCAATCTTCAGCAAAAAGAACAAATCTGGAGGCATCACAGTACTTGATTTCAAAATATACTACAGAGATATAGTAATCAAAGCACCATGAAACTGGCACAAAAATATATGAACCAATGTAACAGAATAGAAAATCCAAGAATAAATCCATGCATTTATGGTCAATTGATCTCTGACAAAGGTACAAAAAAAACACACACACACAATAGAGAAAAGACAGTCTCCTCAACAAATGGTGTTGGGAAACTGGTTATCCACATACAGGAGAATAAAATTAGACCCTTACCGCATAACATATACAAAAATAAACTCAAAATAGATTAGAGACTTAAATTTAATACCTGAAACTATAACACTACTAGAAGAGAACACAAGGGAAAAGCTCCGGGGCTTTGGTCTGGACTATAATTTCTTGGATTAGGACCCAAAAACATAGGCAACAAAATTAAACCTAGATAAATGGGATTACGGCAAACTAAAAAGCTTCTGCACAGAAAAGGAAACAAGCACAATCAACAGAGCATAGAGACAACCTACAGAATAGGAGAAAATATTTGTAAATCATATATCTGATAAGGGGTTAATATCCAAAATATATAAAGAACTCAAACAACTCAATAGTAAAAAAACAAATAGCCTAATTTAAAAATGGACAAAAGACCTGAATAGATATTTCTCAAAAGGAGACATACAAATGGCCAACAGGTATATGAAAAAATGCTCAATACCACTAATCATTGGGGAAATGTAAATTAAAATTACAATATCACTTCACACCTATTAGAATGGTTATTATCAAAAAAACAAAGGGTACCAAGTGTTGGTGACAGTGTGGAGAAAAGTAATCCCTTGCACAATGTTGGTGAGAATGTAAATTAGTAAAACCATTATGAAAAAATTGTATGGATGTTCCTCAAAAAAATTAAAAATAGAACTACTATATGATCCAGCAATCCCACTTCTGGGTATACATCCAAGGGAAATGATATCAGTATGTTGAAAAGATATGTGCAGTTCCATGTTCATTGCAACATTATTGACAATAGCCAAGACATATAATCGATATAAGAATCCATTGACAGATGAACACATAAAGAAAATGTGGTGTGTGTGTCTGTGTGTGTGTGTGTGTGTGTGTGTGTGTGTGTGTGTGTTTGAGTGAGATGGAATGTTATTCAGCCTTAAAAAAGAAGGAAATCCTGTCATTGCAACAACATGGATAAATGTGGAAAGCATTATGCTAAATGAAATAAGCCAGACATAGAAAGATAAATACTGCATGATCTCACTTGTATGTAGAATTGAAAAAGTTGAACTCCTACTTAAAAGAAGCAGAGAGTAGAATGTGATTGCCAGGATCAGGGAGTGAGGAACAGAGGGAAATAGGGAGATGGTGGTCAAGGGTACAAAATTCCACTTGGATAGAATTCCGAAGATCTATTATACATCATGATGACTATAGTTAATAATAATGTATTGTATACTTGAAAATTGCTGAAAGCAAGTTTCATAAAAATCCTAAGTATGTGAAGTGATATGTTAATTAGTTTGATTGAATCATTTCACGATGTGTACATATATCAAAATATCACTGTCCACTGTAAACATTGTATGTATAGTTTTATTTGTCAATTGTGCCTTAATAAAGCTGGAGAAAAATAAACAAAATAAAAAATAAATTAAAATAAAATGTCTAACAACTGATGAATGGATCAACAGAATATGGTACCTACATAAAACAGAATATTACTTAGCAATAGAAAGAAAGAAATTATTGACACATGGTATGACATGGATGAACCTTGAAAATATTATGTTAAGTGAAAGAAGCCAGTCCAAATGACCACATATTGTATGCATCCATTTATATGAAATATCCAGAATAGGTAAATCTATAGAGACAGAAAGTAGATCAGTGGTTGTCTAGGGCTTGGAGCAGAGGGAGGGGTTGGATGGCAATAAGGAGTGGCTGCTAATGATGAAAATATTTCCTAAGTAGATAGTGATGATGTTTGCACAAATGTTAATATATTAAAAATCATTGAAATGTACGCTTTAAATGGGTGAATTGTATGGTATGTGAATTATATCTCAGTAGAGCTGTAAAAAAATTAAATGAAAGATCAGTGCAAAGCTATAATAAGATCAAAAGGGCAATTGATATTGATTGGTATGTACCGTAATCAGTTTATAAGATACTGAACACCTGCTGTATATGCAAACTGTGATCAATAAAATTAGAAAAAAATCACAGTGCATAACAACAAAATAATTCATTCTATGACATTGTGTGAGTAGTTCAATGCATGATATGGATGTCTGAGAAGCAAAGAAAAAGTTAATAACATTTTCCCTTTGGAACAGGCATTTCTTCAATTTTTTAAGTGAAAGAGAGCAATCGAGTTGCATAAAATTAAAATCTTAATTCTTCAGCCCTTGGCTATGTTATGTAAAGAAGTTTCATAAACACAAGTCTGTGATCAGAATCTATGGAAATCCTGAGAGAATATCCAACACAAATGAGTTGCCAGAGGATATTTCCATACAGAATTAAATACTACCCTTTTAAGATTAACAAATGATTTATTTATAATTTCAGCCTCTTTGTTGGGGAAAGGCTAAAAACTATTTCAATTCCAAGAAGTTTCTAAACTGTGGCTTTTGTCTACTATCTCAAGGGGGAAAAAAATCAGTTGAAAGACTTCACCTTACAAGATGAGAATCTGAGGTGATTTATTCTCATTCTAATAATGAGGTAAAAACATCCCAGGTATCTCTATTCAGGGAGCACCTGGACAATATCCAATCCCCAAAGAAACTAAAAATTCTGTTCAGTGACAACACATTATTTAACTTACCAGGGCAATTTAAGATAACACAATGTGACTTGAATCTGTACAAGGAAATTTGTCAGGTGAAAGCATTTCTTCCTTAAGAAACACCTGCTGACAATAGAGACGGAAAAAATGCATGTCAGATTGTGAGCTTGTCGTGAAAATGACCCTGACTGATTCTGTAACCACGTGCAAATTAGTTCCCTTCCAGATCTTTAGGGGGGTGATTTCCAAAGGCTTCAAGCCACATCTATGGCTTGATGACAGAGGGTAACAGCTTTTAAT
>NW_012134969.1:12633926-12635428 GCF_000956105.1 Propithecus coquereli | reverse complement strand
AAACTCAGTAAGGGTGTATGCCAACATGACAAAAGGGATCATCTCTATGCAGCAAGACACCAGAGGATTTTTCTTTTCTTCTATGACTGAGCAGATTTTTCTATGGAAAAGCAAAATGTATTTTGAGATAAAATTTTTAAATGGAGGAGATGGGAAGCTTCCAAATAATAAAAGGAACTCTGACTAGCTACCCCTAAAAATAATCACACTAGCTTTTTATTCTCTGTTTACCAGTTTCTCTCCTAATCTCTGTGGGTAAGAAACAGACAATGTTAACTAAAACTATTAGAAATTTATTTGCTGTTTCTAATCCCTATTTTTCTTTCCTAGATGTTTCTTTAGAAATCTCAAGCCTTCCTGTTCTTCTCTTTGATTCCTGGAGGGGGAGATCAGCCAGGCTACCCCCTCCTAGGTCCTGGGTCCTCCTCTGGACCAAGGAAGGGTCCCCCTTCCAAGAAGTGTCTGGAGCTGATACTGCAAATTAAAAAGTCTCTCCAAGCTCCTGGAAGAGGCCTCCAAGCCCTCAAGTGAGGGATTTACATCTCGAATACCAGAGAAAGGCTAAAGGGGGTCTCATCCAGTCCCTTATGGGTTCAGCTTCCTCAAAGTTTACAGGAACAGCGGCCACCTCGTCATTCTGCCCACTCAGATGAGAGGTTAGGATATCCATGAACCTTCTGATGTGAGCTTGCTCTTTTACTCCCAAAGAAAGAGAACCTGGGGCCTGTAAAGGCAAAACTTTAAACAAATCAGTATTAGTCTACAGGAAAAAGCCAGGAGGAGAGAAGAAGGGGAACGAACATTATTTAGAAACATTTCTTTTAAAACTACAGAGGGCTATTTTATCTGAAGACCAGAACCTCTCTGTGTTGGAGGCAGACTCTCGGGTGCCACCATACCTAATATTTCAAATGGAGTCCCCTACTGCTTAAGTAGGACACAGAATAATTAAAGCTCTGAAACACATAATCAAGCTAGACCAGGATTAAACAATATCTGTAAGGAGAAACTTGGGAGGTATTAGTCTCTCTAATAGGAAAAGGGAATAAGTCCTTGGCAAGGGAACACTTTTAGTGAAGAAAGACAATTATTCAAAAAGCCTAAGGAAATTGTAGGATCCTAACTGCAAAGGAAGATGACCGTGGTTCTAGAGAAAGCCAGGTTGAGGCTGCTACTTATTAAAATTCTTTGTAATAAGCAGAGACAGCATAATCTAAGTCCTCGTCCTGGACGATAGTAGCAGCTGCCCTCCAAGCAGGGTCTCCTCCAGAGAAAGCGGTTTGGAACAATGACAGGTCCAAAGACTCCAATCCCAACCCCCTGGCACCAGATATGTTTTAGAATTCTGAAATTTTTGGATTTTAGAAAAGAAATTTGGTGCACAATCAACAATATTATATAATATCCTCAGTAGGATCTGGGGCAACACCCATTAATGTTTCTTAAGCAAAACATATGAAAATTCATACCAAGTGGGATAAAATATATATATGTGTGTGTGT
>NW_012134969.1:12580541-12633876 GCF_000956105.1 Propithecus coquereli | reverse complement strand
AAAAAAATCACACCAATCGCCAGATTGTCTCTTCATCATTTTATATGTGCAATTTTACCTAAGCGGTGATTTTGTTGCAAAGAGAAGTTTGAGGGTCTTAACAGGGCTTTATTAGAGGACTTTAATTCTGAGTGAGACCTGCCCTCACACCTGGATCAACCACTATGAAGATCTATACTACTCAGTCACTTAATGTCTTTAATTAGCTCCCCTCTGAGATCCACAGCAAAACCGAGGCTCTCGCACTCATGCAATACACAGAGAAGAGTGGACTGGACTCTAAAGTAGGCAATAATTGGCTTCTGCCTCTGCTGGGAGTGCTCAGTGGCCTCTGGAGCCCCCTCCTAGACCTTCATTACAAGTGTGAACAGAGCCCCACCTTCAGGGTCTTCCAGAGGAGCCTGTTTTACTCTGTGCCCAGCACTGGCTGCAGTTTGGTCAACGCTTCCTGTGACGACTCCCTCCTGCGTTACATCTCCAGGGCTTCCCTTGCTGTGTCTGGTAAGTGATCACAGCAGTAAAGAGTATTAAATTGAAAATTATTGGGGATTCTTCTTCTCGGAACTTTGAAATTACTCCGCCTAAACATTCTCTTAGGAAGAGCTTAGAGCAGAACTCACTGTTCCCTAATTCTCCAAACAGAGGCTTTGCTCTAAACAAGTTTGGGAAGGAAGGGAAAGAAAGAAAAGACATAAACAATTATTAAGCCTCTAAATGCCAGGGCACTTTAAAAATAGTCTCAGAAAAAAAACTCAGTAAGGGTGTATGCCAACATGACAAAAGGGATCATCTCTATGCAGCAAGACACCAGAGGATTTTTCTTTTCTTCTATGACTGAGCAGATTTTTCTATGGAAAAGCAAAATGTATTTTGAGATAAAATTTTTAAATGGAGGAGATGGGAAGCTTCCAAATAATAAAAGGAACTCTGACTAGCTACCCCTAAAAATAATCACACTAGCTTTTTATTCTCTGTTTACCAGTTTCTCTCCTAATCTCTGTGGGTAAGAAACAGACAATGTTAACTAAAACTATTAGAAATTTATTTGCTGTTTCTAATCCCTATTTTTCTTTCCTAGATGTTTCTTTAGAAATCTCAAGCCTTCCTGTTCTTCTCTTTGATTCCTGGAGGGGGAGATCAGCCAGGCTACCCCCTCCTAGGTCCTGGGTCCTCCTCTGGACCAAGGAAGGGTCCCCCTTCCAAGAAGTGTCTGGAGCTGATACTGCAAATTAAAAAGTCTCCAAGCTCCTGGAAGAGGCCTCCATGCCCTCAAGTGAGGGATTTACATCTCGAATACCAGAGAAAGGCTAAAGGGGGTCTCATCCAGTCCCTCATGGGTTCAGCTTCCTCAAAGTTTACAGGAACAGTGGCCACCTCGTCATTCTGCCCACTCAGATGAGAGGTTAGGATATCCATGAACCTTCTGATGTGAGCTTGCTCTTTTACTCCCAAAGAAAGAGAACCTGGGGCCTGTTAAGGCAAAACTTTAAACAAATCAGTATTAGTCTACAGGAAAAAGCCAGGAGGAGAGAAGAAGGGGAACGAACATTATTTAGAAACATTTCTTTTAAAACTACAGAGGGCTATTTTATCTGAAGACCAGAACCTCTCTGTGTTGGAGGCAGACTCTCGGGTGCCACCATACCTAATATTTCAAATGGAGTCCCCTACTGCTTAAGTAGGACACAGAATAATTAAAGCTCTGAAACACATAATCAAACTAGACCAGGATTAAACAATATCTGTAAGGAGAAATTTGGGAGGTATTAGTCTCTCTAATAGGAAAAGGGAATAAGTCCTTGGCAAGGGAACACTTTTAGTGAAGAAAGACAATTATTCAAAAAGCCTAAGGAAATTGTAGGATCCTAACTGCAAAGGAAGATGACCATGGTTCTAGAGAAAGCCAGGTTGAGGCTGCTGCTTATTAAAATTCTTTGTAATAAGCAGAGACAGCATAATCTAAGTCCTCGTCCTGGACGATAGTAGCAGCTGCCCTCCAAGCAGGGTCTCCTCCAGAGAAAGCGGTTTGGAACAATGACAGGTCCAAAGACTCCAATCCCAACCCCCTGGCACCAGATATGTTTTAGAATTCTGAAATTTTTGGATTTTAGAAAAGAAATTTGGTGCACAATCAACAATATTATATAATATCCTCAGTAGGATCTGGGGCAACACCCATTAATGTTTCTTAAGCAAAACATATGAAAATTCATACCAAGTGGGATAAAATATATATATGTGTGTGTGTGTATATATATATGTATGTATATATATAGACTCACATCAGTTCAAGTTTTGCTGCCAGATAAGTTATAGAAAAAAGAATTCAATTTTATGAGGTTTTTGGATTTCAGAAATGTGACTAAGGGATTGTGCAGCTCTGCTTTTCTTTAAGGTCTTTCTTTCCTAGCAGAGACTGAGAACCATGCCTTACTTATCTCCCCTGGCATGTGGCTTATGACTGGTGCCCAAGAAGCAAGTTTAATTTAATTGCTTATTTCTCAGGCTGTGGGTCTCTCCCATCTGCTAGTAACACTGCCCCAGAGCCCGGGACACCCAGGGAGGGCCAAACTGAAAGACCAAGGCCTACTCTGCTCAGATGTGCTCTGAGCCTCTTTGAAGTGGAGGAGTTAAAAACAACCCTGTAGGAAACCAAGAAGAAGGGAGGGTGGGAAGGAGTGAGGGATAAAACGTACCTATTGGGTACAATGAACACTATCCTGGTGACAGGCACACTAATAGCCCCGACTTCAGCATTGTCCAATTCACCCATGTAACAAAAACCCTTAATATTTTGATATTTTTTTTAAAAAGTAAATTTTATGTCTAATTTTAACCCATTCATTCCCAATTCCAAGCGCTTCATCATTTAAGCCATCCAAAGATTATGAAGGCCAAGAATTAGATTTTTTTTCAGTAGTATCTTGTTTGAGGATTTGGTAGCGATCCTGCTAAAATGACAAGGATGTCCCATCTGGTCCCTGTGATTATTCATTCTTGTCTCCTTGAATGTACTGGCCTGGAGACAGAGGCAATACTAAAGGCATAGTAGGAATAGCAGTTCCTGTCACACACCCACGGCAGACTCAGTTCAGTCCCCATTTCTGCTCTGGGTCCGCCTTCCATGCAGGGCCCCATGGGGCAGCCACGTGCACGTTTCCCGCCAGGGCTGCCAACCAGGCGTCTTCCTCACAGACCTGCCTCCTCTTTGTGTCCATGCCAGTCACTGCTGCTTGGGCTGGAAATAGATGTGTCGAGTTGTTCTCTAGGTCCCAGGTCCTTCAGCATATGGGACAAGGTCACCCTTCTCTTTCCGTCCTACAGGCAGTATAATTAGTCTTATCTTTCACTCTGTGAGAAATAGAGTGTAACTTTAAACTTTAAAGCAAGGAGGAAAACATGGGTTTACAGTTGAACGCCCAAAGCAACAAGGACACCAGAAAAGGCAGCCACAATAGAGCATCAGCGCTCAAACACCCAGGCCACTTGGATATTTCTATTTGCCATCACCCAGGGACAGGTGTTTTGACGTACAGCGTTGCCTGATCTAGAAAACCCAACGTAAAGACATTTAAACCTAGAGAACAAATAAATTCACTCCCTAATGACAGTATTGCAAAATTTCTCAAAAGTCACTCCAAGGTTGCTTTACTTAGTAAAATGCCTCAAGTGTATTTTTTGACTTTACTTTTTAAAAAAAGTTTTTTACTGTATAAATGATACGTGTATAGAGTTTAAAAATGGGAGCAATTAAACAGATTATACAGTGGAAAGTCTCAGCTCACGCTGCTGTCCCAAAGGGCCCCAGTTCCCCAAAAGCCACTACTGTGACCAGATTTTGGATTCTTCCAGAAGTATTATCTACATATATAAGTGTATATCACTTCTTCAATATAAACTCTATTATAGTATACACACTATTACGCACCTCGCTCCCTGCAAGTACATTTAAATAATTAATTAGGAAATATTCTCCTTCCTGAAATCATTTGTCCTTCCAGCTTTCCCAGCTGACAGCTGGCCGATTAATATCCCACCATGCTTGGGGCATGTCACCCCCTCTGCAACATGCCCACACATGCAGAACTCCTCAGGGCTCTCTGTGCCCATGTCTGAAGCCCTCAGCTCATATTCATGGTATTCAGGCCTGATGCTTCTTAACTAACCCCTACAAATGGTGCTATGGGTTGAATTATGTCTCCCAAAAATAGATTGCAAAGTCCTAATCCCTGGAAACTATAAATGTGACCCCTTATTTGAAACTAGGGTCTTTGTAGATATAATTAAGATGTAAGTTAAGATGAGGTCATTACTGGAATAGGGTAGGCCCTTAACCCAATGTGACTGGTGTCCTTACAAACAAAAAGACACTGAGACATACAAACACAGAGGAAGACGATGTGCAGACACCTGGGGAGACGCCACATGATGACAGAGGCAGAAACTGGAGTGGTGCGTCCACAAGCCAAGGAATACCACGTATTGCCAATGGCAGCAGGAGCCAGGAAGGAGGCATGGGATAGAGCTCCCCTAGGGCCTTCGGAAAGAGTGCGGTCCTGATGACACCTCGATTTTGGTCTTCTACTCTCCAGAATGGTGAAAGAATATATTTCAGTTGTTTTAAGTCACCCAATTTGTGGTATTTTGCTACTGCAGCTCTAAGAAACCAGCACAAATGCTACCAGGCTTTTCTTCCTCCCTCATCTTGTGTCTACCCTGACACACAGAACCTGCCTTCCTCTCCTTTTCCCATCTGCCTCCTACAGCCCTGGTAGGCCAAGCTGAGGGGTTCTTCCTCCAAAATCCTCCCTGAATCCTCAAGCCAGCCCTGATCTTTTACCTGCTTGAACTGGTCACTTGTGCTCTGTGCAGTTGTGCCCCCAATTGTCTCTGGTGTGTAGGTCTTTTCAACTGGACTAAAGTTTCCTGAGTATTGACTTTGTGTTTTACCTTTCTCTAAATCCAATGTGGACCCACAGTGTATATTTTCAGAATCATAGAATGATATCTGGTCTTTGTCCCAAGTTCCTGGCACATAGCTCCTAAAACGCTTGGAATATCCTGAGTGACAAGAGTAACAGGAGCATCTTTTGTTCTAATGAGGCAACCTTGGCAGGCTGAGCCCCTAGATAGCTTCAGAATTGGGGCTAGTCTCCAGAGAGACAGACCCTTGATTAGAAGCTTGAAACTTTTAGCCCCATCCTCCAGGGAGGGGAGAGGGGCTGAAGGTTGAGGTGATCACCAGTGGCCAATGATTTAACCAATCATCCCTATGTAATGAACCCTCCGTAAAAAGCCCTACACGATGGAATTCGTAGAGTACCTGGATGGAGAACACACTGAGGTTCATCCCAACTCCACAGGGACAGAAGCTTCCATGCTAGGGACTCTTCCAGACCTCACCTATGCACATCTTCATCCAGCTATTCATTTGTATCCTTTATAAATAAACCATTAAACATAAATAAAGTGCCTTCCTGAGTTCTGTGACCATTTCAGCAAATTATCAAACCTAAGGGTTGAGAGAACCCCCAATTTATAGCCTGTCAGTCAGAAGTACAGTTGGCCTGGGACTTGTAATTGGCATCTAAAGAGGGGCAATCTTGTGGGACTGAGCCCTTTAACCAGGAGGATTTGACCTTGACTCCAGGTAGAAAATATCAGAATTGAATTGAATTGTTGACACCCAGTTGCTGTCAGAGAGTTGGAGTAGTATTGGAAAAGACACCACATATTTGGTGTCAGGAGGTAAAAAAAAAAAAAAACCTCTCATTTGGTGTTAGAAATGATGTGAGAAAAAAACCCTCTCAATATTCAACATACAATTCATGACTCAATAATACTGAAGGATTACTAATTTCAAGAAATGATAAGAAAAATAATTTATGACTCTTCATTAGGCATTCCAGAGTATGTTCAGTGTCTCTAATAAAATGAAAGAAACCCTATTGAAAAGGTATTTTATTCCTTACTGTATTTCAAAAAGAAAATGGATCTTTATTTAAATGTAAAATTCAAGATAGGATGATTACTAGAAAGTTTACTATGAAAAATAGTGAATTGAATACTAATGTGTAGGGTGACTCATGAAACCAAATGTAAATTGCCAGAAATATGTATCTTTGAAGCTAAAACAATATCTCATGTTTGGATAATATGCATTTTTAAAAAATCTAAAATATGATTAACAGAACTCTAATAGGCAATTGATTTACAAACTCTGAGGGTATTCAGCCAACCTATAGATGACATTGTCATAGGAGAGCTGAGTGGACATTTATCAGTAGACCAGTACCAATGACCATCTGATTTACCCACATGTTAATTTCCCTCTCACCAAGTTATTTTAGGCATAGTGCAGGTCCTAGAATCAAATATGTTTGAGTTAGAAAAGACCTTGAAAGTTGAATCATCCAATCTCTTGCTCAGTGTGGAATACCCTCCATGTCCTCCCTGAATTGGCCATCAAACCATTGCCCGAGTTCAGCTGAAAACACCCTCTGTTTTGAAAGGCACCTATTCCATTGCTGGGTTAGAAGAAACAAGGACCCTGGAACCCATTCCAGTTGGTGCACCCAGAGAAGAAAGCCTAAAGAGAGGCCCGTCAACATGACCTCCTTGCCTTCAGCTTTCAATCTGCAACAAAAAGATTGCACGTCAGAGAAAAGATGAATGGTGATTCTTGACCAGAACTGGTTTCATTGACCAGGTTAGCTCTCATTGCCGTAAACCCGAGTCCTCCACCTCTGACCAGGCACCTTGGCATTTTCTTCCACATGAAGTAACTTCCAAGTATCACTAAATCAGAAGCCCCTGAAAACACCTAGGGCAAGGCCTTTGCTCTCAGCATCATCCCATTCCACTCACACGGAGGCTTTGGGAGTGAAACAACTGGCTTCAGGGTCCAAAGGCTTAACCATGATGGATTTGAGGATGACTGCTCTGGGGACATTTCAGTGGCATTCAGATACTTAACCAGGGGAGTAATCTGCATCTTTTCACCTTAAAATGAGGCCTTAAGTAGGATAGTTTATAAAGAAAAAGGCCAACAGCTCCTATATTTGTTTTCAGTGCTACCTAACAAATTACCACAAACTTAGAGACTTAAAACAACACATATTATCTCACCATTTCTGTAGGTTAGGACTCTGGACACAGCTCAGCTGGGTCCTCTTCAAGGCTGCTACCAAGGTGGCAGCCAGGGCTCAGTACTCCTGTGGGGGCATGATTAGCAACAAATCTTCCTCCAAGCTCACTGTGGCTGGGAGCAGAATCCCTTTCTTTGCAGCTGTTAACACTGCTCAGTTCCTAAACACGGCCGCTGTCAGCTCCTAAAGGCCACTCACAGTTTCCAGCCACGTGGCCCTCTCCATTCATTGTCTTCTCACAACATGACCAATTGCCAGCAAAGGGAAAGGAACAAATCTGCTAACGAGAAGTCTTACAAACCTCGATGTGATCACCAAGTGACACCCCATATTCTATTGGTTAGAAACAAGTCACAGACCCGCCTACGCTCAAGGAGCGGGTTTACAATGGTGTGAATGCCAAAAGGTGGGGTTGATGGGTGTCTTTCCTCCTTAGAGTCTTTCCACCACAACCTCAGGAATCTGTATTGTTTGAAGCACCCCAGCAATGGTTGATGTTTAACCAGGCTTCATTATACTGTTATAAGATACTGTAGAGGAGGCCAAACAACGGAAAGATTATTTTATTGGTGTGGTTGTCAACCTTGACTGCACCTTAGAATCACATGGGATGTTTTCAGAAATCCTATGACAGCACCCCAGACCAGCTGAATCAGAATACCTGGGGGCAGATCCGTTTTTTGAAACACCTAAGGTGATTCCAAAGTGCAGCCAAAGCTGAGCCCCACTGTTTTCCTGGAATAGTAAGGAACTAGAGTCAATCTTAATGGGAAAAAAAGGCAATCTTTGGGGCAAGCTTTGAAAACCAAGTAGGTGTTTTCCAGGTGACACAGAGGAGTGGCAAGAGATAAGGCAGGAACATTTTTAGTGATTTAAGGAAGCTGGTGGATTCAAAGAAAGGAATGGATTTGAGAAATACTTAGGAGGTAACACTGGTAAGACTTTGTGCCAAAGGCGAGGCTAACCAAGAAGGAAGAATCTCAGATGGCATCCAGATCTTGGGTTCAGACAACTAGGAGAGCATGGGAGCCACTAACTGAAAAAAGAAAATCAAGAGGAGAAGCCAGATGGAGGACGGCGAAGGTGGAGAAGATGCTGAGCTCAGTTCTAGAGATGTCGAGTTGCACACATTTTCAAAGCTGTTTTAATTTAACTTGCACTAATGTTCCATTGGCTTGCTAAGTCCATTTAATATAGACTGGGCATTGACAACATTTTCCCAATTAATTTATTCTTCTATTCTCTTCTATTTTCCGTAGCACTCAGCTGTCCAGCACAAAGCCTTGTAAATCCCACATCTGCTTCTAATTTCCTGCTCCCCAAAGGTCATTTACCCTTTTACTAGTGGCACAACCTCTTGAGTGGCCCCTCCTGTCACTAAATGTCAAGTGAATACTTTGCAAAATGCTAAGTATTGAAATTTTAATATGTGTTGATTGAGCGATTTTTAGATGTAAGGTTTTTCAGAACCATAAAAATTGAATCTTTTTTAAAAAAGCCTTTTTAATGTGTCAGCTTGAGTTCCTTAGTACCACTTTCTGAAGCCTCCCACTGAAAAGGAGAAAATCTTAGTTCCCTAAAGCCCTCAGAATGAGTCACCAGGCTTAAGCAAACAACCAGGTTAAAACTACTTCACTCCAGGATGGAAAAGTTGCACCCTGGGGCTGAAAACACAACTACCAACAATACAATATTGTTTCAAAGTAGGAAATCTAGAGGTGTTTTAGACTTCTGTAATCTTGGTAACAGTCAAATATTAATTAATGAATATTTCTAAAATTTATGGAGGCTAGAGTTGTAAGCTACGTTACATGGTGGTTAATTATCCCACTGGCCAATGTCAACATTCATTGGCTTATCTAAACATTAATCAGAAGTCTGACTAGTGTTAAATCTTGGAAGAATTAATGTTTTTGTACATAAAAGTTTTGTCTAAAAACTTCTTCACACTATCTTATACAATCTTGAAGTGCTATCAGTTGCTGATCTTTAATGATTCAACGGAAACAACATTATAATTATTGCCACTCTCAGAAATAGTGGCCATAATAAATGTTTAATAAAAAATCTATAACCCAGCATTTCTATTCGATTCACTTTCTAAGTCACTTTATCTTAAAATATAATTGTGTTGCAGATCTATTGCAAGGAAAAGAAACTTTCTTTCCAAAATTAAAAACATAATATGTAGACAACAAAAAATATTGAAAATAGCACCTGAAGGCCTTTGAAGATAAGAAAATTGCTATTGTTATTGTTTTTTCTCTACTTAGGAAAATAGAAACACATTTTCAAAACCCAACTTCAGGCTTTAGAGATGATCAAGGAAGATCTTTAATGTGAAAAGAATTCCCAAAAAAGATATTACTAACTGAAACCTCTTGGAAAGAGGAATAAATTGTGGTGATACTTTCACATCTTCATTATTAAGAATGTTATTCGGTAGCCAGAAGATACATTTTACAACAAACCAAAGTGGTGAGGTGTTTATAGATAGTATTAGTTTGGGAAACAAAATAAATCTTCATATTAAACTTAGATGAATATTGTAGCCTGAACGTCCCATAAATTGGGAGAACATGAATCATTGAGAAGCCAAAGTGAAAAAATCAATCCCATAAAATTTTTCATTTGTAAAACAATTTATATTTTCAAGGCACCTTCACACCACTATCATATTTTATCTTAATAACATCTCTATATGATGGGTAGATGTTCGTCGTTCAGAAAAAGAATAGAAATGAGGTTTTACTAATAGTTAGGCCAATATGCTTTGCAAACTGTCTTCTGTGGAGTGGGTCAAGGTGAAAGCATGCAGAGCTATTTCCTGCATAATCAAGATGATCATTCACTGCAAAATGACTCTTTCTAAGGCTATTGGGGAGCTACTGCACATAAAAATCTATTTCACAGCTTTTTTCCTGCTCACCAAACAGCCAAGTGGAATACATTCAGAAGGCTGTGATTCACTCTTCAACCAGAAATAAATAACTAACTTCATGGAAGGGAAATATATTGCCTGTTCTCTAATATTTCATTTTCAGGAGCATCACTCTTTAACTTTCCTCTACATGTGACAATCTACTTCTTCACATCCATTTCCATTCCCTCTGCTTTATCCTTTTTCTTCAACTGAAAGCAGATTCAGAGCTCAAGAGAGCCCTGGGCCATTTCTATTTATTTAGACTTCAAACATAATGACATATAAAGAGAATCAAAATAGAATAGCAAATGTATAATTTAAAAATGAACGCTTTTAGGCAAATACACATGCGAAAAGATGCTCAACATCGTATGTCATTAAAGAATTTCAAATAAAACAGCAGTGAAATACCTCTACACACCTAGTATTAATAGAATGGCCAAAATCCAAAACACTGACAACTGCTAGAAAGAATATGGAGCAACAGAAACTCTCATTCATTCATTCTAATTCTGGTGAGAATCCAAAATGGTAAAGCCACTTTGGAAGGAAGTTTGACAGTTTCTTACAACATAAAATAAATATACTCTTACTATATAATCTGACAGTCATGCTCCTTGTTATTTATCCAAACAACTTGGAAGCTTATATCCACACAAAAATCTGCACATTGATGTTTATAGAAGCTTTATTCATAATGGCCAAAATTTGGAAGCAACCAAGATGTCCCTCCTTAGATGAGTGGATAAATAAACTGTGATACATCCGTGCAGTGAAATACTATTCAGTGCTAAGAAGAAATAAGGTATCAAGCCATGAAAAGACTTGAAGGAACCGAACCTTAAATATGTATTACTGAGTGGAAGAAGCCAATCTGAAAAACTACATACTGTATGATTCCAACTATATGATATTCTGGAAAAAGCAAAACTATGGAGACAGTAAAATGATCAGTGGTTGCCAGAGGTTCAGGGGGAAAGGAAGGAGGGATGGGGGGAGCATGGAGGACTTTTAGGATAGTAAAACTATTCTGTATGATCTTATAATAATGGATACATGTCACTATACATTTGTTAAGATCCATACAATGTACAACACCAAGAGTAAGTCCTAATACATATTATGGACTTTGGATGATAATGACATGTCAGTGTAGATTCATCGATTGTAACGAATGTACTAGTCTAGTGGGAGATGTTGACAATGGGGGAAGTCATGCATGTGTCGGGGCAGGGAGTAAATGGAAACTGTACTTTCCACTCAATTTTGCTGTGAACCTAAAACTCATCTAAAAAATAAAATCTATTAAAAAAATTAAGGCTGTAACCCACACCCACACACACTCACACACAAATACAAATATATTTATAATTCCATTGAGAAATAAGATCAAAACTCTTAATTTGAGGCCCATAGCAGTCAATATTGGTAGTTGTGAAAAAATACCCTAGCTAATTTAAATAGAAAATAATTTACTATAGGGTATTGGTAGCTTGCCGAATTTCTAAGGAAACCAAAGAACTCGATCTGCATGGTACACATCTGGAAACCACCCAGAAGCAATACTCAATCACAGAAGAGTCTGACCCCCATTGTCACCAGCCATTTGGCCCTGAACACAGCAGGGACAGGATGCCAGAAACTTGCCACAGGAGTCCCAAAAGAACCAGATGCCTCCACCACGACGGACCAGATGCTCAGTCTTCCCACAGCTTGTGTTCCTTTCCTATCAAAGTCTGGCACTGACTTATCCTACTGGAAATACCTGAGTCATGTTCCTGCAAAGGGCCTAGAAAAAAATCTTTAATTCTATTATGAGATGGTGAGAGTACCAATGTGGGAAACTATCAAAATACTAGAAATCTAGAAAGTAACCCAGGTGTCAGCTTATAGCAATTAGACTGAGTATGAAATAGGTTAAACCTGAAGAAATCCAAGAGCCTAGCAGAGAGCTAGATTTGGCGATTTGTAGCTCATTGGAGAGGTCAAGGATGGAGATAGACAGATAAGGAATCATAGTAAAAGGCGATGGTTAAAACCAAAAGAGCAGAGAAGAGCGATCAGGGAGAGAGTGTTCAGTGAGAACAGCAAAGGCCAAGGATGGAGCCTTTGGAATCACCAGTGTTGAAGAGTGAGACAGAGGAAGTCAGGACGGAGGTGAAAAATGGACAAAGGTCATCGACTTTCAAGAAGGAAGGAGTGTCAAGTTTGAGAATCAGCAAGCATGGGTAAGATAAGGACTAAAAAATCCCCATTAGATTTGGAGATCTAGAGATGGCTAGTGCACCATGAAGGCACCTCCATTCTAACTTCCCACAGTGTGTCAAAGTAGCCTGTTACGTTGCTTCCTCCCTTGACCTTTTTTCTTCCAAAGGGCAAGAATGATGTCTCATTTATCTCAGAACCCTAGCATCTCACACAGTACCTGGAACAAGAAATTCAGTAAAGGTTTGTTGACTAACTAAACTGAGACCTGAAGTTTCCCTTTTGATGTCCATGCAAGAGGCTAAGGCTGAAATTCCTAAGCATTCAGGCCTTGGGGCTTCTTGACACTCTGACTCTCTAACTCCTCTAATCTGGAATTACTCATTTTTAGCTTTTTGGGATCACAAGGTTAAATGAGAGTCCCTTTCCTCATTTTTTGGAACTATCACCTTTCCAATAAAATAGTTCCCTTCTCTCTAACAAGTCCATAATAATAACAACAACAACAACACAAACAGCAAACATATGTGGAGTATTTTATATTTTATGATGTGTTTTAATACTCATAACTTCCATTTAATACTAATAACAGCTACTAAACTGAGTATTTTTATTTTCCCCATCTTACAGGGAGATTACTTGACTGGTCTAAAAAATCACTCACACGTAGAGTTTCCCTCTGGATTCACCGAATCCTCTGGCTTCAAATCCCAAGCTCATTTCTCTCTGCCACACTAGCTGGGGTGGCCCACAAAGGTTTCAGTTCTACCATTTTATGCATCCAGGCTCATGAGTGATTAGCATTTTGCTAGATCTCATTTGTCATGCTGGCATCTGTTGCTGAAGCCCCTGAGGGTGGATATTAATTAGTCATTTCAAGGGATTCAGTTCAAGTCTAATGAGTGGGGTGATTTCTTAAACTTTTAGGGGAAAATGTTCAAAGGCTCCCACCTCAGTACAGTGAGGAGGGAAGAGACTTTTTTAGGAATCGGGGATCAGGAGTCCAACCTGGCCAGTTTACTTGACTTCTGAGTCCCTTCTTTTGTTTAGGAGAAAGCAGACGTGGGTAGGACCTGGGGTAGATCGCTAAGACATTGGGGTTGGCGGCAGGTTCTGCTTGACCAGGTTCTGACAATGCCACAACTGACCAAGGAACCCACATTCTGGGGGTGCAGAAATAAGGATAACAAAAGTAACAGCCACTATCCCTATTTTCCCTAACTTCTACAAATGCTTGCTCTTGTTCTCTGTCTCTCAAATTTGAGCAAAGAACTCGATTTCTAGGCTATATTGGTCAATACCAGATGGCCCAGAACAAAAAAACAGGAGCAACTAAACAATTTCATTTAAAGCAAATCAAGCAAATCTGTAACCTGAGCTTTTTTTTCTCTCTCTCTCTTTCCTTAAAGGTTTCAAAAATCTTTCAATACCTCAAGTGGACAGGAAAGTGGCATTATGTTCTTTGATTTTAAAATATTTAATTCAGCTTGTTTCTGAAAGTCAGCTCTCAGGAGGGAAGTAGACTCAAAAGCAGGACATGCTAGGATGGGAGGACAACAGGGCCAGCAAATTGGGGTGTAAGGAAACACCGGGCAGGGTTGGAACAGTGGGTCCAGCAAGAGCTGGCCACGGGGAGCTCTGCCCAATGGTCAAACATGTCCAAAGAAAGTGGCCAGCTCAGATTTGGCCTTGGGTCTCTAATCAGCCACCAGGGCAAATCATGGGGTGAGCCCATGAGTTAGAGGACAATGCAGAATTGGGCGGTGCCGCATCACCATCCTAGACGAGAGTAGAGAAACGTGGTATAGTGGAGAGCTTTGCCATGGAACCAGAGAAATGCGATTTGAAATCCAGCTTTGCTCCTGCTTAGCTGCGTCACTGGGGCTCCTCTTGAACCTGTTTCTCTTCTATAATGACGGATGTTCGTGCCCACATTTTATGATTGTTGTGAGAATTAAGGCGAATGTTTACAAAGCAGTTCATGTAACATTTCAGCAGAACAAACATGAAATTAATATAATCAATGATGATTATTATAATGATCTGTCCTTTCACCACAGCCACTGGCAGTAGCTGGGAACATGGAGAACACAGAAATTGGCCAAAACTAGCAGGAATGGTATCAGAATTGGTATTCTGATACCTGCAGGGGTATACATTCCATAATTACACAAAGGCACTGCATATTACCCCAGGAATTGGGTTTCTTTTTTTCTCAAACACAAAAAATACCAAATAATACATAAGAGTAGTTATCATCACTTTTAACATCCACCTAGTAGAGTCTCTTGAAGACAAATTCCAGTTCAGTTAGAAAAGGGAAGATGGATGGGTAAGTGCAAGGTGCAGCCACACACTATAAATCATTTCTGACAAAAAGGGATGTCTAAAGTTAAATTGGCTGCTACATTTGATTGCAAATTACTTCCAAAACACATAGAATAATTAGAAATTAAGATAAGAAAGACTACCTGCGAAGAGAGTATAGCTTCTGACTTTGTTTCTCTTATAAGTTTTGATATGGATTATTTTTAACAAGTCTCCATTCTGAAGAGCAAACCATCAACACACTTATTACTTACTTCCAACCTCTGTGTTCGTCTCCAAAATGTATTTCTTCAGCAAAGATAACCTGGGAATACAAGGAAGATAAAATTCAAATAAGTTTATTTTGCAACTCTGCTCAAAGAAGCTGAAGCAAATACCTAAAAATGTTTAGGGATAGTGAATATCCCTAGAAATAGGGATAATAAATTTTGTTTTTCCATGCAACTCCCAGCTTCAACCAAGGATAATTAAAAAATTAGCATAATGACAAGGTCTGTAAAAATGGCAAAGGCGGCCAACAAATTAGGTAAGACCAGAGACACAGTAGGAAAGAGGAAAGATAAGAGGAAATTTGTTCTTTTAATTTTTTGTTCTCTTCTCTAAGATTAATATTTAGAGTTGCCTAGAACTGTAGCAATCATTTGTGGAAACATAAATCATATTTACTTATATAGTTTTCCCATTTATTTCCTACATTTACTCTCAAATAATGCGGGTGGACAGTTAGAGAGCAAGGGGCACAATCTGCCAAAGAAAAGCCTTTAGAATGAAGCTGACAAGCAGTTATCATCTTGGTAAAACCTGGTATCTTAGGGTTCTCCAGAGAAACAAAACCAATAGGATAGATTAGATATAGAATTTATTATAGGAATTGGCTCACGTAGTTATGGAGACAGAAAAGTTTCATAATCTGCCACCTGCAAGCTAAAGAACCAGGAAAACCAGCGGTGTAACTCAGTCCAAGTCCTAAGGACCAAAAACAAGGAGAAGATGGATGTCTCAGCTCAAACAGGAAACAAATTCACCTTTCCTCTGCCTTTTTGTTCCATTCAGTCCCTCACTGTATTGGACATAACTGCCTACATTGGTGAGCATGGTCTTTACTCAGCCTACTGATTCAATGTTACTGTCTTCCAGAAACATCCTCACGGACACACCCAGAAATAATGTTTACCAGCTACCTGGGAATCCCTTAGCCCAGTCAAGTTGACACATAAAATTAACTATCACAGCTGGTCAAAGAACTTCTCATAATGTAATTTTCATTGCTCTCTAGGACAAAGAGATTAAAATTTTAAAGTACCCCAAGAAAATCCAGGAAATGGAGAGAAGAGCCTCACCTGGGGGAAGGGAACAAAGATTCTCGGTTGCTACCCAGCTGAGGATAAAATAGACTTGTCTAGTGACAACGTTAAAGTTGATTGATGTGGGAAAATCTCTTCTGTGTTCACTATAAAATCCTCAGTGAAATCTTCTTAGTCTGCCAGATTTCTGGGTAAGTCATTCCTCTAAGAGATGACAAAGAGATGCTGGGTTTGCATCCAGGCAATCACAGGATGAACAAGAGAGAGCAGTTGTGGCTTCCAGAGCCAGAGTATGAGAGCAGAGCTGACATTCGGGTTACAGAATGTGGGGAACCCCAGAACCAATCCACAGGCATTCATCCAACACCTGATACATGCTTAGCAGGGACCTTGCCCACCAACATGGGGAAACAAAGGAAAAATAAGACACAGAAAGACAGAAATGAAAATCTTAAGCTAAGAAAAAACCCACTCACAAAGCACCACTTGGAGGAAGTAACAAAGCCACAGAATAAAACCTGACTTTTCCAAATCTCCTTAGCTCAAAAAGCAGCCTGTTCATTAGAATAGCATAGAAACCAAAAGAAATAGTCACTGATTTTTTCCTACAAAAAAAATATCATCCATCTTTCACTCATCTTCTGTGTTTTATGTCTGGAAGTCTTTTCTATCCCTCTCCTCACTTCTCTCAGCCTTTCTCACTTCATCTTTCTGTCCTGGAACACCAGGAAAAAAAAATGTAGTCATGTATTTTTGGGGGTGTTTATGTTTCATAACGTTGCAGCTTTCCATTAAAGGAGTATCATGTCTAGGAATAAAAGACAGCCATCTTTCAGAATAAGGATGGACAGTATAGAGTGCCTTCCATGTAGTCAGTTCTGAGCTAGAAGTTGTGAAGGATTCAGAAAATGTTGTGATCCCATCTCTTAATAAATTGATGGTCTTTCAGTGTAAATGTTGGTAATATGTAAGAATAGCTCTGTAATGGGCAGTGAAGTTTACTTATTCCTAGATTTTTCAGGTAACATCTTAGGCAAAAAACCAAAAAACCCACAAATAATAATATCTGCATAAAAACAAGAATACTAATTCAATACAAGGTACAGTACTGACTAAAGAGGAAATAAGTTTACATTCATAAACCAAAAATATGACACTGTATTAGAAAGAGAAACAGAAAACAGTACAGACATTTCTTAGGGAGACTTCTGGCCAAGAGGAAGGTATAAACCGAATTTCAAATGCAGTATCCTTCCAACTTGTAAATTGGATGCTTCTGTGGTGCCATCTTGTTCCTGCCTCTACTGACGACTGAAGCTTCTGACTAGCCCTTCTGTGTTAGTCACAGTCTAAACTCTCAACTGGTTAAGTGGCTATCAACGATCAGCACATACCTTGCTTAATGATATTTATACCATTTTAATGCCCTAACACTTGTTTGCCAGGGTACACAAGTGGTCACTTATAGTTGGAGACAGAAAGATAAAAAGCAACCTCTTACTACACAAGGAGACATCCATCTCCAGACAAATAATCCAGTAGCTTTTAGAGCAAATCTTCATTGCTAAGGAAGGATTGAACTTTTAAGACTTTATCTTTGTGTTGCCCAAAGGTACAATTTGTTTAAGTGTTGCCAGCTCAAATTATCAGAAACAAAGGGCCAGCAGGTTATCAATAATAGGAAATGTACAATAGAAAATTAAAATAATTAAATAAAATGTTTAAGGTGGTAAAACAAATGAAGATTTGCTAAAGGGAAAAAGAAGATTTGCAAGAGGGAAATGTGAAGGAGATGATCATATTCCTGGATTTTTGATACTATATCAATTACTAACTAGAGAATTAATGTTATTAAAAGTTTAAGAAGTATTGTTAATTTTTAATTTTAATCTATAATTTTAAAACTACTAATGTGGGAGTTGGATCGTTTATGTTGATACAAATATTTGTACATATTTATGGGGTACATGTGACATTGTGTAACACACATGAACTGTGTAATGATCAAGTCAGGATATTTGGGGTGTCCATCACCTTGAGTATTTATCATTTCTATGTGTTGCTTTTAAAAGTAACTTTACTTTTGTTTTCTTGTTGTCGCCATGATCAGAAGGCACAATTTCTTCTAATAGAATAAATTTCTGATTTGGTATTAGTCATCTATGAAAAAATAAGATTTGTGCAACATAAATTTTCTTTACAAACTTGAGTGATTTAATTATATTAAGCAATTTAAATATGAATTTTTGTCCATATAATAGCAGATTAATCAATTTAAAAAATAGCTCATTGATGCTAGATGCTGATCTTGTGGAGAAGCCACTTGATATAAAATGAGACCAAAGAAAATCAAAAAACAGTAAAAAAGATTTTAAGTAATAAGTTATGTCTTTCTGGAGAAAACAAAGGAATTCTGTTTCATTTTAATTAATACTCAAAAATATAGAAGCAGAAATTGAAAAATTAGGTCCATGTTATTTAATTTGCAAGATGGCAGGACAAACAGTGGATTTGCATGTGTATTGTCATGCAAATAATTAAAGTAGCTTAAAAAGAATTTTTCTCTTCAAAATATCTTCCATATTTGGTTTACTTACCATGCCACCACTCTTGAGATAGATGAGCAGATTCCAAGCCCAACAATATACAAATGTCAATTTTCAAATGACTCATCATGACCCTGTACTTTCCCCTACCAGATTTGGGAATCCTAAGTATTTCTAATATTCTTATGTGACAACAAAATCTTCTCTTCTATAACTGTTGGTGGGTCTAGTGTCATCTGTAGAAAGGTGTATGCGTGTGTGTGTGTGTGTGTGTGTGTGTGTGTATGTACCGTAACAGACCCCGCTTACATAATTTAAGAGGATGATTTGGTTTAAGGAAATTAAGCTGTGGTACAGGAAATCTGAATTCTAACTTCAGTCAGTTCACAAAAGCCCCATTCACACCTCTGTAATATTTGTCCTCATTCTGAGTATTGGCCCCGCCTTCATTATCCTCTATCACAATACCTTGTTTACTTTCTTCATAACCTTTATCAAGAGCTGGAAATATTTCATTTCTTCATTTGTTTCCTTGTTTGTCAACCCTGATGAGAATGTTAGATACTCTAGTATACACACAGTTGTCTTTCTTGTTCATTGTCAGAGGCCCAGCACATAGAACAATGTCCAGTAGTAAATTCCAAAAAATTTTTTGTTGAATGAACAAATGAATTCTAGTTGTAACATTGAGAAAGAAACAAGAGCATCCCTGGCATTCAGAAGCCAGCCTGTCTCTCACAGCTAGATCCTGCTATTCTCCGTTAAACATAAACCATGTCATAGAACGCCAGCCTCTCAGAAGGCTTCTCTGAAGCCATGACAAAATAAGACAAAGCAAGCCCACCTCATAATTTTGTCTAAGCATAGACAAAAATCAAGGTCACCGTACCATCTATGAAATATCAAACACCCCATCTCCCGGCTATAATGGGTGACTGCTACGTTTTCGCCAATGACAGCTTTATTCTGCCTCTATGTAGAAAAGTCATTGAGATCTTTGATCACAAAATTGCCCTGCTCTCTAATAGCACCCAATCTAGAGTGAATCCCTGCTTCCTTAGACCCTCCCTCTCACATCACCCCACCAAAGCCCAAATTATGAATGTCCTTCCTAATTTCCCTTTATTGAGACGCCCCCTGATCCCTATTCTGTGTGTTCTCTCCCTCACTGCAACAAGTAACAAACCAAACTTGTTCAACTACTGCAGTGTTTCTGGGGATCTTTAGCTGGACAGCATTAATGGGGTATTGCACAAAAAAAGCACGAGACAAGAGCGAGAAGTTCAAACTTAGAATAGTCACAAAATACTAGCTACCATTAGATATTTACTGATGATGACAATAATAATAGATAGCATTACTCGGGCCACTACACCATGCCAGGCACTGTGCCAAATCTCCTTTAATCCCTACAACAACACTATGAGGTAGATTCTATTATCTTCCCCCACCTTACGGATGGGGAAACTGAGGCTTACTAAAGTAACCTGCTCACGTTCACACAGCTAAATAAGTGGTGGAACCACCTTTAAACCCAGACACTTTACTGAACTCCTGGTGGCTTATTTCAGAGAGGGCTAAATTTTGTAGTACTATATTTCTAGATTTTATTGACAAAGATACTGTGTTTAAGGTGAGAGAGGCAACCTTCAAAACCAAGAAAGATAAGAATTTCAGCATCTGTTCAGAATATCCTGGAGGGCTCCGGGCCTCAACCAAAGCAAATCTTCAACTTTTGCTCTTCAAAGTAGCTTAGTCATTGGCACTGAATTTACATCACAAAACCAGTTCTCAACTGGTATGTTTTTTAAAAGCTAAAAGTGACTATCTTTCTGACTACATAAATGTTTCTCTGCCAGACAGAATATGGGTTTTGTTCCTGCCAAAGGAAAGATCGTCCTTTCAATAAAAGCAACAGACTATTTTTCCAACTGTGCCATGAATGTTCCTCAGCCATCACTGAATGGGCTGAATCGACAGAACATCTCTCTGTTTTCTGAGCTAATAATAACCAGGAACAGTTACATCCAAAGCCAAAACAGAGCAGAAAGCTGCAGGATTCGTGCCCCAAAGAAATCAAAAGAAATGTCAGCAATGTAGTAATAATATCTTCTCAAAACGTGATTCTATGTCTTCTCTCACTTCTGAGGGAAATCTGCCTGATCCCACTGAAGCTGAATTATGTTCCCTAATGCCAGTCCAGGTGCGTCGCTGACTAGATTACGAGGAAATCTCTGAGGCACTCGGCCTGCATGTAGCAACAAAAACAAGATCAACAGATAGCCAGCCAAGGGGTTCTATTCACTGACGTGCGTTTGGCTTAATTCTGTTGGCACAAAGTGGGTGTTTACTATAGAACGAAGGAAGGAGACACAAAACCATAGAGCAAGGATACTATTTCCTGTTTAGGCCTGACACAAAGGCTCTAAATATGATAAATTCACACAAAAGGAAGCTGGAAAAATTCCTGAAATAGCTAGTTATGAAGACATTTCCAGGAAGAAGACCCCTGGGAACACCTCCATTTCCCATAGGAAGAGACTTTCTCTAAAAGTTGTTTACTCTTCTCTACTAATTCAGTGAATTGATTCTGCAATTCAAACCTGTGGACTAGGGTTGGGTAATTATTTCACAGAATCCACTAATCCACATACATATTTCCTTAGATGAAATAAATAAAAACATTATTACATGAGGGTCTATAACATTGTTTTCCTTCACAAAGAGGTCCTTTCCTTGGAAAAGGCTGGAAACCACTGGTCTATGCCATATATACTCATTCTGTTATGAACAACTTCATGCGAAACAAAACTCAAAAGCTTACTAAAGTCAATGCTTGTTAAGCAGCAATTTAATTTCTCCAAACCTGCAACTCTCTAAGGAATATCCAGGGTCACTGAGATATGGAAAAATGTAATGAAACAGTAACAATTAAATTTATTTTAGACAAGGACCATTAGATACCTTAAGTAAAATGTAATCCACTGACTGCTTCTTTAATATGATTCATAATTAAGTCATGTCCAAAAGGTGTTCATGTATTTATAGTCATATTTACTTGTTCCTGGTTCTAGGACATTAGTTCTCATTCATTAATTCTCTCTATAATGGGTCATTTTTATAGCAGTCTTAAAACAGTAGGTGAAGATGAGGACTCTGAAGTCCTGTGTGCTCCATTTCTCATTATAATAGAAACTAAGATACCAAAATATACCAAACTACTCCTTTAGATTTATTCCAAACAGTGTTTCTGAGATTCTGCAATTCAATTCTGAGTATTTCATGCATTAGTTACTCTCTTATGTCCTTTTGTCTTCTTAAATTTTTCTTCTTAAACCCATAGTTTTCCAGAAACTTCTGAGAGTTCTTGGGATTTCCATTTAAAAAACTGCCAAAGGAAATGCACTAAAGCATAGTGATTTCTCTGGATGATGCTATTAGAGTGTTTTTCTTTTTGCAATGGGTGTATGTTCTTATAACAAGGAAAATATATTAAAAATAAAATGTGGAAATAATAATTCTAATTCTTCCCATGACGACTTGCAAACACTACAGCCTTCACTAACTTGCCCCACTCATTAGACATCTCATCTCATAGCTTTCATCCAATGCTTATTAAAAAGCATTTGCCATAACATTTGACAAAAAGAAATATCCTAAGTCTGTTCCTGTTCACCCAGATTGCGGAGGACAACAGGTCCTTCCACCTATCTTCCTTGTCATTCTCTGCAATCAACAAGGCTGGGTGGAATTTGTCTTTTACTTTCTCCGCGTCATGTCCTTCCTCTACCACCAGGAAGTACAACTCTGAGCTTTCGGAAGCAGAGGAGTGACCCTGTGTCTGCATCCTCCAGGCCTGGTTTCTTGATCTGCTAAATGAATCTAGGAAATTCTCTCTTTCCCAAGCCTATTTTCAAAACCTCTTGGATGCATTGCAAAGATGGAAGGCTGTAGAGGAACTTTGTTTAAAAGAAACACTTAATTGCATTCAGTTATTATTTGCCAACTATCATCCCCATTGTATATTTTTCCTTTACTTTCGTGATCAGTATTTTGAGTATTCTTATATTATTAACTGGGTTTTCAGGAATGGAGTCCTAATTTTTAATTTTGCCTTTAGAGAAAATAAGGATTTAATGCAACTATCATACGGGAAGGAATTAGGTAGCAAGTTGGAGGCATAAAACCCAGTTTCCTTTTCCTATTTCTACCTTTTTTTATCTTGTATTTTAACCAAGTTTCCCTTCTTAAAGCAAAGATCTGCCATGGTTATTTGCTCAGCCTCCTCTCCTCTGTCCTTTTTGATAAAATAAGCAGGGAGCGATGACATTCTAGTTTTCTATAAAGGAAAATATCAAAAAGCTAATGCAGAGACAAAAGAAAACAAGTGATGGTGTTGCCTGCACTCTGGGGAAGAAATATAATTAACACAATCATGCTCAGGCAAGCCCCTTCTTATATCCATAAGAAATTAGATGCTCTAAAATTAAACTCCAAAGCCATGGTGATTTTACCATATAGAAAGCTGACAGTATTGAAAAAGTATCAGCACAGGTCTGAGATCTGAATACCATTGGGCATCTCTAAAACCGCTGTTTCCTTTTCTCTCTGATGCCAAGTAGAATAATTCTGCCTCCATTGGCAATTTGCTTAGACTGAGAAGGTCATACAGAATCCGGCGACAACATATCATCCCTTAATAACTCATACCAACCTCACTTCTTAGGTATTCTACATCTTCCCTAAAAAAAACAGCCAGCCATCCTCCCAGGCCACTGTTCCTAAACCTTGGGCTTTCCCAGCACATAGCCCTTCTTTGTTGCATATGTACGATTGCAGTTATTTCTAACATGCTTCTCTGTGATTCATGCCCCTGGTCTTGGGAGGGCTTCATCACTGAAGAGTAGGGCATTAATGATCTCTATTCAACTTTCTCTTCTTAAGAGCAATGGAATTACTGGGCTTGGTTGCTGACCTTTCTGGGTCCCACCTTTCCTCCCACCACCTCAGCCTAGCCCGAGCCCTCCTTCGTGAATATCATCAGTTTCCCTCACTTCCCTCCACTCAGCTCTTCATGGTGCTTAAAAACACACCATAAGCATCATTGTGTGCTGTAAGAAAGAGGGTTTCCTCTGCATGGTGTGTTTTGCTCCCTATAATTCCTGTCCTTACTTTCTTTGAAAAGATGACTTTTTGTGATCTTTCATCTTAGACTATTGATCAAATCAGAAGGAGAAAAAAAGCAGGCCTAAGAAATATCATTAGAGTCCTTTCCTGGGTTGGTGTGAGAGAAGTTAGTGACTACTTGTAAAAAGAGAAAAATAAGAACACAGCTCTAAGGACCACTAGAGGACTTAGATTTATGTTTATTTTAAGATGCTAAGAAATGTTTAAAGGTTAAAGAAATCAGAAGTGTTTTGAATAATTGAGATAGCAAATGCCCCTTAAAGATATTGGACACTTGGTTCTGCAGGTTCCCAAAGGAGGGGATAGCTTTATCAGAATGTGTTGAACCACAAGTAACGGGAGCCCTGATTCAACTGGCTTAAATAAATAAGGAAATTTATCAGATTACAAATGAAGACATGAATAAATAGTCAGTGGGGCTGCAGGCCCAAAATGATCAGGGTTCTGGTTCTGTTTGCCTACAACTCAGTTGGCTCTGAGGTCTTCTATATGTACATTTTGTCCCCAGGTTACCTTTCCTCATAGTTACAAGATGGCTGCCAGCCACAACCGGCACAACATCCCATCTTGTTTATTTCCTGTAGGTGAGACAGTCTCTCCCCTGTCATGGAATATAAGTCCGTGTTTTGGCCTAGTTAGATCTCATGCCCCACCTAGGCCAATAATGTGACTGCAGAAATTTCACACGCTTATTGGCTTAGGCTATGTAGGATCCACCCAGGGACTGGGGATGGAGTTGATTCCCCTAAATCACAGGACTAAAGGAAGGAAGGCTGATATCTGGACCAAATCAGGGGCCTGTCCTATTAGGATGGGAGGAAGGAGAGGACAGGCAACCAGTAGTATCCACTGCAACAGCATTATGATTACAAGTGTGAGTTCTGGTGCGCAACAGACCAACATTGAAATTCTGGCTTCAGAATGTAACCTTAACCACTTAATCTCTTGGTATCCCAGTTTTTGCATCTGTAAGGTGCCCCACACAGTGGCTGTGAGGGTTAAATGAGTCTGCACATAAATAAGAGGGCACAATGTATGGGAAGGGAGACTCAGCAAATGGTGGTTGTGGCGAACGTTTATAAAGCTACTGTTACCACATCATTAGTGATGTTGTTATCATCACCATCGGTATTCATTATTATAGGCCTCCTTAGCAGCTCTAATTCTTGAACTCATTTGTAGATTTGTGGGGTTTTCTGGGCAGCTAAGGAACCAGGGCTTATAAACTAGACAAGTACTTCCCACTGCCAGCAGGAGGGGATTTCTGTAAGTGGATAAAGGCTGCTGCCGTCCATCCTCCCAGGGAAGCCATGGCACGGACCCTGCAGTCCTTCCAGCTATTAGGAATTCTCCAGATGACTATGCACAATCCCTGCGGACCAGGAACACCCAGTCCTTTGGAAAATTGCAGCCCTAGTCCTGGGAGCTTTTCTTCTCCCTTTCCCAGCTGCTCCCAGGATCCAGTGTCACAAGAGGCTCCCCAGGAAGCAGCGTCTGTTGATTGGGGTGGTTCCTGCTCCCTTCACTTTGTATCACGACCCTGCCTCACCTGTGGAAAATGGGGGCCAGTGAGCCCTGAGGATATTTGCTCTGCCACTGTACCTGAAACTCAACCACCCGCTAGCCCCGGTATACAATCCCGGTCGGTTATAGAGTTAAGAATACTGTAGTGCCCTTTCCCGTTCCACCATCCGCTATAAGAATTCCCAAGGAGACCAGTCCGACGCCCTTCCCCTCCCATCTCTCGTGCACCATTCTTCCCAGCTCCCGGAAACCACCCTCCCCGGTCCTGTCATGGCTCTTCTCCAAGGACCTCCAGTGTCAGCTTGTGCAAACCTGCAGACCTTGGCAGGGTCTGGTGTGTTTATCTTTATTCCTTAGTCCTCCTCACCCTTCCTACCCTCCAAGGCCCTGTCCTTACCACATTCCCTCTCTCCCCAGTGCTCCCGTCTAACTTTAGCATCACTTCCTGGGAGCCCTTTCTATTCTTCTACTTCAGTCAATGCTGGTGTTTTTTAAGAGAAACAGCAAAATTGAAAGTGACTTTTTCATGAACAGCAATCTTAGTGAGAGGATGGAAGGGAAAGGGATTTGGGGAGTCAGTCGTACCTGGATTCAAACCCAGCTCTGCCAGAGCTGTATGACCTTGCAGAAGTTACTTAACCTCTCTGAGCTTCAATTTATTCATCTGCCTACCACAGTTGTTTAAAAGGTTAAAAGTGACATAAATGGAAAGTGCTGAGCTTAGGACCTGGCTCAACAAACGACAGCTTTAAATTGCGACAGTTACAGCACTAAGTGAAGGAAGTAGATAAGGCAAATTCTATTTTAGAGGAAGAATTCTCAGCCAAAGATAAGGGCACTCTCTTCTCCTTGTCAAGTCCTCATTTCATGAGCAAATTATTTTTATAATATTGTGAAGGAAAAATTCAGAACACCAGGCTAGTGGACGTGAACCAGAAAGGTTTCTACACAAGCCCTTTTATTTTCTACTCAGCCCTTGGTTGGTGAGTTTCCTTTCCCAAAAGGTTTCAAAAGTTCTTCAGTGAGGAGGACTCCCCTGTTTTCATGAGTCAAGCGAAAAGAGTCCCTTCTGCTGTCAACCTCCATGGACCATCCCCGCTCACTCTTCCTGAGGGCAAGGTGACCTCCTCCCTCTTTCATGCCTGAATAACTAACAGTGATGCCACCCAGTTATAGCTAGCTGGCTGTACCTGTGGGAAAAAATGTTCACTGCGGGTTCCTGGAGAAGTCACAGGCTGCAGGCACCTGCTGGGAGAACAATAGAACCAAAAAGTGTAAGAAATCCCTTGGGGTGGAAGCCAGAGCAGGGGAAGAATAGAGAAGCACGTTTACATGTATGTCCTCCATATATATATGGAGGACACCAGCATGGGAGTGGGGAGGTGGCATGCCTCTAGGATGGCACCGTTCACTAAGGTAGCTACCAGCTGCATGTATGCATCTCCATTTAAATTTTAAATAATTAAAAATCACTTCCTCAGCCATACTAGCCATATTCCAAGTGCTCAATTGCCACATGAGACTAGAGGCTGCCATACTGGACGGCCCAGCTCTAGAATCTGTGCTGTTTGTGGCTCCGTCCATCATCTGCCTGGGAGCAGCCGTGCAGTGTTGGCCCTGTCTGACCCTGAGGCAGTATCGCTGGCTTCTCACAGCCTTTGTGACACATGTAGGAGATTCAGAATGTCCTAAGTGCCCTATTGAGAGGACCCAGGGGTGGTAAAAATAAAACCGGCTTTATTGTCTTTAGGGTTCTCGTGCAGTGTATTAAATTCGTGTCCCTATTACACCTGCATTTCCCAGACTGGAATCCCACAGCACATTTATAAGTGTGCCAAGGAACAAGTGTTCCATGCCCAATTAAGATTTGAAAACACTGGGGTAAGCCAAATTAAATAAGGTTCTTTCTACATAGCAGACGACGTCCATGCCCTGTGTTCCTCTGAGTCCTCCCGCTGACCTCCGCAGCCATGGTCCACGTTGCTGCACCTGCGGGACTCTCCGACGCCCGGTAACAGGCTGGAAGTGCAAGAAATTGGGTGCAGCCCTCAGCAATAACTGATGGAAGCTGGTGTATAACTACCCCAGCTCCTTCATCTCTCAGGTGGGATGATTCCGAGGTGTGCACTTCACGTGTCCTCCTGGAGTTTCCCCTGGGGTTAAGGTCCAGTCACCCACAGCAATCGCTGACCTGGTAACGCACACTTTATTGGCTTTGTGCCCCTCCTTGCCCACTGCCCTGCTATTGTCTCCTCTCTCCCCCAAAAGAAACTAATTGCCCTGGAATCCCGATCTCACCATATGCCACCAGGAAAACCCAAACTAAGATATTTTAGGGGACTTCTTAGCTTTTTAACATACGAATGAGCATTACCAATCTTCGGGAGAGAAAGAGCCCATGCAGCAGTTCCCGAACTTGTTGTCATTGGGTCCACCTTTATTTGGCATTCCTGTCACATCTCCCTGAACAGTGTTCCATAAAACCCAGCACGGGAAGTGCTGGCTTGAATCACAGAGAATGGGCTCCAAGCTCATATCCCTCGAAAGGAACCTGAGAGTCACTATACGCTAGACATTAGCTTAAATGGGCCTTGTCTTTACAATACTAGGAGTTCTCCGACATCGGAATAAAAACAAAATAGACCTCATTTTCCTGCCTCATTTAAAGCTATCACGAATTCCCGATAGAAGCTCTGTGGCCAGTTCTGCTTAAGAATGGCTTCACAATGCAAAAGGTCAAATACAAATGAGGGAGTAGGAGGCCAGCACCTGAGACTAGATTTAAAGATCAGGATTCGCAGTATTGGGGTGAAAAGTCAGAAAAGTAATAAAGTAGAAATATATAAACAGTAAATGGCAAAAATGAAATAAATGTCTTTATTCTTCATATTTCAGAATATTAGGCTTAAAGGACAGCTCTTTATGTCTGAAAGAAATAAGTCGAAGACAAAATAGAGCAATTACTACTACATGTGGAGGGCACTTTATATAGCAGTTAGGGTTATATTACATTCTCTCTCGTCACAAGACCCCTGGACCTCTCTTAAGCTGTCTCAGTTTGAGATCCTCATCTCTACCTTGGTTTGTCAACATCTCCCCTACATGCCCAGTATAGAGTTTTATGAAGAACATTTAATCACTTCAAATATTAGATGATATAATATGGGGCACAATATTTAAAAAATAGTGAGGCACAGTTCAAGAAGTACACATTTTTAAGATCATCTTATTACATGATACAATCCAAGCTTTTTTAGATGTATTGTTCTGGCTGCAGTGTGGCTGGACAGAGACTGGGTAGCACCCTACAGTGAGAGTCTAGTGAAAAAATAATAAAGGCCCGAAATAAGATAGTGACTTGGAGATGGGATCGGTGCCAAATTTTTTTTTAAAAGTCTGAGCTAATAAAGGCCAAAAGGATGAGGGTAAGATAAAAAATGGTTTTTCCAGTTTGTGAACATGGGAAATGACATCATGGAATAAAATTGGGAATACAGAAAGAGAAAGAGCAGACAGAGGGCATAATTCATGGGCCCCTGCGATCTTAAGTTCTTTTTGCTTCAGAAGCTAGTAGCCCTCTTTCTAGCTCCCAGGGGGAAAGAGACCAAAAAATTATCATGATAATAATAAAATGTGCTGGGATAATCAAGAACAGATCACCTGTGTTCCTGCCTTTCCCCTGCTGTCTGGAGATACTAAAAAAATCGACTGTTCAGGAGAAAGTTCTGAACGCACCAGGGTGATGAGGAGACAATACTGGCAATATGAAGACAAGGCCACATGAGCCATGCCCTGTGCAGGTGTGAGGCCAATCCAGTGGGTGTGGCACATTTAGAGGACGAAATGAACTAAGGAGAGCTGACAAGTCAAACTGAGAGCACCATTCAGTACACATGACAAAGACTTGCCTGGTAAAGAGATGGGAAATGACAAATGAAGAAAATAGTAAGATTGACCTTTTAGCCAGAGGTCCTACCTGGGACTCACCCGGAGACAAACTGCATTCCCGTGTGGCTCATAGGCTGTCAATGTAAATGTTTCTTGTCTCAGCCATCTCATCATGCTAGTTCTCAGAACCAGTCCTGTCATTCCGTTTTCAGACTTAGGGAATATGAATGCTGTTGAAACGACATTGGACTCAGAGATGAAACGAAGGCATTCTAGCCATTCAGTTATTCCACTAAACGTCTTTCAACTCCCACCACGGACTACCCACGGTGGACCCAAACAAAATGAGATGCTAACATTGCCCACAAAGGACTTTTAGATTAGTAACCATAGCCACAGACAACTTATTACAGCATTTACTCCTTGCCATGTACTGCCCTACATAAATAGTCATATGTTAGTGCCTCACATATATTAACTCATTTAGTTCTCACGACAACAAATGAAGTAAGTGCACTTTTGCTATCATCCTCATTTCAAAGATGAGGAAACTGAGGCACTAAGAGGTTAAGTGACTTGCCCAAGGCTATATACAAAGTCAGTGGCAGAGCTGGGATTTCATACCAGGCAGTGTGGCTTCAGGGTTGTACTAGACTGTTCTACAGTCTATA
The DNA here is from genome assembly GCF_000956105.1 of Propithecus coquereli. Taxonomy (NCBI): domain Eukaryota; kingdom Metazoa; phylum Chordata; class Mammalia; order Primates; family Indriidae; genus Propithecus; species Propithecus coquereli. The sequence continues at coordinate 12,604,152 of NW_012134969.1, read as the reverse complement.
GACATGAACTACAATTGAAATGGAGCATTTCTGGTACTAGGAATTCGAAGTGAGTACACGTTACCACAGGGGCCAAGTTGAGAGGGAAAGGTCAGGAAAGACTTGTGAGCCCTCGGGCAGGGTCTTGCCAGGTGGACAGGGATCCACCAGGCAGGCTGGAGCAGGCTCCCAGCAATGTGTCTGAGGCCTTATAAGTTCCACAAAAAATAAATAAAAATGTTTGTTTCTGGCTGTACTAGTTCACGTGGTTCACTTAGACCAATGTGTGAAGTCATCAGAAAATGAGCGAGGTACAGCTCCCATGTGACCAGATACAATGATACTATCTCCTATCAGCTCAGAACTGCTTTTGCTCAAGGCTCCCTAAGCTGCTCCTACCCTACAATGAGCACATCCAGCAGTTCATCCGCCATCAAGCTGTTTAATGGGATGGACACAAAGTGGTGCTTCCTTGGTTCTGCCAATAGGGAACTCTGCTGTCAGCCCCAACACTAAATCTTCATGCCACAGATGTTGAAAACTCCACTTCCTTTAGGGAACAGAATCACAGAGCAGAGCAAAGTCAGGTTTAGAAGGCAAAGCTGCAATCTCAGACAAACAAGCATCCCTTCCAGGGAAATAGACAATACGTAGAGCAGGCGGCCAGCGTTCCTATTAAAGTGTTGGGGTGCAGGGTGAAGGTGGGTAAAGTCCCCACAGCAATGCACATGAAAAATAAGCTGCTTACGGAAGGGAAAGCAAGTGCGGTTTCAGGGGCAGAATATGTGTGCGTCTTCGCATCCTAGGTAGATGGGTGTGGGAAAAGGAAGTGTGAGGCGTGTGCAAGAGAACCTAGGGAACTCAGACATCTTGGAAGGATCCAGCCCAGACAGAAATAATTTCCTGACCACACCAGCAAAGGCTTTCTTCAGTTCCTTAGAGGGAAAGAAGTAGGACATTGGTATCCACTCTTTAATGGCCACCCTCTCTCTTTCCTCCCCTCAGCCCACCCAGCTCAAGTCCAATCCCAGAGCAGGAAACTCAAGCCCCAATCCCCAACTCATAACCAGAAGCCTAGGAGGATCCACCCACAGGAATGGTCTCTTGCAACGGGCACCACGAGCTCCAATCCCATTCCAGCGCCTCCCAGACCTAAGGGGTGGGGCTGGGTCCTCTGTTCCCACCACTGCTCCACATCTGGAAGGGCACACATGCACCCAGCACTCCCCTCCCAGCCCCAGGCCCGGCTGCTCTTGGATCGGAGAAGGCTGGGGAGCCCACGACAACCTTGTCTTTCCTGCTGCGCCATCCACATGAGGCCCTGCAGCCTCTGTCTTTAGACCTTTAAAAATGAAAAGGATGAGCAAAGCTCCAGCTCATTCATCTCAGCTGGAGGGTGGCACTTCCTAACCTTCAGTCCCCAAAATGCATCACTCTCCAAGGCATTGAGGTGGTCCCTGACCCTTCTTGCTGGGGAGAACCAAAGCACATATTTTCATCAATGATGAAGCAGCCTACTACATATATATTTCCGCACATACAAACTGTATAATAGAATGTGTATTGTTCTCTTTTCATGGTATGAGCTCAAATACTTTTTTTTTTTAGTCTTCATAAAGCACCAAGTTACAGAACCACTTCAGGAACAGATCAACTCAGATTATCTGGAGTGGTCCCTCACGACAAATATAGTTACAATTCTGGTGTCCAGAGCAGACATGAGACATAGCCACTTTATAGAATGCTGCCTGATCTGCATTCACATCCGGCTAGATGTGTCACAGTCGTTCAAACTAATCCAAGTACAGAAACACCAAAATGGACCTATGTTATAAGTGAAATGAAATACGGATGCGCTACATGGCTCTTCCAAGAGGCAGAGCTGGGCATTGATTCTAGATTTCTCCATTGCCTCTGTGTGTCTGTGTGTGTCGGGTGGGGAGGGGAGTGGGTGAGAGGGAGAGAGTTGCCCGAAAGCTTTGGGCTGGCCCCACAGTAAGAACCACTCAACACCCCACCCCATTGCCTCCCAGGACGTACTTCTGAAATCCTGATTAGAATTTGTGGTGTGACTGGTGCCCTAGTGCCCAGGGAGTCAGCTTTGAGATTTATCTCTTAGGACACCTAGCTTGAATTGTCATCTTCCAGAGGCTACAATTTATAATTTGCTCTTACTTTGCCTAAGATGAAATACCTCCCACACTCAAATATTTGCCTAAGTGGCGATGCAGGGGAAGACTGCTTATGAAACGTTCACAGTTTGCTCAGTCACCTCCAGATTCGGCTTCATACAAGGTGAGCAGCACCTCAGGGTCTCAGGCCACTAACGGCCATCAAGTCACATCTGTGCCAATCAGTGTGCCTCCCCACAATTTAAATCTCACACGACTGCTTTTGAAAACCCACCTAACTCAAGATTGTTAAGTACATAGGCTGTATATGATTGACTTTTATCTCAGAGTTGTATCTTTTCCCCTCAAATTATATATAAGTGGTTATTTCTTCTTTTTTTTTTTTTTGGTTATTTCTTGTTAATTTTTATAATAAAGACAATGCTTTTCCTAGAAAGAAAATTAACTTCAATTTCAAGGCAAAGCAGGTCTCACTGGGAAATACAATTGAGAAAGCATATTACAGACTCTATTACATGTTTACCTCCTGTAAACACATTCCTCTGCAAACAATCTATGAGCATGTGTTGAGATTAGGAGCCTGGTTCCTTTCTTTATGGAGTAAGTTTAGTTGTCTCAGAAAATGAGAACCATTGTCATGCTAGAAGACTCTAGTTTAAAACCAAACATAAAGTTGAAGGATTGCTAATATCATCAGAATCTCTGATGAAACAGTCTACTAACTTCATCAGAAGGTAGAAGTAGAACACGTGTCTTATAATGTTTTCTGCATTTTACTCTTAGTTTGGATATACAGTCATGCACTGTTTACCAGTGGGGATATGTGTTCTAAGAAATGCATCATTAGGTGATGTCGTCGTCATGCTAACATCATGGAGTGTATTTACACAGACCTAGGTAGGATAGCCTATTGCACACCTAGGCTGTATGGTATAGCCCGTTGGTCCTAGGCTACACACCTGTACAGCATGTTACTGTACTGAATACTGCAGGCAATTGTAACACAATGGTATTTGTATATGCAAACATATCAAAACAGAAAAAGTACAGTGAAAATGAGGTATTATGATCACATAGGACCACTGTCAGATAAGTTATTTCTTGTTGACCGAATGGCTATTATTTGGTGCATGACTGAATTTGAAGGGGGCTACCAAAACACCTTCAAGGAGACACCTGGTCCTTACCTCTCACTTTTCATCAAGCTCCCCTCCCATCTCAGCTGGCCAACATGGTGGCAGGGAGACGGATGGAGTATCTACTTATAGCTCCTTTTACCTTCCTGTCCAAAGGACTCTTCAAGAGGCTGCAATGCCTTGCAGAGAACACAGTGAATAAGGCATGTCTGAAATGCACTCATGCCCAGCATCAGCAAAAGCTATGACTTATTGGGAGCAGTGGAAAATGAGTAACCAGCAGACTCCTGTCTACACCCAACTCATCAGAGACCCAAACCCCAAAATGGCCTAGTGGGCAAGGGTGCTCAACCCACAGCCAGGCCCCATCCTGCAGCCTTGGGGGAGCCCCTCTCCCCTCCGCCCTTCCTTCAATTGATACTGGAGCTTTGTATTGAACATCAAGGTTTGTAAGACGCAAGTACGAAAGCTTTAAAGTGAAGCAAGGGAGACATTATAAAATGAAAGAAGAGCTTTGAGCATCCCAAAGAATCTGTGCAGAACGCCAAGAAGTACCCAAAAGAAATTTCCACAGACTAGAAATTAAGGAAATCAGGCTCACCATACGCAACTACATTCTTCTTGGAAAGCCCGGTAAAGACTGAAGTAAAGACGTGTTCCACTCTCTCTAGAGCGGAGCAGAGCCGACTTCATGAGCGTGCGACCTGTGTGGCCACACACGGCCCCAACCTTAGAAGAGCCCACGCTCAGGTTAATGCTCTGTGGTCACTGTCTTGAAATTCTTCATAATTTTTTAACTAGGGGTCCCACATTTTCATTTCACACTAGACTCCACAAATTCTGTAGCCTTCCCTGACCGGGTTCTCCTGCATTGGCAACACCTCTAAGCAACCAAGGGACACCCTCTGGGAGGGGCTGGCTTGAAAGAACTGAGAACTCCCAGACGGGATATGTTAGCTCCCGGGGGATTGCCTGCCCACAAAATTTTCTTCCAGGTTGTCTGAATTTTTTCACTTCACTTTGTCAAATGGCTTGAAATGTCTTCCTATTGGGAATAAAAATGGTGAAGAAAGAGGAAGCAAAGAAGAAAAATTCTCTGTTCTACAAAACAGCAATCACCCTAAACATGCCAGGACATCAGTCATTCAGACAATGCTATGAATTAATTTAGTGTAACCACTTCCCTTCCAACCCCTGGCTGAGATCAGTGGCGGCGTTTCCACTGCGCAGGCAGTGGGAGGCTATGGGGTGGTCTGGAATGGAGGCTTCCCCTGACAGAGACGCCACAGTGGTAGCCTCTGGGCAGCAGTTAGGACACTGAGGCCAGGAAGTGAGAGGACAGGGGCCCCAGCAGGCAGACGAGGGGTGCAGAAAAGGAGCAAGAACACGTTAGTGATACACTTGGCCTGTTGCAGAAGTTTGCGTGGGACATGCCAGTAAGTGCCAAAGACAAGTTGAGGCTCTTTTCCCTCCATACCATGAGTCCTATGCCATAATGAATTACAGAATTAATTCATTATCGCCAGTCATTTAGCTACATTATGTTCCAAAGATATGTACAGGGGAAATGAATATTGAAGACTCGCTGCTCACTTGCTAACTTACCTTGCAGTCAGGCTAAGTGCCAGCCACAGGGGGACAGAAGGAGGGTCCAACTTCACCCAGGAAGGTGTCTCAGCCGCAGACCCAGCCTGCAGGCTCTGCTCCACCCTCACTACCACGCCTGTGATCTGTCATTGCGTCTCCACCCAAGATCACCAAAGATACTCCTCGTAAGTGCCATAGACTGTAGGGGCTGGACTGGAGAGGATGTGGCGGGAGCAGCAGCTGTCGTTAACATCGTGAAGGTTATGTTGTATGTGATCATGATCAAAGAGAATGAGAGGGTCTTGTTTTTTCAGTGCTCTTGTTTCCTTATTGTTTTGCGTGTGCCCCAATGGCTCTTATAAAGTCCCAAAACATCCCCTTGGATCACGTCTCATGAGTGTTTAAATATTATTTACATTATGGCCCTTTTCATTCTAATAAATCTCAATGTGTGGTGTTCTTCATTAACCAAGCCATGCCGCAAGAATGATGTAGAAGGTGAAATCAACGTAAAAGTCATAAACATGTAAACTGCTGACATATATAAATGTTCTGAATTTTACCTTTCTAACTCTTTTTTTTTTTTGTAAATAACTTATGTATTTTCTCCTGCACTGCTACCCACGGTCTCAAGCCCCACAGTGGTTCTCAAATCTGACTGCATATTCAAATCCCCCAGGCATCCTTCATACAGTACAGCCCCAGCCCAGACCAAGTGAATGGTCTCAGAATCCCCAGATGATGCGAGTGAGCTTTTAAGACTGAGAAGTTTTAGGGCAGCGAACTCAAACTTGCCAGCACATTGGCATCACCCCGGGGAGATTTTAAAAGTACTGGTGCCTGGATGCCACCCCCAGAGATTTCTGAGTAATTGGTCTGGATGAGCCTGAGGAAAGCTCCCCAGGGGACTCTAATGTGCAGCCAAGTTTGAGAACCACTGCAGAGCTCCAAAGGAAAGATGGCAAATTAAAGAGCCAAAAAAGTAAGAAACAAAATCATTTACACTTCTCTGAACAGTTGGAACCCAACACTCCTGCCTCGGTTCAGATCCCTTCCAAAGGTAATTATCAGGCAAGGTAAAGGTTGCTCCTCACACCCCCTTGGGCTTCCTGCCTGACTCTGAAACGTTTGGACCTTAAAGCGTGGACCTCAAAACAAAGAGCCCTGGGTTCAAGTCCCAGCTCTGCCGCTTCCAGAAGGGTGGCCTCAGGCAAGGTACTTACCTCTGAAGTCTCAGTCCCTCCTCCGTAAAATGATTGGCAAAGGGCTCCACACACAGTACATGCTCCATAAACACTGGCTGTTTTAATTACTGGTGGCCTTTCTTAGTTGCTTGTTGGTAATAACTAATAATGCTAATTAACACTTAAATAGGCTTACTATGTTCCAGGCACTGTTCTAAAAGCTTTACGTATATTAACTCATTTAATTCTCACAACAGCCTTGTAAAGGAATCCAATTATTAGCCCCATTTTACAGATGAGCAAACTGAGGAATAGAGGGGCTGAATGACTTGCCCTGGGTCCCATAGCGAGTGAGTGGCAAAGCCACGTGGGGCTCCAGAGCCCATGTCCCCAACCACTTGCAGGACTGACTGCGTTACTTCTACCTGCTCACATTTCTAAATGCTGTCCTGCAACCCTTAACTCGGAGGCAGCCACTGACTGAGATTTGACAGAGACTAATGTGATCGATCACTCATTGCCCAAGCGCCCCTGCACCAGCCTCCTCCCCCAGCAGTCAGGGAGAGTGCAGTGCTTCCTTCTCCTTGTCCATCTGACTGCCCACCTCGCCTTGTTGTAGGTTTAACATTTGCTTGAGCAATTTTACCTACATCTTCTCTGTTTGTTGAAAGGCTGAAACAAAATAACTTGTTTAAAGGCCCAGGCACAGTGCCCAGCACAGAGCACTTTTGGCCAATATTTATTTCCCCGCCATCCTTAATGAGTTTGACTTCCCAAGCCCCCTGGGGATTATTTCCTCCTGAGCAATGTGCCTGCAATTCCATTACTCAGCAAGCAGCTATGCCTTTCATTTGGGCCCCATAGATGGGCCGATGGGGCTGGCCTAAGACCCAGTGCTGGTAAGTGGCAGCAAGTGTCGGGGAATGAAGGCAGCACACGGAAGGGACCACTGCCCCACAGAGAAGCATCATTGCCACGACAGGCCGGCATCTGAGCATTATTGGCTCACCACTCCATCAGCCCACTGGCCCTAAGCTGAATTATTTCCTCCACCACTTACCCACACAGACAGTCTGCAGAGAGCTTTGCTTCCCCCGAGTTTGCTCCCAACCCAGCTCCAAACCCTGTCTTCAGGCCTCCCTGATCCTCCGGTTTAGCCTTGTGGGTTCGATTCAAGCATTTCTCCAAAGTCACTCCTACTCTGATGTTCATCCATGCCAAGAATTACCGGTAATGTTTGTATTTATTATTTCCTGATTGCCCAAACCTTTTATTTAGCTTCCTGGAAGCCAATTTTAAGGTACTATTCAGTAATATTGCTGCTTCTGAATCATCCATTAGCTTCCCGCATGGATGGCTCTGCTTTCTGTCTGGTTCTGTCTGTCTGTCTCGGCATCATCTTTGACATTTTCCTGGGCCATTGTTTTTAACCACAGAGTCAACAAAACCAATCAGTGTACGCATGGGTAAGAACTACCCCCACCTTCTAGAAATTTCCTATCAAGAGGAAAACACATGTAGGAAATCTTCCTGATTTAGGCTGGGTGGGTTTCTGAGATGTCATGGCATGCTGTTTCCCCATGGTTTCCAGGATAGTTTTACGAAAACAGAAAACACACCTGTAAACAGGGAGTCAGGACTAGATGAGCTCTGATGTTCTCTGACCAGTGGGCAGTCCCCAGGAGGGGAAGCAGAGCCCCAGGCATTTCTGGCCCTCCCTGTCCCACCCTTTCCTGCTGCCTCCCTCCTTCCTCTCTCTCCCTCCTCCTCCTCCTCTCCTTTGTCTCCTGAAGCTGCTGCTGTGCCTTTAGATGAGCTGCTGGCTGCCCAGTGGGGACACACGCAGAGCTCATTGTCCCCTCTATAATATGAATTAAGGACTAAAAATACCAGCATGCACCCTAAATTGGTGATAGCAGTTGAAGGGGGGTTGCTTAAAAATAAGTTTTTCACTTTATATTGTATATAATTTTTTAAGTATTGTGATTATGAATAATAGTTGCCTCCTCTTTTGTATTTTTCCATTATTCTAATATTTGAATCTAATTCATGCCTTTTGGAGATGAAATAAATGAATAATAAAAATTTATAGTTCCAATTAGATGAATTTTTTCTCCAATTCAGAAATTCCACAGCAGTAATGCTTGCTTCCTCTGGGTTCTATGAATGAATATTCCACACTCCACCGTCAAGCCTTGCAAGATGGTAGAGGAGATTCGCTGCCACCTCTGACAAAAGCCAAGAGGGAGTCAGAAGGGAGAGGAAGGGGTGATCTTTGGATGAAAAAAGTGTGCCCCCAGCCAGGGCCAGAAGCTGAGGCCCACGAGCTCCTCGGCCTGTCTCCTGCTTTCTTCCTCTAACACCCTGTATTCTAGAAGACTTCCCACATCTATTTTCTTAGCTTACTTCACAGTCTTCTTTCATCGTTAGGGTGTGGTTAGAAAGAGATTTATTTTTTCCATATTTGATACAGGGGTTCATCTATTGGTGCTGGATGCTAGACACACACGTGCAGACCAAAATGATGCTCTGTCTGCATTATTATGAGACGCTGATGCTTTGGAAAGGACGGCAGTGCCAAGAGGCAGGCCTCTCTCTGCAAACGGTGCTCTGCACATTCTCAAGACCAGGTTCAGACCTAAAGTAAGCTCCTATTCAAAACATAAGGCCTAAATTTATCTCAATGCATGTATTGTCAAAGGCCCTGCCACACATTGCCACAGACACATTTCTCTGCCTCAAACTCATTCCCATCCACCAAGGATAAGTGCTTAGCATTATCATTGCATTTTAATCAAAAAGAGTCAAAGCCAAGTATAAATTGGTAAACCTTTTGGAGAGCAATTTGGCAATACCTACCCAAATTTATTTGATTTACTTGCCTAAGTGTTCAGAAATACATGCACACACCTACATATCATAGCACTGTTTGTAACAGAAATATTGGAAACAACATAAATCTATCCTTAGAGCACTGATTAAATAAATTATTGTACCTCCATACAATGGAATGTATACCATCATAAAAAGAATGAGGTATGTCTCTAAATATTAACAATGAAGATGTCAAAGACATATTATCAAGGGAGAATAAAACAGGTCCATTCTATATGTAAGAATCCTACTTATATAAGCAGAAAAATAGCTTGTTTATATGCTCATACAGATATAAAAAATATAGAAAATATATTAAAATATTTCATTTATTACACTCTAATATAAGGCTTATGATGTGCCAGGCACGGTTTTAAGCTCTTTATGGATATTAACTCATTTAATTCTCTTGAGACCCTCCAAGGTAGGTGCTCTTACTATCTTCATATTTCAGGTAAGGAATGAGAGTCACAGAAAGCCCAAGGTCACATACTGAAAGCCTGTGACTGTCACAGCCGAGATTCTGATCCAGACACTTTGGCCGAGCATCTCCTTAACCAGTACAACACAATCCTTCTTTCTAGTAAATACTGGTTTAAATTTCTTTTAAATGGGTAGCTACTGCTTTTATTTTTAAAATTTAAGAATTAATAAAAGAAAAAGAGTCTAAACCCATTTGGGGCATATCAGTTGCTGTTATAAGGCATAAAACATGTTGCTGCCTTGGAGTTCAGGTTTTAAGCACAGAATTCAGAAATGTGACGTTATTCGGCTCTTAAGTAATAGAAAAAGCAGAATTTGTTTCAAGTCTTGATGCTTCCTGAAATCCAGCTCAGGAGGGAAATCTGGTTTTGGAGATCCTGTTTTCAGACACGCTTCTAAGAGGTCCTCGTGGAGGAGCCAGGAGTACAAGCTGGAGCAAGGGAGCTGCCGAATAAGACCTCTGTTCAATAAGGGGGCCGGGAAGTAGATTGGGCGTAGACATGGGAAGCTGTGTTGCCTGTGGATACCCAAGAGTCAAGGAGACCTTATAAATCTCATAGCAATTACCCTTCCCTCTAAGGTGGACACTTAAGTTGTTGGAAATGCGTCGCAGCTTACTTCCTATTGGTGGTTTTGGCATATTAGAAGTACTGAGAGATGTATAAGAGGGTGTGGAGAACAAAGAAAATGTAATCAGCTGGAAAACAAAAAGGAGGAAGCCTCAGGATCTGACTAAGGAGGGAAAATAGCAACCCCAAGCCACAAATACAGGAGCACGCGGGAATGCAGGCGCAGGGAAGGGAATCCCAAAGACACTTGTGCCTGCTGGGGAGGGTGTCTGTGAGAGTCAGGAATTTTGGTTGCAAATAACGAGAACCAGCCTGAGGTAGCTTAAGAAAAAGGCAGGGGGTACAGTATTACAAGGCCATGTGGGAGTCCCACAGAAGCCAGCAGCAGTTCACAGCCAGGTAAGAGCAGAACTGGAAACTGGAAATCCGGAGGACCTGGGAGCAGAATTCTCAGACCTGCCAAAATCGCGGTTGGTAGATTACCTTTCACCCCACCCACATGGCAGAAGGAAGCAGTGTCTCTATTTGGTCATCTTCCCCAGGCTTTAGTGGTTGGCTTCCAAAAACCAAGAGACAGTTCCAACATCTATAGCAAGTTGGCGGTATCCTTGGCTCCCTGGATTATTTTGCAATCTGCTGCTCACACCTCTTAGCCTTCTTGACAGGAGGAAAGGGAGAGACGGCATTTCCTTTTCTCTGGGTAATGCCAACATCTTTTCTCTTCTCATTTCTATCTTCCTTCCTTCTTCTTCTATGACATTTCTTTGGCTGGCCAGAAAGTCACTTACAGTCTCCCTTATGGCATCTCTTGCTCTCTCCCCCAGCCATGAACCGCCCCCATGGTACATTTCTGGAATTGTTAATTGATTGCTCAAAGGGGAACCATTCTGTTGTCTGCATCTAAGCTTGACTGCACACACAGCTGTAGCTCCCAGGGTGTACGGTACTGCAGAGAGCTGGGTCCAAAAACCTTAGACTGCAAATCTCATCTCGGGACTCCTAGTTTTCAAATGAGGACCCTTCTTAGTTTGGTTTCCACTAAAAGCAGAGCCTGAAACGCAGACTCAGTGCAGGTAGTTTATTTGGATGGTGATCCCAGGAAGCAGGAATGGGGGAGTATGAAGGAGAAAGAGAAAAGTTCAAGTTAAGGGTATGTTATTGTGATCATCTCTGTAGGCAACAGGGCTGCATTCTGCTGGGGACCTCTGGGAAGTGTCTAGTTTCTTCCCAGAATTAGCAGCCTGAAGTTGGATCCAGTTGGTCCAGAGACTCCAATTCTCTTTTGTTAGAGGTCATCCCCAGGGGTCTGTATGCCTCTCCACTTCCTGTCTGTTGCTCCTATGCATGAGCTAAGAGGGCTCACGAAGGGCTTTTGAAGAAGGTCTTCAAGGCAGAGAGCGAAACATAAATAAATAAATAAATCCAAGCTTGGAGCAAGATGCCGTCAGCAGAGGGGAACTCAGAGCTTGCAGGGAACTGTCCACCACACTGCAGCCAAACTCAGTGGTGGGATGAGGACATGTGGCACAAAACCCCATCCAGGATAGGTTTTTAATTGCTCAAAGTCATATGTGCACATAGTAAAGATGAAAATTAAGTAGGGAAGTATATACAGTAAAAAGCAGCATCTCCTGCTCCCCCTCTCCCCATAACAAGCCCACGGCTCACAGCCAACCACCTGTAACTCTTATTAGTTTTTCTATCACCTCCAATTACCTCCATTTCTTACACTTCCTCAAAAGAAATACACTGTTAAAATCATCCATCCTCTTCATATGAAGCATCCATCCTCTCCATATCAAGGATTTCTCATGAAGCTTTGGTTTTCTTATCTTAATCTCTTTTTTTACAGATAAGAAAATGTGAGAGGGATTTGACCTGGAGAATCAGCTCTTTGTATACGAGTGTTCATAGCTCATCAGGGTTGCTCTCAGCACTGGGCTCTTCAACACAGGCAAGCCTAGGTGGTTCAGTGCCAGGCCACTGCCACCGCAATGGAGTGAATATTGCAACAAAGTGAGTCACAAGAATTTTTTGGTTTCCCAGTGCATAAATTATGTTTACACTATACTATACTATATAGTCTATCAAGTGTGTAATAATAGCATTGTGTCTAAAAAACAATGTGTGTACCTTAATTAAAAATACTTTATTGCTAAAAAATGCTAACGATCATCTGAGCCTTTGTGGAGTCATCATCTCTTTGCTGGTGGAGGGTCTGGTCTATATAGTGAGGGCCTCGGTCTGGATTAGGCTTTGGTTTAAGGGAAGGTTGTGGCCGGTTTGATCTTCTCTCCAGACCACTCAGACTTTCTCCATATCAGCAATAAGGCTGTTTTGCTTTCTTATCATTCATGTGTTCATTGGAGTAGCACTTTTCATTTCCTTTAAGAACTCTTCCTTTGCATTCACAACTTGGCTATTTTGGTACAACAGGCCTAGCTTTTGGCCTATCTCAGCTCTCAACATACCTTCCTCACTAAACTTAATAATTTCTAGCTTTTGATTTAAAGTGAGAGACATCAACTCTTCCTTTCACTTGAACACTTAGAGGCCTTGTAGGGTTATTAATTGGCCTAATTTCAGCCTTGTGTCTCAGGGAATAGGAAAGCGAGAGGAGAGGGAGAGAGATGGGGGAATGGCTGGTCAATGGAGCAGTCAGAACACACGCAACATTTATCAATTAAGTTTGCCATCTTATATGGGCGAGGTTGATCGCACCCCAAAACAATTCCTATAGTAACATCAAAGATCACTGATCACAGATCACCATAACAGGTATAATAATGATGAAAACTTTGAAATATTGCAGGAATTACCAAAATATGACAGAGACACAAAGTGAGCACGTGCTGTTGGAAAAATGGCGCTGATAGACTTGTTTGACGCGGGGTTGCCACAAACCTTCCATTTGTAAAACACGCAATATCTGAGAAGTGCAATAAAACGAGGTAAACCTGTATAAATAATCGAGACCTCAGGCTATGGGAAATGCTTGGATTCATACAAGTTATTTCCATGCCTGTGATGACTATAGGAAACAGAGATAGCTGTGGTAATGCAAAGGCAAAATCCTAAAGCAGGAGATAAGTGGAATTGTAAATCTGGAAAGTGGTGCCATGGACAGAGAAAATTGCTCTGGGTAAACGCTGAATCTAATAAAAATTGAATTTCTGAAAATGCTGCATCCACCACAAGGAGATACCTTAGAACACGGTGGGCTTCCTGTGAAGACTCAGAATTTCCCTTTGCCAAGGTAGCATAGATAAGTGTCATTTAATTGTGTGATGGACGTATGTGTCTAAGGTAGCTATGTATCCTGGATTTGCTGGAACAAAAACATTTATAGAAATTACACCCAAATGGCTCCTTAAGACCCTTGTTAGAACACATATGTGGTAGCACAAGACATTCACTGATAAAAAGAACTGTGAACCTAGCCCTAGAGTAAGAGTTAAGCCCTGCAGCCATGTGTCTCAGCATTGGCACACTTCACTATGTGACCCTGAGTAATTTACTCAACCTCTCTGTGCCTTGGTTTACTCATAAGTAAATGAGGGGTAATAACAGAATCTACTTCAAAAGATTATTGCAAGGATTAAATGAGATAGCATAGTGCTTCTCCATCCATCTGTGGTGAAAGAACACATTTTTAAAATTTTCAATCTGTTCTGAACTGATACTCTTTAAAAATGCAATAAAATTATCAATTATATAGCAGGAGTAAGTACAAGTTTCTAAACACATACTCTCAGTTTCTGTACTTGCCTTAAATTGGTAACAAACTGTTATCAATCAGAACCGGTCTGTGGACCACACTTTGAGTAACACTGCAATCACATATTTAAAGGGCTTTCATGGTTTCTGGCATACAGTAAGAGCTCAATAAATGTTGGTTTTTATAATTATTTTTTCCTGATATGTGTCCATTTTATGGTAAAAGCTTTTATTGATGGGAGCCGTGTTGGCAGGAACTGTCTCAGGCTGAGCTGGAGAGAGCTGAGCTGTCAGGATAGCAAATTAAAAACGATAAACCAAAGTAAAGGTGAGAATAAAACCTTTAATCACTCACTGTGGTAATAAAAGCAAGAGGCTAAAACCAGAGAAAGCAGCTGTCTCTCCCTTGTTCCATTTCCCTGTGGAACAGCGTAGCATGGAGGATCAGGTGGACCTACTCAGATGTCAGGGGTGTCTCACTGCCTAGGGAGCCCAGAACAAGAGGCTTCTGCAGATTTAGGGACCTGGGGACTGGAGGAAAGGAGAGGGTAGAAGAGGAAAAGTACTGCATACCGAGTCAGAGTGGGGAAAATCATCTTCAAGGTTTCCGGATAAGGAGACCTCCCCGTGGAGGCCTTTGGCTAGGGATGCACCATGCATGGAGTGCAACTCCCCTTGGAGACCGCGCTGCACAGGCCGTGCACTGGGTCTGTGTGAGAGGGCAGCTTCCCCCCACAACACTGCCATGGAAAGCCTTTGTCATTGCCTGTGGTCAGGCCTGAAAATTCACACATAGATTTTTTTTTTTTTTTTTTGGCCAGGAGCTTGTGAACAAAGCAACTTCCTAAGAAAGGGAAAAATTGGAATGACAAACACTTGCTCTTCAGTGTGGTCTTTTTAGAGAAATATTCTAACTCAGTGAATAACCCTGTTTGAGAAAAAGTCTTTTGTAACTCAGATGTTTGTAAACAAACAAATAGCACCATTTAGAAAGTCCAGCTTAAAAATAAATGCAAAGTTCATGAATAATTTGAACAAAATGAAGGATCCTTTTTAAAAAGTAAGATAGGAGAGCTGACATAGCAAAATTCTTTTTCTTCCTTAGAAGTAGGAATATTTCTTACAAATCATTCCATCATTGGAATTGGAAAGTTATCATTGGTTATGATAGCTTTCCACATATTTCAAATTACTTGAGTAGGAAAATATCCACACAGTCACAGAATTCTCATTAGCTCTGCCCAGTAAATTTATTAGTGCTGATTGTATCAATGCTCACTTCTTTTAGTCTCCTTTTATGATTGAGATATTCTTTTTAAGAAGGACCTTGCCAAGTTAGACAGGACCCAAAGGTATGAAATGAGGATAGTAAGAGATAAAAGTTGGGAATCTTCAGCTAGGAAAAGAAACTCTCAAGATGGAGGAGATGACAACTATCTTCAATATTTCCTAGATTAGACATAATCAGAGATAAATTAACGGGGACCAATGAATAAAAGTAACAAGGAAGCATATTTGAGCTACACATGTGTGCATACACACAAATATTTTAACACAAAGAAATTCGAGAATTTTTAACAATAGGCCATGTCTTAGTTCAAGCTTCTATAACAAAAATACCATTATATACTGGGATTAAAAATAAATAAGCATTTATTTCTCACAGATCTGGAGGCTGGGAAGTCCAAAGTGAAGATGCCAGCAGACCTTAGGCTTGGTTTGTTCAGGACTCTAGTTCAATATCTCTGAGCTGCTCTTGACTTTATTTCTGTGTGATGATGCCTTCCCATTGTGACACATGGTGGCAATGAGTTCAGGCTTTATATCCATATTCTTTGTCATCCAAAAAGAAAGAGATTTCCTGTGTCCCACAAATCTCAGCAAATTTTCCAAGTATTACATTGATTAGGCATCCTCGGAAGCAATCCCTTGGACTAAGGGAATGTTATGCACTGAATGGCTTAGAACTGGGTTACCTGAAGCAATAAATGCAGAGGCAGGGGAGGCAGGGCAAGATTTGGTTTTGTAGCATTTGCCAATTTCCATGGTGTAAATACCTCTACTATACCCAATAAAGTGTGTGAGAGAGAGGAAAAATGGAAACACTATGAAGAATGCCAGAAATATTGTCGAAAGGCAGGGAAGGAAGAAATAATAGAACACATTTTAAGGCATTAAGGGAAAAATAATGCCTTTTCCTGATTTAAGCCTACTTAAATGGTTACATATATAAAGACTAGAATAATAAATACCAACACATGAACAATTGTTATTTCTTGGTGGTAGAATTATGAGGAACCTCTTCCTTATATTTTTTAAAATATACATATATCTGAATAAACAACATATTACTTTTACAATAAGAAAAAAATGATATTTTTGCAATACTATTTGCCAAAACAAAACCAAAGCACATCTGGAACAGTGCCAGAATTCAGCACTCCTAATGTAGCATTCTGTATTTAATTACATATAATCAATCAATAAGCATTCCTCTCATGCAGAGGAATAGAATGAAATTGTTAGTAAGGGAAGTAGCTGCTTTTTCATATTATAAACTTGCTCTTTCTGCAACAGTCACTCAAATACTTATTGATCGCCATAATAGTTTTCATGAATTGTTCTAAAAACAATTTTGTTAACAATCATCTCTTTAACAATATTCCAAAATTTTAATTGGAATAAAATCAAAATGAGTGCATGTTCTACAGATTAATCATCTTATTAAACTATTACTGTGATGCTTACTTACAGCTGCAAGTCATGAAAGAATGGAAAAAAATGATGAAGTTGATGGACCATCAAAACTATCTACTAATTATATGAGGAACTTAAATTATCAAAAACTAAGTGGTTCTCCTTGCTTTAAAAAAATTATAATGTCTGAGTGGCAGATGAAATGAAATAAGATGGAAATTCATCTTTCTTCCTCTGCTGTCATTCATAAAGCTTTTTGTTAATTTCAAAATGGAAAGTATGAAAGATTAATGAGATTTTTGCCTGAAGCATATCCCTCTGAGCCCATATCTATTTAAATTAGAAATTCACCAAAATAGGGTGTACGTTTTCAGTAATTCTTGAAAAATAATTAATTGCCTCCAAATAGCAATCTCGAAAGATAAAGAAATGATACATATATATTCAAGAAAACAACAGTCTGAATCTATATATTTTTTCTCTTGAGTTTTTTTTCAAATTGAAGGTTTCAGATGAAATGTTTTATGTCTATTCAAGTGTATGTGCTTATTTCTATACATAGCATAAGATCAAATAATTTTGTCATGGCAGAAAAGCAGCAATTCTAAGACCACTGTAGTGAAATTCATGTGCCACAGCACATATGTTTGAAGAATTTACAGTGCAGTGATCTTAAGAGTAGAAGATGATTTTCTCCCCAGGGGTCTGCCTTCCATACTGGATTAAAAACCCCTAGAGGCAAGGAATTTTCTTTGTGTCATCAGCATCTTTGCATATTGGTGGACATATAATAGGTTTCCATGAATATTCATTAAATAAATGCAGCAGTAATTGAATGAAGCTCTGCCTTGCCCCATATCTCAAATTCACTAATCCAGGAACAACTTTAAATTTACACACACAGAGATATAAAACTGGATGGAGCACATAGTCACATGGTGGCTTCTCAAGTCATACATAGTCCATCCATTCCCAAAACCTCAAAGACTCCCTGAGCCTTTTGACCACTTTCTAGGTCAAAGAAATTATGGAATCTCTATCTTATTCACTGAAAGCTATTGCCTGATTCAGTCTTCAAGGGGTCCTCCCAGCAAGCTATTAAGACAAGCACCAGGTGCCTTACTAGAACACTGAATCCTGAGTTATGGGTGCCCCTCTGTCAAAGAATTCTCACCTATCCAGCCTAGATTCCTCCCCTCTCAGAAGTAACATTCTCAAAATCCCCCCTCCACCATGTGCTCTGCCAGTTCCTCTAGGTACTGATTAGCCAGATTCTGCAACTCCATCACAAGGACTGTTTCATCCTAAAGCAAGGCTCTACTTCCCGTCTAGGCTAAGCTAAGACTGGAATCTGGTCATCGGCCTAAGGCAATGAGGGGTGGTGAGGCTGAGCTAGGGGAGAACCAGCAAGTGCGCCTCACCCTTACCTGAGGCTTTGCAAGGTACCCAGGCACTGGGGGCAGAGATGGATGTTTTCCTTTGGAAAGGGCAAAGGAGCTACTTCTGCCAATGAGGAGGATCCAGAGGAACTGGCGGGTTTGAGGTTACCACCGTGTCTCAAAGTCCTGATCTTTTCCTCTCAGGGCCCTAAGTTTGACAGAGGAGCCTTGTCAAGGTGATGCACATAGTATATCTTGTGGTTTTGCCACCCTTACAATAAATCCAGAGCTGGATTTTCAGTACAGTCTCCATGGTAGCTGTGAAATAAGAGTACTTTAAAGCAGACTTAGGAACACTCTAGCTTACAGAGCATGGCTTAAATGTGTCTATGATTCTTTTTATAAAGCTACCAATTCCATTAAAAGAAGATGCCACAATCTTATGAATTTCCTTCTTCCCATAGCAACCGAGTACATCAGTAACACATCTACCCATGCCTTGTCTTCGAACTACACTTCTCAATAAACCACCAAGTGAAAACTTTAGCAATTGCCATGACTGTTAGAAGAACATCCCCTTGCAAAGATCTCTACATTCCAGAACCTGCGACTATGTTACCGTACACGTTGACAAAAGGGCCTCTGCAGATGTGATCCAGGTTATTTTTTGAGATGGGCAGATCATCCTGGGTTATCAGCTGGGCTCAATCCAATTGCACTCGTCCTTAAAAACAGATGCTCTGGGTAAGAAGAGAGAGACTCATGACCACAGAAAGGTCAGGAAGTTGCTACTACACTACTGGCCTCTGAAGGCAGAGGAAGGGGCCACAGGCCGTGGAATGCAGGTGGCTCCAGAAGCTGGAAAAGGCAGGAAAACCGTTTCTCCTCTGGAGCCTCCAGAAAAGAATAGAGCCTTACTGACACCTTGATTTTAACCAAGTGAGACCTCTGTCATTAAGATGATAAATTAATACATGTGTGTTGTTTTAAGCCACTAAGCTTATGGCAATTTTTCACACAGCAGTACAAAACTAATTCAGGATGCCAGGGCATGCCAAGGTTGTTGACATTCCCCTTACCACCAGCAATGAAGTCCCTGTTGCTCTCAGACAGACAGCAGTTCAACTCCAGCACCCAGTCCTGAGGGTCTGTGTTCTAGGTCCGCTCCTGCTACCACTTGTCTTATCCTGGTTCCCTCAAAACAAAGCCTGTGGCAAACTTACATATGTTATGGGAAAGTACAACCCCAGGACAGCAAGAGAAGGGGGCAAGGAGATGGAGTCAGCAAGTATAAGGAATGTATCACTTATCTAGCCACAGCTTCATAAGAAAACACAGCCAGTTGCTTGTCATGTGGCACGTCTCCCAGACAGATCATGCGAAACCACCTCGTCTCCTAAGAGTCCATCAGGGGAAGAAAGGGAGATAAATGTATGCTCTGGAGCACATCTCCTGTCTTTAAATTTCTGACTACTGAATTAGAAATTTCCCTCCACAGTTCCAAGGTGATCACCCACTAGGGCAGCCACAAGGGACCCCAGGCCCATGGCCTGAGTGCAGTGCTTCGTTTGAACCAGAAGGGGAGCAAAGGGCCAGGACTCCCTCAGTCCAGTAGGGTCATGGCCAAGTGCAGGGTTGTTGCAGCTCCTGCCAAGACAAGCACCGCAGAGGCCATGGAAAGCCCAACCCTCCCCAAGCAGGTGGGGAGAACTGAGACCCAGAGGCGGAAGGAGATGGGGGACTTTCCAC
The DNA here is from genome assembly GCF_000956105.1 of Propithecus coquereli. Taxonomy (NCBI): domain Eukaryota; kingdom Metazoa; phylum Chordata; class Mammalia; order Primates; family Indriidae; genus Propithecus; species Propithecus coquereli. The sequence goes on along the minus strand of NW_012134969.1, from coordinate 12,584,666 downwards.
TGAGCAGGCTGCTAAGGACCTGGGGGTCGGGGGAGCCATGTGAATCTAGGGAGACCATAAACTAGGTCTGATACAACTTAGACATTTTCATAATGTGAGACCTCAAAAACTGGAAACCAAAGACAAATAGTCAAGGCAAAATTTCTATTTTTTTTTTATTTCAGGATATTATGGGGATACAAACATTTTGGTTACATGTTATAATTGCCACACCTAAACCATGATTTGAGGCATGCCCTTTCCCCCTACAACGCTCACCGCATCCATTAGTTGTGAGTTTACCCACCCCAACCCCCCCAAAGAATATTACTACTGTGTGAGCACCCTAGCGTTGATCAGTCAGTGCCAATTTGATGGCAAGTACATGTGGTGCTTATTCTTCCATTCTTGTGATGCCTCACTTCGGAGGATGGGCTCAAGCTCTATCCAGGAAAATATAAGAGGTTGAGTCTATTTTTTAAAAGTTTTATAATTATAAAATTTCATCAGCACGCACACACAGAGCACCTAATTCATAATTACTGTATGTTGGTGTACAAACTTTAAGGTTGACCAGCCACGCCCACAGGATTTTTTGGACTGCCTTGGAAAAGTTCCACTTTTCTGAGTCTACTGTTTCTATGTTAGATTAGCACTTCTTTTGTTGGGCAATGGGGAAATTAGACAAGACCCTACTATCTTAGCTAGATCTTATTAGAAGGGCTAGACCTGCTATCCATTGGCTGTCTTTGATTCCAGGATGTCTGAGCAGCCAATTATGTCACCATCTTAGGTCCAGCTCTGGGGTAACTTCCTCCAAGATGCAATGTTCTTCAACAAACATGTCTTTTGATACTCTTTTTCAGTGCTTTCTACCTGCATGGTTTCTTATACATACACCCCTTTCCAGATTGGCTTTTTAACTCAAAACTATTTTCATATCACAATTATAGCTATGACAATTAACCTAGTATTTATGGCTATTAAAATCAAAATTAATTACAATTAGGTTCATGGCACACCATCATAAGATTTTTTCTTCAGTGGGTTTGAATTTCAGAAAAAGAAATTCAAAGGGTAGACCAAAGGAATTACTTAACTTACAGACTCTGAGGCTCACAAACACTGGTACAAGGCTGAGAAAAGTTACACATCATCCTTCCTGCAAATATCCAAACTGCTTAAAGGAATAGACTGCTCCCTATTTGTACAGTAGGAGAGTTACTGCAAGGTCTCCAAATTAAAAAAATAAATAAATCACGGGATTAGCTGACCGTATGTCCTTATTAATTTAGTATGCTGGGGACTTAACTAGCAGTCTCTTTTTGCTTTAAGCTTGAACCTAAAGCTGCACAACAGCAGTTTTCCTCATGAACAGCTCCTCCTCACCTGCTGGGCAGCGTCCAGGTAACGGATCCCAGAGGCCACAGAAAGTTGGCCCTTTGCAATCAGCTTCATGGCCATGGGAAAATTCATTAAAATAATGGGTGACAACAAAAGTGTTTGTTTATAAGAGCTACGATTGTAGATGTTGTCGAATGTACTCAAGTATTCAAAGTAGCTTCGATACTTGGCACTTTAAATAAAATATAGTCAGCAGATTGAAATGGTAATAGCCTGTCAGGATTCTTGAAATAAATGGGGCCTGGTAGATAAATTACTTTATATGGAAATTACTTCAGAGTCTGCTCTGATACATACTGTTTTTGAACATGCTATACAAGATTCAATAAAACTAACTCTAATATGGTCTGATATCCTGTTTTCTTAGTGGTTCTTAAGGTTTAGTAGAATTATTTGGGCTTCTTGTTATATATGCCCATCTTAGTACCTAGCTCCAAAAATTATGAATCAGTAGGTCTGAGGTGGGGCCTAGAAATCTATATTTTAAGAAGCACTCCCTCCTTCAGGTGCCTCTGATACAGGTAGTTCACAGAGCACTTTTAAAGTAACCAATGCAGGAGTCTGCGGCTCGACCTGCCACCGTGAAACCTCAGTGGGCCCACCAGCAGGAATACCATGGAGAAGCTGGTAGGTCATAAGCATTGTGTACACGAGAGCTCTCCCCATACCCTTCAGGCCCTCTCAGGCCTCACCTGTCAGCAGTACCTTTGACCTAGTTCTCCGTGAACTATGACCTAACTTAATAAAGTCACAATCCATCTGGACATCATCTCATCTCTGTGCCTCCCATTCTCACCTCCTGCCCATGGCTTCACTGTTGTCACAGAGGCATGAGACATCATGAGACCCTCTGGTGTCCACACACATGCAACCCAGAAGTACTTGGGAAATTAATGTCCCATGAAGAAAAACTTTGATCCAGGGGAATGGAGATAGCAGATGTATTCTTGACCATCTTCCCCCAATGGACAATCAGAAGAAGTAGTCATTTATTTGGCCTCTTGGAAGATGGCTCCAATGAGATCAAGTGATGGTCACTCAAATGGCTCTCTCTCTGTCTCTCTCTCTCTCTCTCATTCTGTCTCACTCCTCTTGTCCCTCACGTGCTCTGGGGTATTGCATTCTTTGATAACATAAGAGCACATAAGCCTTAGGCTCAGCTTTCTGGAAAAACCAAGCTGAGATAACTTATATAATTTAGTTTTTTAATTGTAGTGTAGCAAAGATTGTGAATCCATGAGTTCCTCTGACCTGACCCATTCTTGCTTCATTGTACATGGCTGAGACCTCTGAACTTTGGACAGAACATCTCCATAAGGGACAAAGGAGATACCAAGAAGCCATGTCCACCTACACCAGCTTGCAGCCTTAATCTTGTGTGTGTCATTTGCAGTTCTTGCTAGTTAAGAACCTTAGCCAAGTCTAATCTAAGCTGTCATTCTTACCAATCCCCAAATCTAGACTGACCAAGCTTTATAGTCTAGCATGGCTCAATAGGGTTACACCAAATTCAACTAGATTCAAAGATTTATCTGTTCAGCTGGAATGTGATTTGGGTTAGATTCAGAACTATTATCCCAAGAAAGCTTAGTTCCAATTTCTCAGCTGTATCCTTTTTATGACCTAGACTAGAACATCACTCCCACCACATTCTAACATTCATAGTTAGAAATGAGTCACCAAGTACAGCTTGTGTTCACATTCACATAGAGAGAAATTAGACTTCATCTCTTGCATGGAGGAATATCAAAGAACAGAAAGCCACCATCTGGCTTCATTCTGGAAACCAACAAATTCAACCTGAAACCAACATATTCATATATGAGAATCCCTAGTTAAACTGCTATTTCTTGTGGATAGAATTGTGACCATCACTTTCTAGTGCAAAGTTGTACATGCAGTAGACCCCAAATGGTTGCTAAATAAATACACTAAAAAGAAAAGGACATTTTTTTCATCATCCTCTGCACTTCAGTGATTTCAAATATCACTAGAACCAGACATTAACTCACACTAAAAGGCTTGACTGACATGCCAGGTGGAAAATTGAGACATTTCACTGAATAACTCAGGCAAAAAGCCCTTTCACTTCAATTGCAAAGATGATGCAAGAATTTTTGCCTATAGTGAGATTTTTCCCCCCACCAGGGGCAACAGACTTTCTCCTAGATTTTTCCTCCCTCAGTTAACTTTGAGTTTCTCCTGCATGGCTCTGAGCAACAAACAGAAGCAATTTGTCACCATTCTTTTTATTGAAGGTGTAAGACACTGCTCCAGTCTTAACTAGTCCCAGATGAGCAGTAACTTAACAAGCAGTAATGCCTTCATTAGCTTCTTACAGTCTGTTGCTTCTGTAACTTCCATGGGGTGAAAACTATATTGTCTCAAGCAAAGAATCCACAACCCATTTAGAATCCACAACAAACTGTGCACCAAGCATAAGAAGCTAAGTGTATATGCTTTAAATGTATAGTACCTGAGATCAAAAACAAAGTTTCTTAAAATTCTTCCATAGTTCTTCAAGTGTTTTATGATTTCATTGTTCAAGTTTATGTATTTTTAAAGTGGGACACAAAATGTAGAAGCAGAAAAGAATTGTTAATACGTTTAACTAAATGAAAGTATAATGTTTCTGCAAAGCAAAATCCTTCATAATCCAGGTAGTACAGCTTGAAGTCTGGTAGACTGATACCTCCCAGTTTGTTCTTTTTACTTAAGATTGCTTTGGCTATACAAGGTCTT
>NW_012134969.1:12575654-12579395 GCF_000956105.1 Propithecus coquereli | reverse complement strand
AATCATAAGAAACGACAGTGATCTAGAACCTCTTATACTTTCCTGGATTAAACTTAAGCCCATTATCCAAAGTGAGGTACCACAAGATTGGAAGAATGGGCTCCACTTGTACTCGCCATCAAGTTGGTACTAACTGATCAACACTAGGGTGATCACGTGGTAGTAATACTCTCCAGAGATTAGGGGGATGGGGGAGGTAAACCCAAAACTAAAGGACATGGGGAGAACTGTAGGGGGGAAGGGCATGCCTTTAACCCTTGCTTGGGTGAGGCAAAGATATAAAGTGTAACCATAATGTTTGTACCCTCATAATACCCTGAAATAATAAAAAAAAATCCTTCATATTCCAAATCAAAAGACAAATAACAAACAAGAAAAACCACCTGAAATTCCTATCACAGACTAAACATTGATTTCCCTAATACATAAAGAGCTTCTATAATTCAATAAGAGAGCAACGAGCCCATAGAAAAATGGACAAAGGGTATGAACTGATAGTTTAAGGTAAGGAAATGGAAATGGGTCAAACATATAAACAGATGCCCAACTTTACTCCTAATAAGAAAATGCAAATTGAAACAACATAAGGACATCATTTTATCTATTAAATTGGAAAATATATAATAAAAAAGATTGGTAAGACACCGTGTTAGGGAGGGCTCAGGAAACAGCACTTAGGTAGCTTGATGGTAGGAATAAAAACTCCACGGAGACCAATGTGCCAACACTAATCTCTATCACAAATGCATGTGCCTTTTGGCCTGCATGTGCCATTTCTAGAACTTTATCCTATAGTTACACACATGCAAGGATAAAACGACAGATATACGAAAGCCTTCACTGCAGCGTGGCATGTTAATAGAATATTGAAACCATTTAAATCTCTACTGAGAGGAGATGGGTTAAATAAAATATTACAAATGTGTACAATGGACCATCACAAAGCCATTAAAAAATGAAGTAGATCTTTATATGATGAACCTAACTAGCAAACAGAGAGAGGCCGTCTGAAAGAAAATACATTTATTTTGAAACAGAGCCTGGCAATGGGAATACCCATACCATAGCAAACTATGTTAGTATTCAGGGCAGTAAAGGAAGGCAAGTATTTGTAAAGGAAAAATTGAGGAGGATGACATAATTGTTTTGAAATAATTATCCTTGGCTACAAAGATCAACAAGAAGGGTGATGTCAGTCTAAGGCTGGATAGGCATTTGCTGGTCAGATGTCCTTGCAGAAGTATCTTTTGTGTGAGGTTGTGATAGCCTTTGTGCCAGGTTGTGGTTTTTGTAGAATTTTTCATTATCAGGCATAAAAGCCTAAGAACTCTCTCCTTGTGGCCTTCCCCAGCTCTATTTGTCAGAGTTTTCTTAACATTAGTGACTCCATTTTAATTCTGACAACTTTCACAATATACTGACATGAAATAAACTCCAAAATATATTGTTAAGGAAAAATAAACATAAAAGCAAACAAGGTACAGAACAATTTATATAGTATGTTATGTTTCCACCTTAAGAATGAATATATATTATAGATATAATACCCACATACACACATATGCACATATTTCCTGCAGATGTATAGAATATCTCTGAAGTTAACAAACAATACCACTTGGGAGGGTAACAGGGAAACTGGGAGACAGAATAAGAAGGAGACCTATTTTTCATTCTGTTGCATGTAAACCTTTCACATTTTTATATCATGAGCATGAATTACCAATAAATAAATAAAAATTTTAAAAATCATGCACTCCCAGAGTGTGGTTCTGTAACAGAGCACAAGCTTAGATTTTTCAACTGACTCACTCCAACATATACCTGGCTAGACCTTGGCTCAGGTGCTGAATGTCTTCCTTCCCCTTTCCCTCTATTTTGCAGCTCACTCCTGGGTGATATCCCGAGGGTCACTTTATAATTACACTACATGATAGCATTGCATTTAATAGCTTCCAGATTCAAAAGATGCTGCCATTCTGACAGTAAAAGATACCAGGACCCAGAGAAAGCTTTTCTGGCTTAAAGGGATGCTTTTCATTCTCCTAATAACCTCTTTGTGCAGCTAGATGAAATTGCTTTCGTGGTGATAGGAACAGAGAGCTGAACCTTACGACTCTTTCTGATATATAGTTGTTCAATTTGGTGTTCCCATAGGGGAATGATTGCTCGAGGGTTCTATTTGGCCATCTCACTCAGCCTCCTCCTCGCCTTTAGCTTTCTTAACCAGACTCATCTCCCAGCTTACTCTCCCTCTTCTCTCCCTCCATTGCCCACAGACCACTGGCTACACTGCACTGCCTGTTGATATGTCCTCTTGTTGAAATCTTACTCATTTTTAGCTCATATTCTGCCTCCTCCTTTAAGCCATCTCTAATCCTATTAATATTGCCTTCCCTCTCTGTACTGACTTAACGTTTCAATTATATTTCTTAACATGTTTTGTCACCAGTGTACAAGTCTGTCTCTCCCAGGAGATTAGAATTTCACTGTCTTATTAATCTTTGGTCCTCTGCGGTGCATTACAATGTAATTATATACAGTTAAAGCTCAATAAATATTGCTTAAAAGTGATGTACAATGTGAAATGTCACATTCATATATGGATATTATGCCTTCAAAATGCATTCATAGACTTCCTCTTCTGACCATAATAAAATAATAGGGACTGGATTTTCCTCCCCACCCACCACCACCATAAATAATTAGAAAACTGGAAAAATATAAGAGACATCTGTTTTCACATGTTAGACAACAAGTGACACAGGGTTTTGATTCTTAACAGAAGGGGAACAGATGAAATGAGCCCTATGATCACTTCAGTTTTCTGCCTGGTGGTCCTTTCCATATCACAGAGCTGAGTGATGGCATGTTGATTCCAAGCAGACAATGGTGATTTTATTGAGTGTAAGAGACAGTGATCAGAGCTGACAGAGGCTGAGGCAACTAGAAGTTGTGGGGAACTATGCAGAATGATAACTCCAGAAATTTGCATAGGGTTCCTTTGGGTCTTTGCAGAATACTAAACTATACAGGGATAGCATTAAACTCCATGAAGCAAAACACAAAATGTCCAGGGAGCTGTGATCTGAACAATTCACCAACCTCACCCAGGATTGGGAGACATTTGAGTTGTCTAGTCAGATTGGAGAATTGTTGGTGACCACTGGAGCCATTCAGTAGAGACTCCAGAAGAGCCATGCCTTAGTAGTGTGATAAACTATCATTAGCATAAAGGCCAACCTAGACCTTTCCTAGTAAAGCTGAAAAGCAAGGCTCTAAAAGGTCAAATTATGCTGTAGTTAACTTAATTGGCTGGCAGAACAAAAGCCAATGCTCTCTAAAGGAAAAGAACAGAATATAGATTCTTAACAATGTAAAACAATGTGTAGCATCAACAAAAAATTACTAGACAATCAAGAAGAAAAGATGGTACAAAACCAGAAGGAAAATCCATCAGTAGAAATGGACCCAGAAACTACAGAGATGGTATAATTAGCAGATAGAGAGCGAACAGCTATTATAACTATGATCAATTATATTTTTATAAAACAAGAATATAGTGAAGAGAAAAACGAAAGATAAAAAACAGAAACTTCTGGGAATGAAAAATACAGTGTTTAAGATGAAAAATTCACTGGTTGGGACCAACAGCAGGTTGGACGCTGTATAAGACAGTATCAGTAAATTGAAACACATAGCAATTAAAAATATCCAAAGGGAAGCACAGGAAAGAAAAAA
>NW_012134969.1:12546491-12574214 GCF_000956105.1 Propithecus coquereli | reverse complement strand
GATTCATCCTGGGCAGCTGTTCTCAGGAGCAGGAGTTGTTCATCTCCATCTGCCTGCTTTCCCACCTAAGTGCACCCCCCTACCCCATGGAAGATTCAATGGACAGGGACAGGTGCCCCCATAGGCCCCAGAACATCTTTTCAATTAGTGGAAATCAGTTCCACTTTGCAGATGACAATCCCGATGCTCAGAGAAGTAAAATGACTTCTCGAAGGTCGTGCATAGAGGTTGTGAACTAAAGGCTGACAAAGATTATCACTTTAAGGTGGATAATCATGAAAATGAACCCAAATTATCTTTAAGAACAGTCAGTTTAGGGGCTGATGCAAAGGATGAACAGCACATGGTTGAAGCAGAGACAACGAATTAGGAAGGCAGTCCAATTAAAGTAACACTGGCAATTTGACAACACCTGCACAGGCAATGGTTTCCCCTGGGGGCTTTAAAACAACACCCGCCATGGTCTTACAATTGAAGTGTGGTTCAGGGATTATGCATTTTAGTGGGCAGCACTTAGTAGCTGTGAAAGAAGATGCAGAGTGAGAAGATGAAGAGGAGAAGGATGTGAAACTCTCAAGTATAACTGGAAAGCAGTCTGCCCCTGGAAGTGGTAGCGAGGTTCCACATAAAAAAAGTAAAACTTGCTGCTGCTGAAGATGATGATGATGATGATAATTTTAATGATGAGGAAACTGAAGAAAAAGCTCCAGCAATCTACATGAGATACTCTAGCCAAAAATGCACAAAAATCAAACCAGAACGGAAGACTCAAAACCATCAATGCCAAGATCAAAAGGTCAAACATCCTTCAAAAAACAAGAAAAATTTCGTAAAACACCAAAAGGACTTAGTTCTGTAGAATACATTAAAGTAAAAATTCAAGCAAGTATAGAAAAAGAACATTGAGCCGTCCTGGGCACTCCTGGTAAATTAAGCCCCAAGATGTGGGGAGAGGGAAAGGAGAGACAATACAGTCCACACTGAGTATCACCAACAATCCGGACTGAAGTCTTCTGTTTTAATCTCTATCCCCTTTCCTGATTTGCCAGCCACGCCCCTTCCAGGCTGGAAACAATCTCACCCTTGATTTCCTAAAGCACTTTCTTTGATTGTTGTGATTCGGTGAACCGTGCTCTCTGCTTTCTATTACTTTTGAATTTGCCTCACTCTGACCATGTTTTAATCAACTTTATAACTCCTTAGGTGCTCAATAGACATTTGAATGAATAAAAAAAAGTAGACAAAACTTCTACCAAAGAAGTAGATCAGAGAAACACAGTGTATTACTCACAGCAGAGCAAAAAGCAGGAACATCAGCAAAGGGGACCAGTTCCACCACCCTTGGGTCCCTTGTGGAGCATGATAAGTCCAGATGGCTGCCACATACAAAGGGTTACATCACAGCTGAGGAACCTAGGGCCAAAGTCCCAGCACCTTTTTGAGCAAGCAGCAAACATTGTCACAAGAAACAAGCCAATACCCCTCTCCAGGGGAACAAGTAATCACATGGTGGTTACACTGTGTCTGCCTTCATCTTCTCTGTCCTGAGAAAGACAAGCCTTACAGTCTGGCACAGTCAGCAAGAACATCAAGATGCTCAAGGGTCTATGGTGGATGGCCTTTCCCAACAGGAGGTGTTCATGAGTGTTTGTTGAATGAATACACGAGCGGAGTTGTAGGCTCTGCTTAGAGTGAAAGGTCTTTGCCAGGTTTCATTTGATGACTTGGAATGGAAAACCTGTTTGTGTCATAGTGTATAGTTTTAACTATGTGATCTAAAACCATGTTGTTCCCACTATACTTGGGACCTTGAGGAGTGCTAGAGCGAAATATGGGTGTGTAGGAGGGTAGGACATTGGCAGATGAAATGCAAATTTTGCTGGGAAAATAGAGAGGCATTTTGGGAAACAGGTTGATGAGCCTTAGAATTATTTGCAAAACTGCTCGAAATTCCCACATAGTGCCGTGCTGTGATTGGCTATTAAGTTGCAGCTGCAACTTGGAACAAGTTGTTACCCAAGTTTTAAATAATTCTTTGAAATGTGCAATTCTCCATGGAATGGTAGATTAAAATTCATGTTCTCTTTTTTTAATACTTCATAAAATTTTCCTTTTCAAATCTACTTCTGCCTGTACTGGGGAGAGTGAGAGCTACTGCAGGGAGTTTGTAAAATAACCAAGGTAGCAATAGCCTGAAAGGGGCTGATGGATGAGAGAGTTTTATCTGTAAAGTTAGGAATTAATAATGTCATCTTGTTAAGACTCGAAGGACTGCTTGAGCTGTTTTAACTGAGCGATTAAATTAGATCAAGTATCAAGGCCCAGGATTAGACTGAATTATTCATTGATAAAACCATAGCTAAAGTGTCTCAAATCCACCCTTAGAACCAAAAAGCAGCAATTTGATTTGCCCCTTTTCATCAAAACGAAGCCCTCAAGGCCCGGGGGGAACGGTGGTATCGGATCCACCAGTGTGTGCACACGCCAGCTCTGCCCTGCCCTGGTGCGGCTTTCTCCCGGCTCTTACCCGTCTCCCAGGGTCTTACCTATCCCGAGATGTCTTCTCGGACCACTTCGGCCCTCTGAGCTCTCAACTTGAAGGCTCGAAATCCTTATTTCCTGTAGCAGTGGTTCTCACACTTTAGCACGCATCAGAATCACCCAGAGAACTTGTAAAAACACAGATTTCTGGATCCTACCCCAAGAGTATTCAGGATATCTGGGGCGGTGCTAGCAATTTTGCATTTCTAACAAGTTTCCGGGTGCTGCTGCTGCTGCTCCTGCTGTTCCTAATACCACACTTTGAGAACCACTGATTACTAATCCCTGTGTTTTGCACCTGATTGTGTATGTCTTGGGATACAAGACCTTTCTTCTCATATTGCTATTGACATTTTCATGCGCACATGTCTGGCCTAGCACACAGAAGGTACTCAATAAATGTTAGTTCCATTCCCCATTTTCCCCACTTTCTTATTTGAATTATAAATTCTTAGAAGAAAGGTATCTTTAATATATGCAGCTATGTACCTAGGAAGTACTTAATACAGATTTGCTAAATAAATGGATAGGTAGAAAATTCTTGATTTCAGTGAAGGTTTTTTTCCTAAGACTTCCAGGCTCTTATCTTGTTCTGTTATGCATACCTTCAGTTTTCCTCAAGACACACAGCCCAGTAGCACAGAAATATCTTTCGTGGTTGGTTGTTGTGGAAGGAACTGACAAATTAAAATGTCTCACTTCAATGTAGTTCCCAATTGGCCAGAGAGTTTTCTGTTCCTGGGTTCTTTCACGCTGCTGAATTAAGTGATAAGGTCATAGGTTTTCCTGGCTGATGTCTCTGTAGTCTCTCGACACAGGGTTCTCACTGGGGTTTGGTTGAACATTTGGAGATATGATTTTTCTTTATGTGAAAGACATTTTTTACCTTGACCTTCACAGGATGGCAGCAGGGCGGAGGCTGCCTGATACATGTGATTTTGTTTCTCTGTAATCAGTGGGGCTTGATTCTTGCATGTGTGTCCAATTGGGGAGGAGAGCTTGGGAAGAGAAATAACAGACTCTTTTCCTCCCGCTGTTGCCAAATACAGGGGCTCAGTTCCTACGGGGCAGGCATTAGGGGAGTAGAGGCCGGTCATTCCATATTTCAAACACCCTTTTAAATATTTTTTATATAAAAGCTTTTTAGTGTTATCAATAAGTCCATTCTCTATTTGACACCTAAGAGAGTGGAGTCTTATTAGCTGTAACTGTTAGGATAATCAATTTTTTCCGCCGTCAATGAATCCTGTGAGTATAGTGGAAAAAACACGGATTTGGGGCTGCGTGACTAGAGCTCAACCCTTGGCTTTGCCTCTGAGTGAATTCTGGTCTGTTGAGAAGCAGACACTAAGGATTAGACAGCCCCTTAGTTCCCATGCAGAGGGAGAAGACCTTCAGATCCCATGCAGGGCTGACCCCTAGAGAAAGAAAGCAGGAAGGAGAATTGGGTGGGAGGTCTCACACTGCAGTGCTGAACGGAAGGTTTGGCCAGGTTTCTGGGAAGTCTTCAAGCCAAAGGTGCCCATGGGAGGAATCCTGTGTCTCGCCGCAGTGATCCTGCATTTGTCCTCACTTAGCGCTCCACCCCACCCCGACCCCGGCTAAGGCTGGAGAAGCTGGAAGACGTGTGGTCTCAGAGGGAAAGTTGCTTCCTGGCAACTCTGTCCCCCGCCCCGCAGGGGATCTGAGGAGCTCATTTCCACGGTCACCACATCCTCTAGAACGTGTGTTCACTGCCCCGTGGAAACAGTCTGATGGGGATATCAATTGGGGTGCTACACCTCTTCTTAGCTGAGTGTGTCTGTGAATGATTTCTGTCTAGAGCTCACATCTTGGGGAGAGTGACGGAGAGGTTAAAAACAACTGAGCTGATTCATCTCGGCAATCGCTGCCTTGGTTCATAACTGAAATTTCTGAATCTGGTTCCCAAACTTTTCTCTCAATTCTTAAATTATTCTCCATCTTCCTGCTCAAGCTAAACAAGTGTCATTATTGTTGTCTGAAACCAAAGAACTCTGACTCATCTGCTAACTAGGATTTGGGGTGTTCACCTAATCTTTCCGTACCACTTGTTAAATGTGGTAGTCTGGGAGAGTTAAATAAGATAGAATATGTCAAACATTGGTACATGGATGGTGCCCAACAATTTTTCTCCCTTCAAAATTGATTTTATATTTTCATAATATGTATCTCTGAGATTTGAATTTGGAATAAAATTGCATGGGGTTGTAAATGCTCATTTTTACAAACATCACCCCGCCATTTATGGATTATTATAGGGGCAGCAAAACTCCACCTCCATCCTCTTAGGGTCATAGCTAGGCCTGAAAACTAAATTGACATAGAGAGATTAATGGGGGAAAAGCACACGAATCCAGTTAACACAAGTGTCATGTGGCATGGGAGGCCTCAAAAGGAAACAGAGACCCAAAGAAGCAGAGTCAGTGGCTGCTAGGTCGGACAAAGAATACTAAATTGTGAAGAAGCAACTGAATTCTGTGGGAAGGCTTGAAAGATAAGAGTTATTTTAACCATGCCTATACAGATTCTTTTAGTCTTGACTTCTCATACTTGAGGATAAGAACGTTGCCTCTCCTTCTAGTACAGGAAGGGTGTCGTTCACACTTGAATTTCATCTCTACTTTTAAGAAACAGAGAAGAGATCAGCATGATCTTTTTGCACCTTCCATTTTTCAAGTGCCTTTAATTCAAAATAGTCAATATGTCAGAGTGATATATTTTTAACTCCCTTAATGTCAACTATGTAACAAGTAAAATTCCACAAAGGATACTCAAGACATGGTGCCCAGTCTTAGGGAGAAGCAACCACTTTCTCAAAAATCTTAACTCCCTATTGTCTCAAATAAAATTCAAAATACTTTTTTTTTTTTTCATTTAAGGCCACTCAGCACCTGCCCTGTCTTTCCTTTCTAGCCTTATTTACCAGCCCTGCCCACTGCATGCCCCACTCACTTGGATTGAGCCCACCTTGCCATTGTGGTATCTGGGGTCCTCTCATGACAGCCCATCTGCCCCTTTGTGCCACTTATCCTGTCCCCTACTGTTCTGCTATCAGATCTTGCCTGTCCTTGTGGCCAACCTCAAACGTCCTCTACATGAAACCTCTGTGGTCCCAACCAGCCCAGTGCTTCCTCCCTGCTCCTCTGTGCTTCCTCTCACATCTGCTCTTGCCCATGGCAGCTCCCAACTCAGGGTGGCCCTGCGTGTCCACACTGGGACTCCCCCACTGGGCTGAGGGTAGGGCTTGTACCCCACTGATCTTTATTTGCCCCAGAGTTCCCAGCAGGGTGTCTCTGACATAAACGCTCCTGAGTGATATATAAAATTCCATGGGAGGAGGGCAGATGGGAGGGATGCAAGGCGATGGCAGGAGGCAGGCAATAAGTGGCTCAGTGCTCTGTGAGAGGTTCATATACAGCTCTTTTTAAATTTTATCTTGAAATTCCAAACTCAGAGAAATGTTGTACCTACAGTACAAAGGACTTCTGTACCCCTTTCACCCCAATTTACCAATTGCTAATATTTTGCCACTTTTGCTTTATCATTTTTTTACTCTTTATATTATTTTTCTGAATCATGTGAAAATAAGAACAATAAATCATGCCACTTGCTCCTAAATACTTCAGTGTATGTTTACTAAGAATAAGAACATTCTCTTACACAGGCCACAGTGTGGTATCAAAATCAGGAAATTTAATACTAATACAGGATTAATCTATACCTTAATTAAACTCATTCAATTTTCCCAATATCTATCAGTTTTTTGTGGGGTTTTTTGGTGTGTGTGTGTGGCTCAGGATCCAATCTAGGATCATATATTAAATTTTGTTTTCATGACAGATAAAGTTAAAAATGGCACTATTTTGGGATCCAGGTTATACTCAAATGTGAGACGCATGTTTTTGCTCATACCAGCACATTATGAGAGCAAAGAAAAGAGTCTTGTGATCTTATATCACGATGCTGTGCTTCCTGTGGCTTTCTATTTCAGACCCATCAGAGGTTCTGCACAGATTGAGACCTCAGGGTGCTCTCCCCATTGATGGTGGGACAGGCTTCCAGCAGAATGAGATATGCCTGTCTGCTCACATTTCCCAGAGATTGGCAAGGAAGCAGATCCCCGTTAGACTCAAAATGGCAGGAAACACTCACTCTGAAGTGGGTTTTGTGAAGCGATATTACTGATGTTAATTATTAATCATATTATTTTAAGATTCGAAATTAACACAATTATCCATGTCTTATAAATCACAGAAACACAAAATATTAGCCTTTCACTTACACGAGTGTAAAGACTAATTTTAGCGTTTCGTAAGTTGAAAGGCAAATCACCCCAAACATTACCAACTGGAGATGCTGAGGGAGAAGAGAGGCCAACTCTTTTGTCCCTTTGGTGTGATCCTGACACTTTTAATATTTGAGAGTCCTGGGTTCTGATCTTGTTTGGCTCCCACCTTCCACCCCTGTGCAGGAAGACAGAAATTCTTTGTCAGGGAACTTTCACTCTGCAAGGCTTTTCACATGCCAGCCTTTCTTCCTGGATCGTCTACTCTCGCCTTGTTGGAAACTCTATTCCATAGTCTAGTTCGGTGGCCGCCTCCTCCATGAAGCCCACGGCCCTTTCGGCAGTGATCTGTCCTCTCCTTCCCGCACCTTCCGCATTGCTCAGTGTTACAGTAAGTACTGCGGTTTTGTAATGATGCGATGGTGCTTGAGATCATACATGAATTACATCTTCATCTCATAACCAGCAGGGTTCCTGGTGCCTGGCTGGGGAGTAGGGAATGAATGAATTCCTGACGCTGTCTCATACTGACCTTCTCTGAATCCCTGATCCTCCTCACTGCATTTTCAGGCTGCTAGTTCTCATTCTTGGTGCTTTCCTCCTCTCCCAAGCCCTTTTGTTACTTTACTTTTCACTTGGGTGAAATCAGTACAGCAGCTTTATTGCAGTCGGGAAGGCTTTTGGACTACAAAGCAGCCGTGGTGGTTTGGGTGGGGGAAATCCATTTGAAGGCTATTGGAAAGCAGAACCCTGGAGGGCTCTATAAATCCATCTTGTCACTTCTGCTTCTCCTTGACTGATGGGTATTTTTCTCATGCTCAAAGACCTCCAGGGATGCCCCGGTTAAAAACCTTTATAGTCTAAATAGTCATGTATGGGTTCAGGAAAGACAAAAAAAAAAAAAAAAAGAAAAAGAAACCTTACAGTGGCAGAGTGACAAAGCATGTGTAATTGTTAAGAAACATAGAGATGCCCCAGCACAGAACACAGCTCCTCCAAGGCTGTTAGGGCTGGGGCTGAAGAGAGGTCTAGCCCCACCAAGAATGGTCATCAGTGCGAATGTGTCTGGTCTCACAGATGCGTTCCCTGGTCCCACTCTTGTTTCCTTACAACTTGTCAATTCAGCAGGCCTCGCCCAGTCCAGACCATTGGCCCTTCTCATCCTTGGCAGCTTCTGCTATTAAGCCCATATCTTACCTAATACCACCCCTGCTGCACTCTTGCTCTATTTCCCAGGTCTTGGAATTCTACCTGTACCTGATCTCAACCCCTGGGTGCAAGCACCTGTATACTCTATCAGTGCTGTAATGGCTAATGTATAAGGTGTGGCTTAAAAGAGCCAGGGCTACCCATTGGCCAGTAGAGCAAAATTTTGGCATCTTATATAATGTTGCCTCTTGTGTCCTAGGAGGTAAATTCAGTTAATGTGTCACCTACGCGTTTTAAATGCTAATAAAAGAAATGAGCGCATCTCTCACAACTATCACAGTAGTGGGAATTGTAAGGGGGACAAAAAGGCCAGATGTGTTTGGCTTCATTTCTTAGTCACCACCAGCATCTTTGCTCTATATTTGTGTCTCAGTGACGTTCCATTCTTGCTGCTAGGCCTGGCCTATTGTTAACACAGCACATGTGGGCTGCACCAGTGATTTGTGTCCTAGGAGGTTTCACTTTACAAAAATAGGCAAAGCTTGGCTTTTCACAGTCACTTCCTCTGTAATTAAAATGACATATTTCTTAAGTTAGGAAAGGATGCGTTTATGGTAAGGGGAATAACAGTCTCTTCAAAGAGAATGAATTTCTATGCTTGGACCATTGCCATATATAATACAAGGCTTACTATTACTTGAAAATGAGTTTGAACATTGGATTTAACCAGATAGTGAAAATTGGATAAATTAAGCTTCGGGTTCTTTGCTATTGGAGAACATATTGATTTTTTCTATTTTTTATTTTTTTATTTAGTCCCGGGGAAGTGGAGTGAATGGAAGCATTTTGGCACAAGTTCCTTTTAAAAAAAAGGAGTTAGGAATACGCATATCTTCCTCTGGAAGGGTGAGAAGAATCTTTGTTTTTCAATATTTGTTCCATCATGAACTTATTTTTGGTGTAATGGTATGTCCCAACACCACTTATTGAATCATTCATCTTTTCTCCACCGATTAGAAACACCAATTTTTCATATTATAAAAACTAGACCAGGCACGATGGCTCATGCCTGTAATCCTAGCTCTCTGGGAGGCCGAGGCGGGCGGATTGTTTGAGCTCAGGAGTTCGAAACCAGCCTGAGCAAGAGCGAGACCCCGTCTCTACTAAAATTAGAAAGAAATTAATTGGACAACTAAAAATATATAGAAAAAATTAGCCGGGCATGGTGGCGCATGCCTGTAGTCTCAGCTACTCGGGAGGCTGAGGCAATAGGATCGCTTGAGCCCAGGAGTTTGAGGTTGCTGTGAGCTAGGCTGATGCCACGGCACTCACTCTAGCCAGGGCAACAGAGTGAGACTCTGTCTCAAAAAAAAAAACAAAAAAACTAATAACTAATGTTTTATTAATTTTATATTTTAGGACTAAAACAACTATAAATATATGTGTTAAAATATTTCCTTATCATATGTAAACATGTAAACCATACCACAAGTTTTAATATCCTATCTTGGCATTTCTTCACTTTTAAAGATGTATTTAGGAAACTCAAATAGGGAACTGGCCAAGCTTCCCCTTAACTGTGGGGTGCAGGGGCCTGAGAAATATGACCAGCTACCCTGCAGCTAGTTCCTCCTATAGCAAGGTTCCCCCAAGCTTTGGCCCCAGAGACTTACGAAGACCAAGTCATTCAAGTCACAAAGGCAGTGGCCGCAGCAACCTCACAGCTGATGGTGGCAGATTGCTCAGGCCCTGGGATCAGTGCACGGTGAGAGCTGCAATGACATGGAGGGGACTAGAGGGGCCAACTGTAGTGTCTACACTGCTCGCTGCAGATGTCCACCACTAGAAGTCCTCAGAAGTCACTGACAGTGGGACGGAGAGGAAAGGGTTCTGACAAGCAAAAGATAGAGCCAACACGGAAAGTGTCCCACCCCACTCACTGGAATGGGCTGAGTTGGAGTCCCACAGCACGCCGCCAACTCAGGGAAGAACATCGTGTGTGCGTGTGTGTGTGTTGTGTGTATCAGAGGAAGGGGCTTGTTTTTATTTGTTTGATGGTTGGTCGTGATGTGGAGCAGATTTTTTGGTTTTGATAGTGGGTTTTGCTGCTTTGTTTGTTCCATGAAGTGGATTCTGAACCTGAATGTCTTTCTTGTTGCCCTGAGTTATTCTGACTGGATCCCAAGATGCTTTCCCGGTGGGGGAATGTTTTGGAAAGGAGTTCAGAGCAGTTACACTGGATCTTGTTCTCCTGGTTATTAAGTAACAGAGATAAGAATAATAATATAAGCTTGCTTTTTTTTTTTTTTTTTTTGCTCTTTTGAATCTGAAACAAGTTTACCACAGGAAATGGATGCAGATAAAAATATATTCAAGCGACTGCAACTTGGAATAGCTCACAGAAAAAGTTCTCCTATTTAATTCAGAAAGCAAAACATTGTTGGATTTTTCTGTTATGAATGTGAAGCTGAATTATGTCCCTTCTCCATGGGGGCGGCTGGGTAAAGGGGCAGGATAAACACCCCCCACCCAGGAGGCGTTAACATACATGAGATCCATGCAAACAAAACAGACGATGCCCCGTCCCCCTCTAGCTTACAGCCTAGGAACTAGAAGGACAAAAGCAGAAAGCGGAAATGTCTTTCATTTCTCACAATATAATAATTAGAAGGAACACTAAAGAGTACCCATTTAAATGCCCTCATTTTGAGAAATGAGAAAACTCAAACCATTCTGAAATAGTTAAAGAGAGTGCTGAGGCTCTCTGCTGAGTGTTGATACAAAGCACTCATGTGCTCTTCCCCACCGCCACATGGGGTGGACAACGCAGTTCCCGCCACTTTCTTTCAAAGAGGTTCAGTTGCTAGGTTCTCGATAAATAACTGAAGAATGAATGAATGCACGAACAATTCATTTTAGGGGGGAGGTTCTTCCTTCCGATTGATAGGTCACCATTCCCCACCGAGCGTGGTCCTCTTCCTGGGCTCTCTGTCTCTGTGAACGGCCTGCCATGCATCCCTCTCACAAGCCAGAGACCTAAGAGTCTCCTTAACACCTCCCTCTCTGGCACACACCTACCGAAGCTGTCATCAGGTCCCGATGGCTAGAATTCTCCTGAATCCTGAATGCTCCTGAATCCATCCACAGCTCTCCACCTGCACCACCTCTACCCTCGTCCAGACTGCCATCACCTCGCACTGGATGATGGCAGCCCCCCTGACTGGGCCCCCTTATCCATCATGGGCTCCCATCGATCTGCTTTGCACACTATAGCAAGAATAACCTTTTCAAAAGACAAACCCCCCTCTATTTTATTTTTATTTTTCTTTCCTTCCTGAGCAATTCAGACTCAAAGCCACTACATGAGTCAAAGCAAGGCAAGCACCCCAGCCTGACAGGTGAGAAGTTGCCTTCAAAGAGACGTCCAGGATGCAATGCATACTCATGCAGGTACAGGGGACCCAAACCAACTCCACTCTGATCTCTAGCCCACGGGACTGGGGGTAAAAGTCAAGGATTTTAGCAGTAATGGAACCTGCTGGCAAAGCTCTCATGGGAGAAGAAACCACAGAATCCAACGACAAGGCAAAATCTCTCCAGACATCAGTTTTCTCAGCCTCTTGGCTCTGATGCACATAGAACTGCATCTTGTTTTTCACTTTTTGCCCCTTCCTACTGAGCTTTTTATGGAGAACCTCGCCATCACCTTTAAATTCATCAGCAAGTAGACAGAGCTCACAGTAGCAGTAACACCTGTCCCCTGTCCAGCTTCATGCGCAGATATCGGAAAATTATTGAGTTAACACTTGCAGCCCGTAGTTTATATTCTCAAGGTCTTAGTCCTAGGTGACAGTCAGTGAATGAGGCAATAATCTACTCTCTTTTACATTTTCAAAAATTAAAGGATACCATTACACACCTATCAGAATGGCCAAAATCTAGAACACTGACAACACCAAAAGCTGACAAGAATGTGGACCAACAGGAACTCTCATTGCTGGTGGGAATGCAAAATGGTACAACCACTTTGGAAAACAGTTTGGTGGCGTCTTACAAAACTAAGCATGCACTTACCATATGGCCTAGCAATCACACTCCTTGGTGTTTACTCAAAGAAGTTGAAAACTTATGTCCACACAAAACCCTGCACATTGATATTTATAGCAGCTTTATTCATAATTGCCAAACCTAGAAGCAACTAAGATGTTCTTCAGTAGGTGAATAGATAAATAAACTGTGGTACATCTAGACAGTGGAATGTTACTCAACACTAAAATGAAATGAGCTATCAAACCATGAAGAGATATGGAGGAACTGAATGAAAGAAGCCAATCTGAAAAAGTTACACAGTGTGTTTCTAACTATGTGACACTCCGGAAAAGGCAAAACTATGGAGACAGTAAAAAGAAAAGTGGTTGCCAAGGGTTAGGGGAGGGATGAACAGGTGGAGCACAGAGGATTTTCAGGGCAGTAAAACTCTTCTGTATGATACTACAATGGTTGATACACATCCTATACATTAGTCCAAACCCACAGAATGTGCAATACCAAGAGTAGAACCCTAATGTAAGCTATGGACTGTGGGCCATGGTGTGTCCATGTGGGTTCATCAATTGTAACAAATGTCCCACTCTGGTGGAGGATATTGATGATAGGGGAGGCTGTGCATGTGTGGGGGCAGAGGGTATATGGAATATCTATGTACCTTCCTCTCAATTTTGCTGTGAACCTAAAACTACTCTAAAAAATAAAGTCCATCAAAAAGTCAAATAAGAAAAAAATGTAGGCCGAGCATGGGGGCTCACACCTGTAATCCTAGCACTCTGGGAGGCAGAGGCAGGAGGATAACTTGAGGTCAGGAGTTCGAGACCAGCCTGAGCAAGAGTGAGACCCCATCTCTACTAAAAATATAAAAATTATCTGCAGTTAGTCTGATGATAGAAAAAAAACAAAAAATGAAAAATTAGCCAGGCGTGGTGGTGTGTGCCTGTAGTCCCAGCTACTCAGGAGGCTGAGGCAGGAGAATCACTTGAGCACAGGAGTTTGAGGTTGCTGTGAGATAGGCTGACAACATGGCACTCTAGCCCAGGTGACAGAGTGAGACTCCATCTCAAAAAATATATATATATAAGGATTATCTGGAGAAACTCACAGGAAATATGAGACAATGGCTACCTCCAAAGAGTAGAACTCCTGAGCTGGAGAACAGGAATATGTGAAAAACTGTGTCAGTCAGGGTTTGCTTTGCAAGCAACAAAAACAACTCTGACCGATTTAACAGAAAAGGAAGTTTGTTAGAAGGATATTGGATGGCATAGATACCACCAGAATCAGGCTTGGGGGACTGAACAGCCAGGGACAACACCCCAAATCAACTCTACTTTTTGCAGTGGAAGCAGAAGCTTTCCCTCGGAAGGAAGGGAGAATCCACCACATGGCAAGAGGGCTCAGACGCTGAGCAGCCAAAAGAATTACAACGCAGCTATTCCACTCTTCAGTAGGCACCTGAAAGAACTGAGAGCAGGGACTCAAAGAGGTATGTGTACACCAGTGTTCACAGCAGCCACAAGCTAGGAACAACCCAAGTGCCACCAATAGACAAATGGATAAACAAAACCCGGTATATCTCTACGACAGAATACTATTCAGAGTATCATTCCCAAAAAGGAATGAAGTACTGATACCTGCTACAACGTAGATGAACCTTGAAGATATCATGCCAAGAGAAATGAGCCAGTCTCAAAGGACCAAGACTTCCACTTACATGAGCACCTGGAGTAGTCAAATTCATAGAGACAGGAGGTAGAATAGAGCCTGCCGGGGCCTGCAGGGAGGAAGGGAGAGTTATTATTTAATGAATACGTTGTTTTTGTTGGGAATGTGAAAAAGTTGTTGGTATGAATAGTGGAGATGGTTACACAACCTTGTGAACACACTTAAGGATGATTAAAATGATAAATATTATATGATGTATATTTTGCCACAATGATAAAGACTACTTAAAAACACCCACTACACTCACTGTCCACTGTATATTCTTCATACATTTACAACACGGGCATGTATTACTTATAGAAAGCAAATTTTTTAAAAGGGATTGAACTATATATATTTATAGGACGTTCTTTCAACTATGTAAAAGTGGCTTTATTGTATCTCAGAAATGGAAAACTGTATCTGTGTGTAAATATATTCATCAATGTAAATAAATTCATCAAGTGCTGCTGTTCCTCCGTGGGCACCAAGTACAGACTCTTCCTTTCCTCCTCCCCTCACAGCCCCACCCCAGCTTCTGTCACACACAGTGAGAATGTCATAATTCTAGCAATGTCACATCCAAAATGGTTCCTGGCACAGGATTCATCGCTCCCCAAAATCGTAACGAAAATTATATTTTTCATGCCTGGCATATTAATTTGAGAATGTGAGCGATAATTGCAGGACTGTCATGAAAAGATCTTTAGTTGTTGTGCTGTTTGGTTATCTTTCCTAAAATACAGAACGGTGGAAGATGTGGAGGCTGTGACCAGCCTGGAGTGTGCAGACAACCACAGAGGAACAGGTGAGGCAGTTCGTTTCTCAGCTGACGCTTTGCACTATGGTACCATAGTGTTCCTTCAAGGTATTAGAAATATACAAGCCAAATTAACCCACCTGCAATCCTCTAAGAGCCTAGCATGTGCTCAGTTCTGTAACCTCAAGTCTCTATTCTACCAAATCTACGGGCAGAAGATAAATTTTCCGGCTCTGCAATGTCCCGTGTTGGACTCCTTGACAGCAGAGAGTATGCTTTGTCCCTAATGCCTGCCACAGAGTAGGGGCTTAAAAGATGTTTGAAGTGATGGATGAATAGAGAAATTAAGTGGAGATCTAGAGCACTTACCTCACAAGCCTGCACCACAATAATCAGTGGCCTCTTCTTCTGGACAGCAAGCTGTCAATCAGCCCAAACCAAGCTGTGACTGTGCTGAGTGGTGGTCAGGAAAGTAGGAATTTCATTTGTTCCATAAGCACATATTGAATGCCTACTGTGTTCCAGACACTGTCTTAAGTGCAGGGTGCGAAGGACAAGGGAATTCTGTCTTTGCTCTTTCATTGTATTAGTCACATCTTTTTACTTTATATAAATCTGAAGCTTTAGCATCTGGGGCCTTGCTGACCTTGAAGAGACTGTCCTTCCCAGGCTAGCCAATTCGCAGAGAGAGCAAACACCTTGCCTGCAAGTGCACCTTTTAACCCAGAGCACACACCCCCACTACCTCCTCTATCAGGCTGACACTCAGAACTACTAGTTCCCTGCCCTGATCACCTTTGGGTCAGGTACCAGACAACTAGGGACAATCCCTGTGCCCCAAAGCCCACCGAAATCATTCAAACTGGCCAACCCTAAGCCTGCTTACCTGCCTCGCTAGTTCTTCCCCACAAAAACCACAATAAAGGCTCTTGTCCACGTCCTCCCCTCTCTCCCTCTGCCTCCTGACTGACCCCAGTGCCTCCCCAAGAGGCCCAGTGTGGTGTGGCCCCATGCGGCGTGGCCCTGCATGGCATGGCGTGCGCTCTCCTCTTGGGAACGGTGACTAACAAACTGTCTTCTCAATGACAATCATCTCCTGATCTGTTGGCCTCACCACACCTGAATAATGACAAAACCTACATTTTTAAAGAGTTGTTCACAGTCTAGAAGGAGAGACCAGCATGTCGAACTACAGTTACAGAACAGGATACGTACGTTCTACAAAGGCGGTATGAGCAGAGGGCAGTGGGAGCGCGGTGGAGGCAGAAACCGATGCGAGTCCCTGGGAGACTCTGGTATTTCAAGTGGGACAGCCAACCTGCAGTGGAGTCGGGACTAGGGAGAGGAAGAGGTGGTCGGGAAAGGTTCCCGACAGGTGTCTGTGGAGCAGGCCTGGAGAACAGGGGTTGGGCGAGGGGAGGGCTGGACAGGAAGGAGTCAGGATGAGGGCTGCAGGTACTGGAGAGGGGAAAATAAGCATCGAGTTGGGGCATTGGCAGCTAAAAGCAAATTTAACTTGCCTTGTGATTTTCCCCAGGAGAACTCTAAAAGGAGGTCGGAGTGTTGTCAAGGGAGAGAACAAAAGCAGTGAGAGAAGGCTGAGGACTGGGTGAGGCTTCCCCTGGAGCCGGAGGCAAGCTCTTTCTGAAGAAAGGAGGTGGGCAACATTACCCTCCTGTCCCTGGGACGTGGCTGTGATGAGGAAGATTCTGGCTGGTTGTCTTTGCCCCCTCAGAGGAGGGTCGGGGCAGTAACTTCAATGCAGACAGAGTTCGAGGAGGTTGGGGTTGTGGCGGAAGGAGGGTGGGATCCTCCATTTTCTTTCAGCCCAGATTTTTAAAATATGAACATTAAGGAATTCCGCTTTCCTTTCTTAAATTCAGGTTCCTCATCTGTAGAGAGGGTGGGAGAACTAGGTATCTGAAGTCCTTTCCAGTCCTAACAGGCTCTAACTGCTTGATTTGGGATCTATTCCAGGTACAGAAATACATGGTGTTGGGGTCTGAATGGTGTCCCCTCCACCCCTGAAATTTATTTGTTAAAGCCCCAGCCCCCGGGACCCAAGAATGTGACTGCATTTGGAGATAGGAGGCTTTAAAGAGGTAATTAAGGTTAAGTGAGGTCATACGGAGGGGCCCTAATCCAATCTGACCCAAGTGCTTTTAAGAAGAGGAAATTTGGACACGAAAGGAGAAATATCGGGATTCGCCCAGAGGAAAGGCCACGTGAGGACACGGCGAGAAGGCAGCCAGCTGCAAGCCAGGGAGAGAGGGCTCAGGAGAAACCAGCCCTGCTGACACCTTGGTCTTAGGTTTCCAGCCTTCAGAACTGTGAGAAAATAAACTGTTGTTTAAGCCACCTAGTCTATGGTACTTTGTTACAGCAACCCTAGCAACCTAATACATGTGGTAACAGACCAATTGTTAAAAATTTAAATTATCCAGGAAGAGGACTTCCTCAGCAGGAAGCAATGAGACACCCTCTGGTTCTTCTGATGTTCAGCCAATCCACCCAGTACTCTGCGCCATGACTAATACGATGCAATTTAATATAACAAACATTGACCCAATGCCAGTCACAGTGAGAGGCATTGGCAAGCACATCTAATTCTCCAAGGTCATGACTGAGAAGGGAGGGAGAAAGAACAGGTCCATCAAAAAATCTAACTTTAGCCAAAAAGACAAAATCTCTCCCTCTTTTCCAGGTGACCTGAGCCTCTAACAGCTGAAGGATTCACCTCCATCAGGATGCCTCAGTCTCCCCGAGAGGTGCTAATAAGCCACGACAAAGCATGAGAAGGAAGAAAAGTAAGGTATAAAAATGCACACGCTTGGACTAGCCAACTCTACAGGAAAGAAGCTGCGACTGCTCCCTCTGAAGCATTCTCCAAATCAAAGGGAGGAGATCATTGAGGCAGGAAAAAGAACTATAAAAATTTCCCAGAGGTTGTCATTAGAACAGCTTCCTTCTCTAGGATCATAATCAGCAGGATGGAAAAGAACAGGTTGCAAAGCACTTAAAAAATATTCTTGGATATGCCCAGAAAAGTGTAAAGAACTCAAATCTAAGCTCTGTCTTCTGATAAAAATATGATGAAACAGGGGGATAAGCAAGACAAGGAAATGGCAAAAAGGAAAGAAAGGCCTGGGGCTTGTTATATTTTTATAATTAATGCTCCATCAGCGATGAACGTGTTCAGAAGCCCTTCCATTATCACAAATATTTAAACCATCAACAGTGTTAAAATGGAAAAGCAGAGACTAAATATTTTATCTCAACACCTTAAAAATCAAAGTCCCACAAATCCACCCACTGGGAACCCAAGCACTACCAGACATCTCAGGAAGGAAATCTTCTATCAGGAAAGCCCAGAGTCCTCATTTTTCAAGTGACAAAGATCTCAGCTCTATTCCAGGAGCATGGTCCTAGCAGAATAGCATATCATAAAGATTTTTTTTCTAGATGTGCCTTTTGAAATTCTCCCTATTTATCCTTCTTCAGCAGAGAAAGCTAGTGGCTTATACTTCCAGCGTCCCTCCCTCTTCTTTCTCAAGAAAAGCTGGCAGTTGCTTCCAGGAGCTGGCTCTGCACTTCCCATAAATCACTCTCGCCCCACAGCCAGGGCCAGGGCTGTCTGTCAAATCCTCAAAGCAACCTCAGGCCAAAATGCTGCCTGCCAGCTGTGGCCTGTCACCCGAGGCTACAGCAAGTGGATGCTGCATGCTCTGAGGACAATCCTCTCAGAGAGTCAGAGTTTGAGATTTGCATAAATGTGAAGCTGGTGTTTGGACCTGAAAGAAACCGACGGATTATTAAAGGAACACTGAACAGAGATCTGGAGGGGAAAGCACCGGACAAGGAGTCTCTGGGGTCTGCTCCCTCTTTGTTGTGTGACCTTACACAAGTCACCTTCCTCCTCTACAAGTCTGTTTTTTCACTGGAAAAAAGCAAGTAGCAGGTCAATCTCTGAGATTCTTTCCAGCTCCAAAAGTGTTATGGTTTCAATTCCTTCAATTGATTCTGGTTAATGTTCATAGAAAACAGTCTTTAGCCCACATAACACTGTGAGTTGTCAACAATAAATTATTTGTCATAGATTGGAAATACTATTTTCTGAATTTACACAGGATATTTCTTTTTCTTTTTTAACTGCCCTGCCTGCGTTTAAGGAGTCTCCACCTTAGAGGATGTTACGAGTTGAATTGTGTCCCCCTCAAATTCATCTGTGGAAGTCTTAACCCCTCACACTTCAGAATGTGACCTTATTTGGAAACAGGACCTTTGCAGTTGTAATCAATTAAGATGAGGCCATCTGAAGTAGGTGGAGCCCCTAATCCAATAGGTCTGGGGTTCTTACAAAAGAAACGTGGAGACAGACGCAGGCACGGGGAGAGCACCGTGTGGAGACTGGAGTCAGGCTGCCACAACCCAAGAACTACCGAAAGCTGGAGAGAGGCCCATGACAGGTCCTTCCCCAGCACCTTCTGAGGGAGCGTGGCCCTGCCGACACCTCGCTCTGAGACTCTGGCCTCCAGGACCGTGAGATAATAAATGTCTTTTGTGTCAGCCACCCAGTGTGTGGTACTTGCTTACAGCTGCCCTAGCAAACCAGTACAGAAGGTAAAACCCGCTTGTCACTATGAAGCCAGAATGACAGCTCCTGACTTTCCCAACATTCCCTGTGGTCGGGGCCAGGACACCTGGCCTGGGCTGTGCCCATCAGACACACCTGCCACAGCTAGCGACGCAGAGGAGGAGGAGGGTGCAAATCCACGCGATGACGTGCGGGGGAGCAGCAGCCACTGCACGCAGCTCCCAGCGGCGGCTACGACAGAAGCTGCAGCAGCAGCGCCCGGCGCGGACATCAGAGGTGTGTGCGGCGCCAGCAGCAGGACCTGTGCCCGACAGCACGGGCAACGCTGTCTCCACAGAACTATTCTGCAGCCTCATTTGGGGAGATCCTTTGCGATCTCCTTCTGGAGAGTTCATGAATTACCCAATCCTTTCTCATAAATTTCCTTTGTCCTTTAACAGAGAACGCTTCTGTTGCTTGCCTAGTACAGTTCCTGACGCAGTGGGTCCTTAGTGTTTGTCGGTGTTGAATAAACCCTAAGCTGACGTAAGTGGTATTATATAAGTCACACACTGTCTACAATAATTAATATACGTATATGTTGTGAATATCAAAATAACAAAAAATGACCGACGTTTAATAAACACAGACCCCTGTTTGCGCGTTACTTGTTACTGCAACACAGAAGTACCTTCGAGGAAGCTTCCTAGTATCCTGACTCCACAGACGGGGAAATCCCTGTTTGGAGACTTGCCCAAAGCCCAGAGCTAGCAGATGGCAGAGGCAGGATTTGAACCCAGGTGTTCTGACTATAATGCATGTGAACAGAGCTCTCTGGAACAATACTGAAAAGAAAATTTTTGTTAAATGATACCAGCAAGGAAAAAGATTTAAAGCTTCTAATTCTAAACTAGTTATATAACAATATTTTAAATTTGCCTTGATTTCTATTTTTCTGGGAAAAATTACATGCATCTTTTCCTGAAGAAAGAGAACGGGACTAGAAACCCTTGGCTTTTCTGGTAATGGCCCAAAGGGGTTCGATGTAAATAGCTAACTAATTGAGGGCAAAAATTATTCAGGCATAAGCAAAGGCAGGGACTTAATTTATCTAACAAATTGTGTGATATCAGGTTGGCTTCTAAAACCAAATTCATTTTTCAAAGTGTTAGCCATTACGAATTCTGAGACACTCTGTAGAGCTTCTGTTTGGCAAATGCGAACAGTTGGGAAAATAAATATGTTCAGTGAAAAGAGTTAAAATATCTTGTTCAAAAAAGAAATTATGGTAACTGTGAAAACCAAGTATCAGAACAAATGTCCATTCTTGAGTTAGGCAGGGATGTTGCCATCAGAATCAAAGCATCATTTTTGAAAGGATGTTGGGAAGAAGCCCATGAAGTAGGTGACAGTATTAGATTTTCTGTTGGAGACTCGAAAGCGAGGATGAACCAGGTGGGCTGAAGCCTGCCTTCCCAGTCTCAGGTAGCGATTTACTGCTGAAACCAGGGGCTACTTGCACATGTATCCGGAATCATGTCAAGTTCTGTTGATTCAGCACCTCTCACGCTGGGCTTGGAATGGAGCCACTGAAGCTCTTTCCTGGCCTGGCCTGGATGGGATATGTCACTTCTCTGGGCCTTGGCCTTCTCACAAAGTGCAGGGGCCACCTGCCTTATCCTGCCTGGCCTTCAATGGCTGTCAGTGGAGGCTGGGGTTGCTCCTGAAATCCTTGCAAGCTCCCACAGAACTTCCTGCTAAGCTGCCATTTAGCTCCTAGTTATTTCCCATCCTATCTTCTCCTCAACTTCTGGGCTCAGGAGTTCTGTGTTGCGAGGAGGCTGAGGGATCTGAGGCTCGCTGGGGCAAACGCTGAGAGTCCAAGGTTCAAACAAGGCTCAAGGTTCCGATCGAATCTAGTAAAGCTAAACATGCGCCCACCTCATGAGCCAGCAATTCCACTGCAGAGCGCATGCCCAAGGAAAGCGTATATGTCTCCTCCAGAAGACATGTGCTCATAACAGGCAAAAACTGGGCACAGTCCATGTACATCCACAGCACTGTGGATAAATAAACTGTGGCATATTCATGTTATTACATAGGAATAAAGAGAATAGATCACTTGTATATTCAATGATATGTGTAGGCATAATACTGAGCGAAAGAAGCTAGACACCAAAAGTACAGATTTTATGATTCCATTAACTTCAAGAATCAGAAACCCAAATCTGAGGAGAAAGAGGTCAAAATAGGGCTTACCTCTGGGGGACAGGGTGAGTATCAACAGGGAAAAGACATAAAGGAACTTTCTGGGATGCTGGAAATGTTGTCCTAAAGGTGATTACATGGTTGTATACATAGATAAAATTTCAAAAGATGTATGTGTTTCTGTACATATGTTATTTTAAAATTTTTTTAAGGCAGGGGCTTTTCGGGCTCAGGATGTCCATCTTAAAACAGTGAAGAGTATGGAAAATGCCGATTAGGATGTTCAGGTCAGAGCTGCCAGGCCTTAGTGCTCTGTACTCAAGATCGCTCAGAATTCAGAGACCGTAAATGAAAAACCTGTATGTGAACAATAATAATTGCTACCAACAGTGAAGTACTCTCCATGCGGCAGACTCTGGACAAAGCATTTTACAAACACAACCTCATTTCATACTTACAATAACTTCATAAGGTAGGTACTGTTACTGTCCCCATTTTATAGAATAATGACATGCTTTGCTCAAGGTCACGCTGCCAGTGAGTGGCAGTCAGGATGCTGAAGTAGATCCATCCAGAAAGGAGGGATGAAATGGTATCAAGGGGGAAAAAATGAATTTTCCAAGTTCCTCTGCTCTTGGCATCATATTCCTTATTAAGAGATTAATCAAAACTTCAGAAACGGGCTGGGCGCAGTGGCTCACACCTGTAATCCTAGCACTCTGGGAGGCCAAGGTGGGAGGATTGCTTGAGCTCAGGAGTTTGAGACCAACCTGAGCAAGAGTGAGACCCTGTCTCTACAAAAAAAAAAAAAAAAAGGAAGAAAAAGTAGAAAGAAAAATTAGCTGGGCATGGTGGTGCTCACCTATAGTCCCAGCTGCTCAGGAAGCTGAGGCAGGAGGATCACTTCAGCCCAAGAGTTTGAGGTTGCAGTGAGCTAAGATGACACCATTTATGGTGACAGAGAGAGACCCTGTCTCAAATTAAAAAAAAAAAAAAACAACTTCAGAAACAGAAATTCCTCTCCTTCTCTAGACAACCACGCCATCAACCATCAATACACTGAGCTGAGGAATGTCATAAGGGAGCAAACCAGGTCCAGACTTCTGCTTCTGTCAGCCAGTAGACGTACTCTCTGTCTTCTGGAAAAGATCCCACACAACTCCTAGCCACAGAGATGGCCAGTGCTCCAGCAGGGGCCCACCAGAGTCCCTGCCTTGGAAGTAGAAAGCTCCAGTGCTGACACACGCATGTGGAAAAGGCCAGAGCCACGTCATGGCACCAGGGCCAGAAGCTCCTGCTGTTGAGGCCTCCAGGCCACCTGCTCCCCGCCTTTCTCACACTTGTTATGCCACTTGTCTTTCCCTTGTGTGAATTGTCCCAATGTCTTTTCCATAAATCCTGTGTTATTAACAGTTAGGGCTCTTTGTTACAGTGAAAGGAACCTAATCTGAACCAGCTTAACTGAAAAGAGGAATTCACTGGAAAGATCTTGGGTGTCTCTCAAACTTTAAAGATTGGGATGCAGCCAGCCTCAGGAATGGCACCATGGCTGGAGCTCTCAGGGAACCAGGAGGCTTCTCTGTGTCACTGCATCCATTCCTCCCTCTGCCTCTGCTCCACTCCACCCCATTACTACAGACCAGCCTCCTCTGCCCCTCTATCCACGTGGTGGGACATGGCCACCACTTCCCCTAGGATGTATACATTCCAGTTCATGCACCCAACAAGAAGCCTATCTCCAGCTCTTACACCCAAACCTAAAATCTCAGGGAAGGGATTGATTGGCCCAGCTTGGATCAAATGCCTCAGACCAAACCAATGTGGCAAGGGGTCAGGCTCATGTTCAAAAAAGAAATTCTCTGTGTGAGATACCTGGCAACTCCTACAACAGTTGTTGGGGATGGGGAAAGAAACTGGTGGAAAAGGCATGGTGGACAACAATCTGATGGGCATCCGCCATGTGGCCTGACGTGACCAAACCCATGACGATGGGAAAACATCAGCTTTAGAGTTACGGGGACTGGCTGCATCTTTACCAGTTGTGTCACCTTGGACAAGTTACTTGAATTTCCCAAGCCTTTGTTTCCTCATCTACAATGTGAGGGCAATAACACCTACCCCATTTAAGCAGGAAAGAATCTGTAAAGAACCTACTACAGTGCCTGACACAATTCTAACATCTGAACAGTTCTAACCTTATTCTGAACATCAAAACAATCACAGAAGGACTGAGAGTGCTTTGCATATAATGAATTGTTTTGCTGAAGTGGAGGTTTTCCTACGCTGCGCAGCCTGCCAACTGAAGGCATTTCACCAGGGCACCTCATGTTTTCAAAAATTTGTTCTCAAAAACCAGACGTAAGTTATCTCAGTGCTTGTTGCAAGAAAAGTGAGAGGCCAAGAGTGTAACAGACTACAGGTATTCGAACTAAATCCTCTCTAGGAAGCAGATAGCAATAAACTTTATTCTTAGGCTGTTTGGACTTATTGAATGACAACAGTAAATGTGGACATTTATCAGCAATAAGCTATAAATAAGAAAGTGCTGAAGAGGCCAAAAAGCTTATCAGGAGTAGGGGAGAGAAGGGTTCTAATTGTCAGGGAAAGCAGGTGGAAGTTTCTTTCTTTTTTCTCCTTTTATAGAGCAAAGAGAACAATTTTTATTTTAGGAAATCCTGGACTATCTCAAACACATCTTTCTAGGTCTGATTTAACACCTTGAACAAGTTGGCTTCGTGTCGCCCATATCGAGATGGCATTTCAGAAAACACAGGCAACAGATATTGACTCTGAACACAGCATGGCAGGGCTTTGGGAAATCATCTTGTTAAGAGAAAAGGCCAATCTCTTGAAATGTATCAGTTTGACATATCTTGGCTTAGGATTGCCAGGACTTCTCACTTACATCAGAATCTGTGATAACTTCCATTCTCTAAGGCTGCATGAAGCAGGCCAGAGAAACTGCTCCATCCACAGTGCATGCTGGAAACGAATGCAGGTGTGTCTGTAAGATTCAGATTTAGAGTAGCATTTTTGTTTGCAAACACTTATAAGCAACAACCCACATAGAGTTGACCTTTTATACTGAAAACTTATTCCTTGAGTCAAGGAAGAATTTTTCTGCAACCTAAAATTTTAGCCCACATTTTATGTTGTGAAAGGACTCAAGACTTCTTTAGATTAAACCATTTTAAATAAATAAAGCAGGCATTTCCTCCTTAGCATCATGAACAACATAGTGTAATCACATATGAAAATCATAGAAATCCACCCAGCACAGAAAACCTCTTTCAAACAGTCCTGCAATAATTGTCTACCCTGTCACTTAATACTTTCAGATGATGGGGGTTGACTCATTAACTTATGGGGTGTCCTTGTCATCATTTGCCTTATTTCTCTTTCTACCCATTGGAACTCACTATGCTTCCGAAGTGAAACAGAACAAGCCTGCCTTTCGTAACAAAATGCCCTTTCAAAGCTATGACAATAATCGTGGCCATCATGCCTGCCCTATCTGCTCTCCATCACAATAAACTGTTGCTCTACTCCTGTTAAATTAAGTTTAGCCTGAAGCTGCCTCCTTACATATTTTAAGTTCAGCCTAAAGGTTTCTTGTACACAGTGAGCTGTCACCTAACCGGATGTGTAAACAGACCATAACCTCCTCTTATAACAAGCAGCCAAGTCTCAGACAACGCCAGCGGCCGTGCTTCAACCACTCACCGGGGGCCAACTGTTCAAACCGCACTCGCGTGAGGCAAATGCGAGCTGTGACCAGTCGGTTGGTGCTGACCCTCACTTCTGTTTTTTGTACCTCTGCCGTGAGCGGCGAAAGTTCAGAGATAATCAGGTCCACGCATGTCTCTTTCCATAAGGTCAGACTTTTATTGATGCCGTTTCAATCATCCAAGCCACGAGCCACAGCTACGTGGAGTTCCCAGGGAGGCAGTTCTCCCTCGTGTGGCCTGTTCGCTCAGTAGTCAGAGCTGTGGCCACACAGGCTAAAGCCACTCCACAAGTCAGTCAATACTGCAAACCATACAGAGTAGTAGACTTGATCAATATACAAATGTTATAGATTAAAATTTCCCCATCAAGCAAAGTAACATTTAACATCAAGAGAAAAAAAGGGGGTTAACAAACCAGACCAAGGAGAGTACCCTGAGCCAATCTAGTCTGTTGTCAGAAGAGTGGTCAGTGTCTTGCAAGGAAGAGTTCTTGATGTGGGCAGAGCCTTTGGCCACAGGTGTCTATTGCTTATCACAAGTGACCGTGGGACAGTCACTGGCCGGAAAATCCTATTATCTTTATAGCCCTTGAGTCTGCTGTGAGGACAGACAGTAGAGGGTCACGCCCTTGTATGATTGGGTGCAGTTTGTGAACATCTGCTCCCTATTGACATGATTCCCTTCTAAAATGGAGTCTTTTTCTAAGATGGCGTCACTTATGTCAAGGGTGCCCTATACAACCTCACTTTCCTTTTTCTGCCCATAAATCCTCTCCAACCATGCAGCAGCACCAGAGTTGTTCTGCATCTATTCTGGTTTGGGGGGCTGCCCGATTTGTTCTTTGCTCAGTTAAACTCTCTTAAGTTTAATTTGTCTAAAGTTTTTCTTTTAACACTCCCAACAAGAAATCTTTTCTAGGCCTCTTAACATCTTGAACACCTTCCTCTAATCTGTGACCATCTCTCTTGAAACTCCATATTGGGAGCCAAACTGAATCCGGTCCAGGATGTGGAGGAACTCTCTGGTGGTGGGATGTTGTGGGAGCTTTCTTTAGAAACCACATCACACTGTTGGCTCCTGCTTTAAAAACATCAGAAAATGAACTGCTTTCTCTAAGATGTGATATAACACTCGCAATATTGCACATCACTTCCATTTGTCTTTAAAGTTGCACTCATTTAATGGAATCAATTATAAAGGAATTGAATGCTGATGCCGACCAGGAAATAGTTCTTCTGCTGGCAAGCAGAAAGGTCACGACAGGGTTTTTATAGAAGTAAACTAAAGAAAATGTCTTTCGAATTGGATATTTTCTTTGAGATCGAGGGAGGATAAGAAATGATGTGAACAATAATTTCCTATGCTGGAGGAAAAAAAATACTGAGCCATGAAAAGAGGTAGAGTCACATAAAATTAGATTTGTTGTGTTAACTAGGAGACACACTGTGCCAAAGACTGAATAAAATAAAAAGGAAGGTAAAGCACCATTTCTGAAGCTAATTTTCTGATTTCAAGGACAGGAACAGTCCAATCATCTGCTCACCCAGAAGAGTTGCTTCAAGGAAAGATGCAGTTAGAGAGATTGGTTTTGTAATCAACCTTCGGGTGATGTGGCTGACGTAATTCTGCAAAAGATTTATAGCAAGAAGCATAAAGGAAGCTCCTGGGAACTGGGCTCCAATTTAAAAAAAACAATCAAAATATTCTCATTCCTTTTTTCTCTCTCCTTGAATACATCTCATCTACAATTGGTGAAACTGTAGGTAAAAGGACAAAAAATATTCTTCAAAGAATGGTAACTGGCAAAACACAAGGGCGTGGCATGAAAGTCAAAATGATTGTTGTTATTTCTTGGTCAAATATTGTGGACTTTCCAATGATGATCACTGTGGAAATGTTCCAGAAGAGAACATGGATTCTCACTACACCAACTTCCCTCACAAATAAATCCAATTTCTTATATCATGAGAGTAACTGCTGGTTATTGTAATTTCATTTGAATTCCTTCAAGTTACCTTTGTCTCTCCCTACACACATGCAAAACCACTTTTTAGCATCACTGGGAATCTTGAAGTTTGAGAAAAAACATTCGTACCTTCAGTGATTTCAAGAAGTGTAACTAATAGAGCACAGTATTTATTAATAACATAGTAAGCATGAAGTTTAGGCTCTGTATCTGCGGTCCCCAAGGCCACACATCACCATCTGAGCTCTGCCTCCAGCTCCACTCCATCGGTGGAAAAATTGTCTTCCATGAAACTTAGGAATCAGCCACACAGCAGGAGATGAGTGGCAGGCTAGTGAGCGAAGCTTCATCTGTATTTACAGCCACTCCCCGTCACTCGCATCACCTCCTGAGCTTCACCTCTCCCCCTGCCCATCCCCCTAGCCCCCTATCTGTGGAAAAATTGTCTTGCATGAAACCAGTCCCTGGTGCCAAAAGGCTTGGGGACTACTGCTCTATACCCATTCTGAGAATTCTTGGGCCATCCTAGTAGTCAGCATCTTCTATTTCTCATTATTTTTCCTCCCAATATTGCCATTCTGCCACTTTCTACTAGCTCTCAATCACCTTCACTCTCCTCTAGGACCAATCTATCTGGCTGTAGGCCTGTACCACAACACATCACATAAAATTTCTTGTGTCTTTGTAGACCCTATAAAGCTAAACAAAGATATTCCTGGTTACATCTCTGAAGCCAAG
>NW_012134969.1:12541425-12544986 GCF_000956105.1 Propithecus coquereli | reverse complement strand
CTGGAGGGGGAGATGCTACAAAAGTCAGATGAGGTCACCTGACAACACTGGAATATAGATGCTAAAGTATTTTACTAATGTGCATGTATGACACTGACAACAGTACTAAGGTTGTGTAAGGGAATGTTCTTATCCTTAACAAATAATCAAAGCACTTACCAGTAAAGGACCATGATATATGTAGCTTACCCTCAAATGATTCCTGAAAACGATGACAAAAGTAAGAGAGAGAGCAAAAGATTAAGCAAATGAGGTGAAATGTTAAGAATAGGCAAATTTGGTTGAAGGATACATGAATATTCCTTGTACTATTTTTATTTTAGCAACTTCTATTAAGTCTAGAATTATTTCCAAATAAAATTTTCTATGTCTTCTAATACTGATAGTCTGGGCCAGATTCAAAGTTTCAGTCTGTAAAATGCTCACCAACAATTTCTTTCAACTTGAAGATGTACAGTTTGTTGGGCCACTTGGGCATTTTATAGGTCATTTCATATCAATTCAGCAGCTGGTGGCTTTATTTGCACCATTAGATGTAGAAAATCTAAAGTGCCTTTAAAAGACAAGGCCGAAGTTGAGGAACAATGACTAAGACCCCAGGTCCTGCACCAAGTGGCTACGAAACAAATTTAAATTCACCTTACAGGCATGAAGTGTAGAAGTGACTGCCCTTTCTCTGTCATGCTGGCATTCGAGAATAACTATTCACAAAGATCCTCTGAGCCCTGGGCCTCACTGTCTGCTGGGAAGCTTAGAGACGAGTCAAGGAATGCTATTGCCTTCATATTTCATCACCTGGGTGCTGTTTCCTCCCTGCCTCCATCACAATGTTCTATTTAGGTCACTAAATATGAAATGTTCAATTTCTAATCAAAAGTTTAGTTTATTATGTCTAAAACAAGAAAGAGTACAATTAATCAAAGTGTGCACCTGAACTCTCGACACAGTTTTGCCATCTTAACGGTAGCTTGTTTATGCCAGCTGCGAAGAAGTCTGGAGAGCGAGTGGCAATGAAATCACGAAAGGCATTTTCCATCACTTGTTGAGAATTGAATATTTTTCCTTGCAAGAAGTGGTCCAAAGCCTGGAAGAAGTGGTAGTCAGTTGGTGCAAGGTCTGGTGAATACAGTAGATGACAGAGAGTTTCCAAGTCCAGCCTCTGCAGTTTGAGCAGCCTTGTTTTTTGCGACATGTGGTCTTGCAAGGGGATTGGCCTGTCTCTATTGACCAATCTCAGCTGCTTAATCACAATCATCCTCATCATTTCATCCAGTTGGCTGCAGTAAACATCTGCTGTAATCTATTGACCAGGTTTCATGAAGCTGTAGTGGATAATACCAACGCTGGATTACCAAACAAACACCATTAGCTTTTTTTGATGAATATTCAGTTTTGGACTATGTTTCAGCACTTCATCTTTATCCAACCATTGTGCCGAATACTTGAAATTGTCAAAAAGAATCCATTTTTCATCACACACAACAATACAGTGTAGAAATGGTTCACCTTTATGTCATGACAGCAAAGAGAGGCAAGCTTCGGTACGATTTCTCTTCTGATGTTCATTTAATTCATGCGGTGCCCTTCTATCTGGCTTCTTTACCTTGCCTGTTTGTTTCAAATGGTCCAATATTGTTGGAATAGTAATGTCAAACCTTGCTGCTAATTCATGCATAGGTTGAGATGAATTCGCTTCCACTACAACTTTCAGTTCATCATTATCCATCTTGGTCTCAGGTCAACCACGTGGCTCATTTTCAAGATGAAAATCACCAAAACGGAACTTCTCAAACCATCGATGTACTATGCGTTCATTACCCACATCCTTCCCAAACACTTCATTGATATTTCGAGCTGTCTGTGCTGCGTTGGTTACACAATGGAACTCATATTCAAAAATAACATGAATTTTTGACTTACCCATGGTTTCACAAAATTTCTCTAAAAAAAAAATTGAAAAATAATCACAAGCCAAAGTGTGCTTTTGAAACAATGAGGACATACCTTCACAATAAAAAAAAAAAAAAGAAGTGTCAAAGTGAAATGTCAGAGATAGCAACTTTCAAACTTAGTACTTAAGGAAATAGGACATTCCATACTTAATAACCTAATATTTCCAGGCTACTTAACGTCCCTGTGCACGTGGTACCCAGGGCCTCACCTCTCCAAGTGTGCTCAGGCCCCTCCCTCACCGGGAATGTCCTCCATCTGCCCCACCTGGTAGATTCCTTCCCCTCCCTCAAGATGTGGCTTCAGAAGCCTTCCCTGATCTCCCAGGGTAGTGAAGCTCTATCCACCTCTCTGCGCTGTCGCTTCTCCTACAGCACTCTGAGCATACCCTTATTGTGTAGAAACTACAGCCTAGTAAAAGTAGCAGATTTTTTCCTATTTTTCCCTCCAGGTTCCTTAAAGGGCAGAGACCATGCCTCAGCCATCTTTATACCTCCAGTTCCTACTAAGTGTCTAGCACTTTGTTCTACTAAACTGCACTGCATGTCTTTTGTTGTAAGCCATCAGAAGTTCTTTTGTTGAAAGAAGAGTATATACAAAACTGAAATATAAAATACATTGGGTAGTGAGCAGTAGCTCTACTTCTCAGAAAAAGGAACAATCCTTTCTGCAAACATCCTTTTGCTGGAGCTTAGGTGTCATAGTGGAAAACAAGAAAGGGACCTTTAAGCCATAATGAACTACCTGATTTGACTTGAGGAAAATAAATCTCTGGTGCTGTCTTTCGGGGTGATTGAGATCTTCATGGGAGAAAAAGCAGCTCATTACTGGGTGCTTAATTACAGCACTACCTTGTCTAGAAATGGAGAAAAGCACTATACTGAGCAGTCTTGACCGAAGGTGACAACTTATAGTAACTTGAAAGCAAATTTTAAGCACAAATCCTATTCCCAGTAAGTTATTTACTGCCCAGACATGTATTCTTTGCTGATTAAAGGTACAGCCACAGAGAACTACTTGAGTTACTTTTAGCCAGAGACAGAAGATGTTTCTTATCCTTGAAAATTAAGGGGTGAGATGTTCATTTGATTTTGTCACCTCTAGGGAGTTCGTATCTCATTCCTCCTCACGAGGTCTGGTGTTCTTCCTACTCCTGTGCAGTATTAACAGCTTTTCTGGAATGTGATTGAAAAAGCACTGCCTTAGTCTATTTGGGTTGCTATGATGGAATACCTGAGGCTGGGTAATTTATAAAGAAAAGAGGCTAACTTGGTTCACAGCTCTGCAAGCTGTACAAGAAGCAAGGCACCAGCATCTGCTTCTGCTGAGGGCTCCAGGCTGCTTCCACTCATGGCGGAAGGCAAAGGGGATCCGTATGTGAGGAAAACACATGACAAGAGAGGAAACCAAACCGAGAGAGAAGAGGGAGGCACAAGACTCTTTTTAACAACCAGCTCTCAAGGGAACTAACAGAGCAGGAATCCACTTGTTATCACAAAGAGAGCACCAAGCCATTCATGAGGGATCTGCCCCCATGACCGAAGCACCTCCCACTAGGCCCCAACTCCAACACTGGGGATCGAATTTCAAGATGAGCATAAAATATCCAAA
>NW_012134969.1:12536700-12541375 GCF_000956105.1 Propithecus coquereli | reverse complement strand
CTGCTAATTCATGCATAGGTTGAGATGAATTCGCTTCCACTACAACTTTCAGTTCATCATTATCCATCTTGGTCTCAGGTCAACCACGTGGCTCATTTTCAAGATGAAAATCACCAAAACGGAACTTCTCAAACCATCGATGTACTATGCGTTCATTAGCCACATCCTTCCCAAACACTTCATTGATATTTCAAGCTGTCTGTGCTGCGTTGGTTACACAATGGAACTCATATTCAAAAATAACATGAATTTTTGACTTACCCATGGTTTCACAAAATTTCTCTAAAAAAAAAATTGAAAAATAATCACAAGCCAAAGTGTGCTTTTGAAACAATGAGGACATACCTTCACAATAAAAAAAAAAAAAAGAAGTGTCAAAGTGAAATGTCAGAGATAGCAACTTTCAAACTTAGTACTTAAGGAAATAGGACATTCCATACTTAATAACCTAATATTTCCAGGCTACTTAACGTCCCTGTGCACGTGGTACCCAGGGCCTCACCTCTCCAAGTG
This sequence comes from Propithecus coquereli, assembly GCF_000956105.1. Taxonomy (NCBI): domain Eukaryota; kingdom Metazoa; phylum Chordata; class Mammalia; order Primates; family Indriidae; genus Propithecus; species Propithecus coquereli. The sequence goes on along the minus strand of NW_012134969.1, from coordinate 12,540,862 downwards.
TGCTCAGGCCCCTCCCTCACCGGGAATGTCCTCCATCTGCCCCACCTGGTAGATTCCTTCCCCTCCCTCAAGATGTGGCTTCAGAAGCCTTCCCTGATCTCCCAGGGTAGTGAAGCTCTATCCACCTCTCTGCGCTGTCGCTTCTCCTACAGCACTCTGAGCATACCCTTATTGTGTAGAAACTACAGCCTAGTAAAAGTAGCAGATTTTTTCCTATTTTTCCCTCCAGGTTCCTTAAAGGGCAGAGACCATGCCTCAGCCATCTTTATACCTCCAGTTCCTACTAAGTGTCTAGCACTTTGTTCTACTAAACTGCACTGCATGTCTTTTGTTGTAAGCCATCAGAAGTTCTTTTGTTGAAAGAAGAGTATATACAAAACTGAAATATAAAATACATTGGGTAGTGAGCAGTAGCTCTACTTCTCAGAAAAAGGAACAATCCTTTCTGCAAACATCCTTTTGCTGGAGCTTAGGTGTCATAGTGGAAAACAAGAAAGGGACCTTTAAGCCATAATGAACTACCTGATTTGACTTGAGGAAAATAAATCTCTGGTGCTGTCTTTCGGGGTGATTGAGATCTTCATGGGAGAAAAAGCAGCTCATTACTGGGTGCTTAATTACAGCACTACCTTGTCTAGAAATGGAGAAAAGCACTATACTGAGCAGTCTTGACCGAAGGTGACAACTTATAGTAACTTGAAAGCAAATTTTAAGCACAAATCCTATTCCCAGTAAGTTATTTACTGCCCAGACATGTATTCTTTGCTGATTAAAGGTACAGCCACAGAGAACTACTTGAGTTACTTTTAGCCAGAGACAGAAGATGTTTCTTATCCTTGAAAATTAAGGGGTGAGATGTTCATTTGATTTTGTCACCTCTAGGGAGTTCGTATCTCATTCCTCCTCACGAGGTCTGGTGTTCTTCCTACTCCTGTGCAGTATTAACAGCTTTTCTGGAATGTGATTGAAAAAGCACTGCCTTAGTCTATTTGGGTTGCTATGATGGAATACCTGAGGCTGGGTAATTTATAAAGAAAAGAGGCTAACTTGGTTCACAGCTCTGCAAGCTGTACAAGAAGCAAGGCACCAGCATCTGCTTCTGCTGAGGGCTCCAGGCTGCTTCCACTCATGGCGGAAGGCAAAGGGGATCCGTATGTGAGGAAAACACATGACAAGAGAGGAAACCAAACCGAGAGAGAAGAGGGAGGCACAAGACTCTTTTTAACAACCAGCTCTCAAGGGAACTAACAGAGCAGGAATCCACTTGTTATCACAAAGAGAGCACCAAGCCATTCATGAGGGATCTGCCCCCATGACCGAAGCACCTCCCACTAGGCCCCAACTCCAACACTGGGGATCGAATTTCAAGATGAGCATAAAATATCCAAAATATAGCAGCACCATCCCATCATACATTTAGTATCTGTGTCCTTAACTAAAGCTCACTCCACCTTTGCTGTATTGCACTTTGTGTGAAATTGTCTCACTGACTCCTATCTTGGGGCACAAAATCTATTGCTGGAGCAATTTCCTCCAAATACTTTTCAGTTTGGTGGCTTAACAGGTGTGCTTCATTGCATCTCCTCTGCAGATTGAGAGGTACTTACAGTCTGGCCCCTGCTCCTGCCAGTGACAAAGAATGCTTTAGCTCTGAGGTCACCCACCTCTCCAGTCCATGAGGTTAAAGCCTATGTATTAGCAGAAGAGAAAAGCAAAAAGAAAAATAAAGACTAGAGAGGAAAGGTGGGCAAAAGAAGGGAAGAGGGGAAGAGGAATAACTGAAGCGAAGCCTAAGAGTGGCCTTAGCACAGTGCCTGCCACCAGGAACTGCCCCCTGCTGTAGTTCTCCTAACATTTAGAACAGGAACCTTTCTGGATTGAGTTCAGGATTTTTCCAGCAACTACTAACAAATGACAGAGTATTCTAAAGCCTATGATCATTTCCACTTTAAAACCATAAGGTATGGAGGACATGTACAGTAGTAGAGTATGAAAAACTCAGAATTTCAAGGCAGAAGGCCCGGTTCAGGTCACAGCACTATGAGGCCTTGGTTAAGTCTCTTAACCTTTCCAGCTCAGTGTCCTCATCTATTAAATGGGGATAATAACACCTGCTACATGGGATTTTTGTGAACACCAAATGACTACGCACATGAAAGGGTAAGTTTTTATTTCAACCATGGAAGAAGAGACAGTTAATAGGCCTGTACTTCAGGGGTTCTGAGAACTAAAAGACAGTGTGCCCGTGGCACCTAGGAAGTGCTCAAGTAATACTCGTTGAACGAAGTGAATGAATACTGAAAGTAGATCCCTAAAATAATTGTGTACTTGGAAGAATCTAGAATCATAGACTCTTTCATTAGAAGAGAACTTAGCAATCCTTTTAGTTAGTATTTGTTTATTATCAAGTCTTCCCATTTTGATTGAACAATATAAGAATTTAAACAATTTAATATATATAACGTTAGATGCAACAGTAATGTCAGGTATATTTCTTCTAAATTGATGTTCAAAAGTATTCATGAGAGTCCCCAAAAAGACTCAGCTTCAAGTTCCCTGAGGGAAATATTTCACCGGCCTACACTCCCATCTTCAAACAGACTTCACAGTCAATCCCAAAGCTGCAGATTAACTAAACTATTCCTCTCCTCTGGGCCATATGACTGGGTTCTTTTCACTGACAACTTCCACTGGAGGGCAGACTAGACAGAGAAAAGAAACAAACTATGCGCATGAATTTTAGCACCTTTGTGAAAAGCCAGGCCTGGTGAACAGAGATGGTATTCGGTGGCTCCAATGTTGTCCTTCTGGGCCTTTCCCACCTGGGGTCATGGAGACATCCCTCCACCCAAAGACCTTTTAAGTCTCCAGTGTCTGATAAGACAGTGCTACTCAAAGTATGGTCCTTGAATCCACTTGTTACTAGTCTGCAACAAGATAACTTATACTAGAACCCAAAAGAAAACACTGAAGCATCCTTCATTTGAAAAGTCTTGCTACCAAGATAAAAATATTTATCAGATGAACTATACATTGTGCTTAATGACATAATTGACTTAAATCCTGGCAAAAGGTACTTACCTGGTTGCAAATCAGCAACAAATGGCTTCAGAGCCTGGCACTTTGGGCAGCATTGTGCTTTGGCATAAAATGATAGCTCTTTCTGGGTTTCTGCATTCTAAAGACAATAAGTAGCTTTAAACCTAAGGAACCATTCCCTAAGTATGGGGTCTCACACATGCAAATACTATGCCTATAGCAGGTGGACACAGTATTTGAAATTTGGGAGGAAACCACTGAAATGAGGTATCCTGGCATGACCAGGTTTGGTACATAGCAGGTGCATAAAACATTATCAATTAATTTTCTCCTACCTTCTGCCCCAATCTAGTGTTTTTCAAAAGACCACCTGCATTAGAATCACCTAAGGAGTTTATTAAATATGCCTAATGCCAGGCCAGCTGAATTAGAATCTCTGGGTATGGGCCTAGGAAACTGCAGGCTAAACAGGCATCCGAAAAATGTTTTATACATACTGAAATCTGGGAACCACTGGAGTAGATCAGCTGAGACTGCAGAAGAGATCTTTGCAACTACAAAGGAAACAAAAGTCAAAAGAGGGCGTAAAGTAGGAACTCTTTGTTTCTGGCACAGATATTTCATGTGAGTACAGTGTAGCTGATCAACTGATGCAAACACTACTCATATCATGACTAGGCTTTGCCCTATAGTCCGTCTGTTTGCCATTTACCATTTAAGCCAACCACTGTTAAACTGACATTGAGAAACAATAGGTCCTTTGGTTTTTTGTTTTTGTTTTTTTTTTTAATGAAATGTCTTCACCTAGAAACAGCCTAGAAGTCAATTAGCCTTTGTCTTACTAAGAAAATTCCAAAACAATGGACTTCATTCACATGGCTTTGCACTCGCAGGTCCCCCAGATGACTGGCTTGCTAAATACTGCTCAAGTAAACAGGCAGAGTGACAATAACAGGGGTTAAATCATTTGGCATTGCAGTGACAATGTGAGTGGTGTATACTTTTTTAAATCCCCTTACATCTACCTTCTCAACAGTGACACCTCTATAAAATGGGCGCTAGGCCAAGTATCACAAAAAATAATCTTTGTTGTGGTGTTAATGCTCAGTGAAGAGACTAGTCT
>NW_012134969.1:12527402-12530055 GCF_000956105.1 Propithecus coquereli | reverse complement strand
CTTTTTAAAATTCCATTTTTCTAGTAATGTGTTTATTGTATTTTATAAAAGAATCCGTCCATGACAGAGGAGAAATTTTTAATTCTTACTAGTTTCTGCAATTTTTTCGTATCAGTTTTGGGGCGTTTTGTTTATTTAGTATATGAACAAACTGGGGTGGGCATTATTCTGCCTGCCCACAGAAGGGGTAAGATGAAGTCCAGAAGTCCTCGTGTAATATTTGCTTCTTCACACAGGGAACCTGAAGGCTAACGCCAAAGGAGTGACGGCTACAATGATGGCAGACAGCAGTAACGTGGGGGGCAGACCAAACTCCTGTAGGGAGCTGGCTGCTGGGGAGGTCAGCCCTTCCAACCTCATTGTCTGTTCTTCCAGCCTCACCGACTGCCTGCTGAAGAAGAGAGCTTCCTGCTGACTGTACAGCCAGCGAGAATGCCACGTGACGGTCGGCAAGTGGGGGTGCCACGCACGGCACTAACCATGAAAGGGAGGCCAGATACAGGATAACAAGGAGGTACATCCACGATTGAAAGAGATGAAAAATACAAGCTGGCTACTTGTGAAGAAAAAAGGGGAAGGAACAGAAAGCTGTTACACTTTGGGAGGCAAAATCATGAATAACAAAGACCCTTAAATTTCTTCAGAGAGGAAGAGGAAGCTGACAGAGCCAGGGGAAAAAGAGGACAAAGACTGCCACTGCCTCAATCCTGAACACACGTGGACAGTGGGTCCAATCCTGGCATCCAGGACACATAACTTACTGCCTCTCCTCATGTGTGTCATCACAGATACTGCTCATCTCCCAGTTTTCTCCTCTTCTGTCACTTTGGACACCAACTTTTAAACCAATATTATTATCCCTTCGACACTTTCACCTCTTCATTTTAAATCAAACTTTAAACAAAAATTGACTCCCCAACCTTTTACCTTTCCCCATTTTATATTGCAAACCTCGAAATCTTATTTCAGTTTTTTTACAACTACACATTAAATTACAGAAATCTGAAAATTGATTTTGCCATAGGACTTTTCTCCCTTTATGGTTCAACAGGACAAAAAAGCATGGTTCTAGTTTCAGCCCTCTACACCTGACCCACGGCCTAACATTTATACCCATGATTTTGTAATTTCTTTAAATAGAATTCTTCACCGAAATATTGCTGGCTGGTATCAATGCCCCATGGAACTTGTAAGAGTTGGGTTTTGTTGTTGTTGTTTTGTTTGTTTCCCCCCTTCACATGTGCACCTGCTGCCAAGTGCCAGTATCAAGCGTGTTCAGTATTCTAGGCTTTGCAACTGCAAAATTGATCTAATAGGCAAAATTGGTTCTATTCTCTGTAGAAACTGTAGTGGTCTATATGGATCTACTCAACTGTACTTTAGAGAGTTCAAATGTGAAAGTAGGCGTTTTCCCATATGAAGCAGGTAGAGCTACAGGGAAGTCTTCAGCCCTGCATAAAGAATATTCAAGGGTGTACACGTGTGTCTAAGGGATGAAGTATGAGCATGCATAAGTAACTACCAGCCAGTTGTTGCAACTCTCCGTTCTCCACAACCTGACTTCCTCCTCCGCCATCCACTTCAGTATAATCATTCTTGCCAAGATTCCTTACCTCCTGTTTCAGTTCCCACTGGATACTTTTTAGGCTTTATCTTACTGAATTTCTCACCTGTAATTGACACCATTGATCACTCCATCCTTGAAACATTCTTTCCTTGTCTTCCCTAATTTTAAGTTCTTACCTTTTTCCTCTTTCACCAATTTGGAAGCAGGGTTTGAAGCCAAGGCACTCTCCTCTTAGCAGTCCAAGCATCAGAAGTCTTCTAAACTCCTAGATTCTGGTTATTACCTCAATCCCAGCAGTTACTCATCTCTGAGTTAACTCAGCATCCACTGTTCGCCCATTCAGCCTTCCAGCATGAAGTTGTGATGGTTTTGAAACACGTGAACAAATTCTTTGATGCTTCTCTCTTCAAGAAGTGGAACTTAATTTCCCTCCCCTGTGGGTCGGACTTAAGAGATTCATTTCTAATAAGCAGTGTGGCAGAACTGACAATGAAATTAGAACACAAAAGGCACTGTGGCTTCCTCCTTGTTCCCTGGGAGCACAAGCTCAAGGAAATGCCAGCTGCCATGTGGCAAGGACACTCAAGCAGCCCTGTGGGTAGGACCACATGGTGAGAAACTGAGGCCTCTGGCCAAGAGCCATGTCAGTGAGCCATCTTGGAAGCGGGTCCTGTAGGCTGTGACACCTTTGAATGACTGTAGCACCAAAACCTAAACTACTCCCAGATTTCTGGCCCACAGAAACTATGAGATAATAAGCAGTGTTGTTTGAAAATCACTTAAGTTGCACTGTTATGCAAGAACAGATAACTAAAACACTAGTATTTCCAGTGGTCTGTATTATATCCTCTCTGAAATACCAAGCATTGTTTTTAATTCCTGACTAGATCCCAACTAATAAAAATGCCAATCTTTTCTGAGATAATCAATCATTGGCTAACGTTCTTTGGAAAGAACTTTTAAAAATTCAAAACTAAAGGTTTGGATTTATAATTATAACTTCATCACAATTTTAAATGGTTTATGGCTCCAATATTCTGATATATATCAAATACATATTCTGATATTTTAATATATCAACAACCA
>NW_012134969.1:12525051-12527352 GCF_000956105.1 Propithecus coquereli | reverse complement strand
GCACTGTTCCACAAATGCCCAGTAAACAGATAAAACCCTAATCAACATTGAACAGTCAGGGCATGGCTTTTGCCCATTGGAATTAGCAATGCAGAGTTGTCAAGGTATGGAAATACTGTTATGCATTGTGAATGGAAGAGTAACCAAAACAGTCTCTATGGAAGGCAGTTCAGAAACTGCCATGACAATGCTAAGAGTAGTATGCCCTTACACAGCTATTCCACTTAAAGGTTTTTACCCTAAAGAGAAATTTCCCATGTGCCGAAAGACATATGCACCAGAGTATTCACCTGTTACTTATAATGTTAAAAGTGTAGAAACCAAATGTCAATAAATGCAATACTGGGTTAAGGAAACTATGATGCATACAGTATCTCATGTGTGCAGCTATTAAAAAGTCTGAAGACCTATATTTGATGCCATGGAAAGATGCCTAAAATCTTTTACTGAAGTGGATTATAGAATGTTATGTACAATATAATCCTATTGATGTAAAAGTATATTCATATATATCTGTGCATGTATGCTCATACACAGAGACCAGAAGAATGTTTACCAAACTATTAACATTAGTTATTTCTGGGTTCTGGCATTGCAGGTGAATTATACTTTTCACTGCACTTTTTTATATCATTCCAGTTTCAAGTGGCTTGGTTTGTTTTTTCAATGAGTACGTATCCTTTCTACTAAAACAAAGTTCTCTTTTTCTAAAATGATGCTAGTTTCATCAAATACATATATAAAAAACAAATAGAAAGATGCTTCGGTGATTTGAGAACTAATCATAGGAATATTCATGAAGTAGTCGAGGTTTTTCTCCAGTTTCCTTCTTAATACATGATCAACTGCCACTCTGAAAATGTCACCCTCAACTGAATGACTGCAGGGTGTCAACTGGTGGTCAGTTAACTCCTACCAAAGACATTAACAGATGTCAGTGTTCAATTGGCAACAAACAAGCCAGACCAGGAAGTTCAGGCCACTCCTGGACTCCCTTTTAATGCATCTCCCAACTCGCTAAACTTACTGATTTCCATGTTACTGTATTAGTGTAAAATAGACTCAAGGGCACATATCAGTCATGTGGCTTTTGTGATTAATGGTAATTGCTTCACAGATTTACATGGGTTTAGGTACCAAAATGCTGACTACAAACCATTCAATGCTGAGTCTCTCATCCCCAGATACCTGTTTACAGCCTACTTCCAATTTGTGTGTTTACATCCTCACAGATTGGATGTGATGGAGATTTTTTCAGTCCTACTCAAAATGTCATCTGTGGACTGATGCCCATCCACAAACAGCTCACGGATCTGCAAGGGGTAAGTAGATATTCACGAGTAAGCATTTAGAAACTTTGATAGCAATCTGAGAGATTTTATGCTATTCAACCAAAAATAAATAAAAGAATTGGGGCTTATATTTTGGATACTTTTTAAAATTCCATTTTTCTAGTAATGTGTTTATTGTATTTTATAAAAGAATCCGTCCATGACAGAGGAGAAATTTTTAATTCTTACTAGTTTCTGCAATTTTTTCGTATCAGTTTTGGGGCGTTTTGTTTATTTAGTATATGAACAAACTGGGGTGGGCATTATTCTGCCTGCCCACAGAAGGGGTAAGATGAAGTCCAGAAGTCCTCGTGTAATATTTGCTTCTTCACACAGGGAACCTGAAGGCTAACGCCAAAGGAGTGACGGCTACAATGATGGCAGACAGCAGTAACGTGGGGGGCAGACCAAACTCCTGTAGGGAGCTGGCTGCTGGGGAGGTCAGCCCTTCCAACCTCATTGTCTGTTCTTCCAGCCTCACCGACTGCCTGCTGAAGAAGAGAGCTTCCTGCTGACTGTACAGCCAGCGAGAATGCCACGTGACGGTCGGCAAGTGGGGGTGCCACGCACGGCACTAACCATGAAAGGGAGGCCAGATACAGGATAACAAGGAGGTACATCCACGATTGAAAGAGATGAAAAATACAAGCTGGCTACTTGTGAAGAAAAAAGGGGAAGGAACAGAAAGCTGTTACACTTTGGGAGGCAAAATCATGAATAACAAAGACCCTTAAATTTCTTCAGAGAGGAAGAGGAAGCTGACAGAGCTAGGGGAAAAAGAGGACAAAGACTGCCACTGCCTCAATCCTGAACACACGTGGACAGTGGGTCCAATCCTGGCATCCAGGACACATAACTTACTGCCTCTCCTCATGTGTGTCATCACAGATACTGCTCATCTCCCAGTTTTCTCCTCTTCTGTCACTTTGGACACCAACTTTTAAACCAACATTATTATCCCTTCGACACT
>NW_012134969.1:12517915-12518891 GCF_000956105.1 Propithecus coquereli | reverse complement strand
TTATTATTCTTGTGAAATGCCACTGAATTAAGTAAGCAAATCTCAAGAGTCTACTATTGATTAACCATATGCCCCCAAAGAGTATTCCATGAAATGCCTATAGACACAGGTGGAAGACAATCTAAAGTTCTCATCTAGGAATATCTCTATATCTATTATGGAGTGTTCTCTGAGCTATATTGTTGTTAAGTAAAAGAAAGAAAGTGTATGCTAGTATATGCTACCGTTCATCTAAAGTAGGAAAGGGGAAGGGCACACACACATATGCGGGAGTCCCCCCTTATCTGCAGTTTCACTTTCCACAGTTTCAGTTACCCATGGTCAACTGTGGTCCGAAAATATTAAATGGAAAATACCAGAAATAAACAAGCCATAATTCTAAACTGTGTGCTGTTCTGAGAAGTGTGATGAAATCTTGCACCTCCCTGCTCTGAGCAGGATATAAATCAACCCTTTCTCCAGCGTATCCACACTGTATAAGCTACCCTCCTGTTAGTCACTGACATCCTCTGTTCCTGACATCCAACCATTGACACCGTAATGGCTGAATGATACAAGATTACCTAACGCAGATGATCCTCCTTCTAAAGTATTATCAGAAGGTCAATAGCAGTCTAATCACGCCTATATCGTTAACCTCACTTAAACCCATCAAGGAGACATTTTACCATTTCATATCATCACAAGAAAGATGAATGCAGTACAAGATATTTTGAGAGAAAGAAAGAGAGACAGTCATGTAATTTTTGTCACAGTATATTGTTATAATTGTTCTCTTTTATTATTAGTTATTGCTAATCTCTTACTGTGTCTGATACATAAACTTTATCATAAGTATGTATGTATAGGAAAAAACACAGTATTAATATATACAAGGTTCAGTACCATCCATGGTTCAGACATCCACCGGGGGGTCTTGGAACATATCCCCGGTGGATGGGAGGAGGGGAATACTATATACTTATATACATATAAT
>NW_012134969.1:12506008-12516440 GCF_000956105.1 Propithecus coquereli | reverse complement strand
AGCAAAGAAGAACCTATGTCACTAAGATTTAAAAACTTAGTGACATATTAACCAACAGCAATGCAGAGACTTATTTTGATCCTAATTCTAATAAAGAACTTAGACAAAAGACATGAGACAATCTGGGAAATGTCAACACTAACTAGGTTCTTTTTTATAAAACATAACCATAATAATACCATTATCCCATCTAAAACAAGTAACAGTAATTCCTTTATACCATTATCAATACCTTTATCTTTTATAGATACATGATGAAATGTATGAAATGACATAATGTCTGGAATTTGCTTCAAAATTATCACGGGTGTGGAATAAAGCAGGTAAGAATACAGACGAAACAAGACTGGGCATCAGTTGATCATTGTCTAAGATGGATCATAGTTATAAAAGGTTCTGATAAAAATTCTCTCCTTGACCAAACTCTCATTAGGCTCCTCTGAACCATCTTTTCAACTTGGCCCTGATTTTTGGACTTCTGTGTTTGTCTCTGCATTCTCCAATTTTATCAAGAATCTTGCTTATTGAATCTGGATTTAAGAAAAAACGATCAAAAAAAAAAAAAAAGAATCTTGCTTAAGTAATGTTATCCTCTTAGTAATTTTTCCTCCACTGACTCCACCCTGCTCCTTGGTTATAAATTCCCACTATTCCACATTGTATTTCGAGTTGAGCCCAACCTTTCTGCCCTACTGTACAAAACCCCACTGCAGTAGTCTCTATACCTAGAGCAATAGTTCACCTGAATAAAGTCTGCCTTTACCATTCTTTAACAAATGTCATTAATAACTTTTTTCTTTAACAGTTCATTATACCCATAATATTTAGCTGAAGTACTATTAGCAATATTCATAATTACATAGTTCATTCTAGAATCGAGGTATAATATTTATAAATCCTTTATACACTCTGAAAATTTGTCCTTATATTAACATAGCTCATTTACCATTCGAGCAGCTTCATCCAAGTCATCACAAGCAAGAATTTTAAGACCACTGTCTGCTATGAGAGCCTTAGCATCATCAACTCGTGTACCTGGAAATGATTTATGTAAATATAAATAAGTTTAAGTATATAAACAAAAGCATTTAAAATATTTGCTACAACATACTACAGGTATGAAACTTCAACATAGGAGTACACCCATCATTTAACATGAATGCTTCTAAAGCAAAGAAAATATCACAAAAGCCCAGAGTTATCTCATAATATATTGCACCTTACCATATCCGTGGTAATTCAGGCAAGAAAAATCACCACAAATAAAAAACACAGCAAATTATACCAAGCAAAACTATGAACATTTTTGCTCCACTGTTAGAAATTTTTTAAAAACCATGGTTTTTAAATTTCATATTATATAATGCTTTCATTTAAAAGACACAGCTATTTGAAAACTACATTTTAAATGAACTAAACTTCATGGAAATATGAACATTTAAGCAATTTGGAAGAATTGCAAGATATCTTTTCCACTCACCCTGTAACCGTACCACAACAGGTATTTTAATCTCCAAATCTTTTACTGCCATGACTATACCCTGTGCAATAACATCACATCGCATGATTCCACCAAAAATGTTGACCAGAATAGCCAATACCTGTGAATAAAGTGTTTTGGAAGATTAAAATTTAAAAGAAATGATGATTTATCCTTCCCCTCCAGGGAAATACCGGTACCTGTGCTTCATGACAAACATTAATTCCATGGAAACATTCCCAGACCAAACCACCATACCTCTTTTAGCTCTTATTATTCAAGCCTGTAGAGACCACTGCCCACCAGAACTTACTTCCATCTCCTTGGGTAATTTGAACAACTGGTTCATATTCTCTTCTCTACTACACCCAATATGAGCAAAGACCTTCTAATTCCACTTATTTTCTTCTATGAAACATAGCCATTCACCAGCATGACCACACCAGATCATGTTATAAGACAATGTCACATGCAAGATCTCCAATTTAGTGTTCATTACCTATCATTTTTTCATTTATCCTCAACAACGCAAGCAACTTTTCACAGAAACCAGGCCCCCAGAATCATCTCACTTCTCCTGTGTGCCCACTCCTGGCTACACTTCACAGCCAAACTTCAGGGCCTATTTGGGTCAGCATTCTTTCACCACCACACTTACAGTTCTGAATCAGTGTTCTCCTATCCTTTCCAAAATAATCTCCTTTTTTTTCTTTTTTTAAAAAAGTTTAATTCATTAAGCTACACCTGAGCTTCTCAAACAGTGAAATACAAATGGATTCTAGATACACCAATATTGCTCCCTTCAACCCTTAGGATAGCTAGGAAGGTTCTAGGACAGCTGGAACTTCTGAGCCAGTGAATTCTGTCTACAAGCAACCTTATCCATCTACCTCCAAGGCCCCATTGAAATATTTTCTGTGAATGCCACGATCTGAAAATGAATGAGACACACTGAGCTATACTATGCATTCTTTACCATTATTATTTTTAGACCTTCAAGAAATGAAGCTCTAGAATTCATAATGGACTAGAACTCATAATAGACTTTGTCATCTCTCTTATCTCCCTCCCACTCACCTCATTCTGGATAGTTTCAATATTCACCATAAGGCATCATCTAACACTCTAGCCTTGAAGTTCCTGGATCTCTACCAAGCCATTTTCACCTCTAATCCATTGCGACTAATTACTACCAAGCACAAATCCTGGACTCGACCAGAATGAATGTCTCTAGAATATCAAATATGTAAATCCCAGTATCTGCTCAACCTCCTCCCCTTTCACCTTTAATGTCTTTCACTTCTAACTCCATTAAGCCCAATCTTTTCCTCTCTAATCTCCCAGTCTATCATCTCTCAACCAATCTTTCTTCACTATAGAACCTGGAACCTATGACTAAGCAATTCAATGACACCGTCACCTGCCTGCTTAATTCTCATTCCTCTGAACATCCCACTTCAAACAATGCAAATCTTTGGATGATCCTAGCCACAGTTTATACAAGAAAAAGCAAAACAGTAAAAAACAAAATAAAACCTGAAACACTAGCATAACCTGAAGAGCAGTATAATAATGATTCAACTGCAATCCTCTCCTTAGCAGTCTGTCTCATACCTTTAACTCTCTTCGTAAGCCTCCTACCCACTCAAGCTCTCTTTCAGCATATGACCTTCCTTTCTCCAGTAACACCTCAAGAAAGGAGGAGTCTCCTCTCCAAAGCTAACCCAGCCACCTAAATACTGTACTTTATCTCTACCTAATTACTGTATTGTATTTCCTCAGGTGTTGACTCACTACTTTAGCTGTACTCACTCTCTTCTTTATCTGTAAATCTCTTCTCTTTCTCCATCTAGAAACAGCTCATCTTCTTATTTGGTCTTCCAAATAAACAAGTAAGCAAGCATATACCACAAAGGTCTCTCCAACCCTACCTCCCTTTGAGTGACAGCACTATGTCCTTCCAGGCTTTCATTGAAAAAAAAAAAAATCCTGAAAGAGAAAGAGTAATCTGCCCTGGATGTCTCCATTCCCCACTCCCTTAATTCCCAATTACAACTGAATCCATTACAACCTGGCCTCGGCCCCCAGCTCCTGTACTGTTCTTACCAAGGTTCCCAATCATCTCTTGCAGTCCTTATTCTGCTAGATCGCTCCTTCAGCATTTCACATTGTTACCCATTGCCTTGCTTCTCAAAACTCTGCACCCTCACCTTCAATGTCACCACTCCCTCCTGATCTGTTCCTATCTCTCTCTGTCAGTTTGTTCTCTTTCTTTCATTTGGGTCTTCCTCCTCTATTCAACCCTTCAACACTGAGGAGCCAGGCTCTATTCTTGGTTTCCTCATCTCACTCACATGGACCATCTCACCAACAATTAAGACTTCTTTTCTCAATATGCTGAGGACTCTCAAATGTACTTCCAACCATTACAGGAAGTATAATATATCTTTACAACCAACTTTCTACTAGATATAGTCAACACAACCCAAACTTAGCACACTCATTCAGAAATACTTATTCCTCTATTCTGCTTTGACCGCATGAAGGGCATCACCACCCAGTGATTCTCCCCAGCCAAAAATCCTAATGTCAACCTAACCAACCCCTCTCCATGGCCCCTGCCCAAAAAAAAGAGGAAAAAATGAATTTAATGACCCTGTCTCAGAAATGTCTCTAAATTAGGTTTATTTGCTCTGTTCTTACTGATACTGCCTTTGTCAGGGACCTCTTCATCTTTTTGGACAAGCCAGCATAACCACCAAATTGATTTCTCCTGTCAGTGTCTCCCTACTCTCCATTTTACTCTCTACTAGCAGAGCTATGTTCTTTTAAAAAATATAAATAAATAAGTAAACAAAAGGCGGGGTATAGATATATGTGTTTGTGTATGTGCTGGGGTAGGGAGGTTAAATTCTAAACTCCTTAACTATAAATACAGGGATCTTCATGACGTGGTCTCAATTTGCCAACATTATCTCTTATCATTCATGCCAATAGTGCTATGTTCTTACACATACTCATCTCACCATTCCATGAGAACGGCCCTCTGGATTCCATTCCTTTGCACGTTCTCTTCTCCTTGCCTAACTCATTTAATTTTCAAGACAGCTCAAGGTATCATCCATTCAGTGAAGGCTACCCTGATTCTCCCAGTTATCAGCTCTGTCTTCTGTTCTTCCACAGGACTGCATTCTGCTTATCACCCTAGTCACACTATAAATACCTCAACGGAAGGGCCCATGTATTCCCAAGTCCCAGCACAGTGTCCAACACAAAGAAACATAGTAAGTATATAGCTATTTCAATGCTATCCGCATTGTCACCCTGTTCTGTTTCCAACTCCAGTGCCCGTTTGTGAGTCCCCAACACTGTAACTCTTCGTTTACTCTTCTGCATTCTTGCACCTGGGCCCTAAAAGCCATGCTTACTAATTCACCTTAGTAAGTACTCAACAGTTAGATACTTAGACTCAGTCTTTAACACTCTCCTTTTAGAGTGTATGTCAAAAGAAGCTATAGAAATATAGTTCCAATAAAATTTGTTTACTTTTTAAAATTAATAAACAAGGGAAATAAGGCACATTTTATACCTCGTTTTAGTTGAATTCTTCGTAAAATTAATATATATGGCAAATAAGTCTATAGGCTCAAAGGGAAAGGCAGAGAAATACATTCATTTTTTAAATAATTCTAAAGTCTAACACCACAAATAAAAATATACATTGCCAACAACATCAATAATACATATTTTTTAATCTATGTACTGGACATTTATACTAGCCACTAGGAGAGGCAACAATGAGTAAGATATGGTCCCCATCAATGAAGAATTCTCAGTCTAAGTCAGCAGTCCCCAACCTTGTTGGTACCAGGGACTAGTTTCATGGAAATGGAGGCATGGAGCTCAGGCAGTGATGTGAGTGACGGGGAGCAGCTGTAAATACAGATGAAGCTTCCTTCACTCCCCTACAGCCTGCTGCTCACCTTCTGCTGTGTCCCCCCTCCTAAGTTTCATGGAAGATAATTTTTCCATGGAAGTGGGGGTGAGGGCCACAGCAGAGCTCTGTGGCCCGGTCCCTAACAGGCCATGGACCAGTACTAAGGGTTGGGGAATGCAGGTCTAAATTCAATAAGACTAGTTCCATGGAGGCATTTATCTTACTTTGTTGGAAGCCTTACAAAATCCATACTTGGCCACACAATAGACACATTCCTTAGCAATTATCTGGTGACTAATAATATACATGTCTTTTGATCATGATGCTTCACATCCCTTGCATTTTGACAATCATTTATAAAGACAAAGTTCTAAATTGTGCCATATGTATGTGACAGATTATGCAAACATTAAAATAAGTGTTTTAGAATACCTCAGTGAATTGCAAAAAATGTTCAAGATATATTAGCAAAAAAAGACTCAAAATATGTATATTACGATATATATATAAATTCTGAATCCTAATTCAAATTCTAAAACATAAGCTCTGCCCTTACCTTTTTATCTGAAGTGATAAGCTTAAATGCTTCTGTTACTTGATGGACTGTGGCACCACCACCAACATCAAGAAAATTGGCTGGAGTCCCTCCGTGAAGTTTGATTATATCCATTGTGGCCATAGCCAAACCAGCACCATTTACTATCAAGAGGGGAAAATTATTTGTATAAGCAGCAAACATAGAGAAAAGAAATTAAACTTGACAAACACAACGCTAACACGAAAACGCACAATACCTAGACAGCCTATATTCCCATCGAGGCCGATGTAGTTGAGATTTGCCTTCGCTGCATCTTTGTCCCTTTCATCTTCCTGGGTCCAGTCCTGCAGGTCAAAGATTTTCTTCTGGCGATAGGCTGAGTTAGAATCGAAATTGATCTTTGCATCCATACACAGTACTTTGAAAGGAAAAAGAGAAAGTAATCTTAATTTAAAGACAGACACAATAAACTATTATTAATCAAACATTCTTTAAGAGAAAAACACATTTTAATTTTGCCATTTACTGAAAGTATTTCAATTTATGTTCACGATGAATTCAAACTATTCCTTAAAAAGGAATATTTGGGAATTAAAACTGCCCCATCAAAGTTACTGGTTCTACATCCATCCTATGCACTAGATAAAGAAGAAAAAACCCTCAAAAACATTTTGAATCATTTAAAAATTATCAAGAATTAACTATCCATAGTCCTAGCTAATCCCTTCCCTTGGGCCCCAGATCCCATCCCCTCTCATCTACTCAAGGACATTGTTAAAGCAATTCTAGCTTTTCTACATTATAAATCTCCCCTACCTTTCTATTGGCTAAATCTCATTGACTTGCAAAAATGCTGTTATTTCCCCAACTTAATAAAAAGAAAGAAAAAAATCTTTTAACTCCCACTTCCCCTTACTCTTCACCTCCTATACAGCAAAACTCCTTGAAAGACTTGTCTGTTTAAAAGAGGGGTAAAGCCCAAGAGCCAGATTTGGCCTGTGCCTGTTTTTATATGGTCTGTGAGCTAGGAATGGGTTTTACACTTTAAAGGATTGTGAATAAGAAAGAAGAAAGAGAAAAAGAAAGGAGGAAACAAACAAGAAGAAAAACAGCTGCACTCAAGATCGTATGTGGACCATAAAACCTAAAACACTTACTAACTGCCAAACCCTGTGTTTAAAGTTCTTGTACCAAATTTGTCTACTGCCATTCTCTCTTACAGCCATGCCAATCAGGCTTTTACCTCCAACACTCTACCAAAATGGCTCTTATGAAGGTCACCTCTCTGGCTTCATCTTTCAGAGCTCTATCCCTTCTTCACTCCAATCTAATTACAGCATTCTCCTTGTAGTTCCTAGCAGACAGAAGGCTGAGAGAAGTGAGCAGTTTCAGCTGCTGCCCAACACAGGAGACAAAGTTTAGAGTCCAACTAAGTTAATTACCAATAATAGCAAAAATCAATATTCTATCAGAGGAAGGTTAACAGAATTCAGTCTTCAAACCATATCTCCCCAAATGTACAGTATATAATTCAAAATTACTAGGTCTATAAAAAAAAACAGGAAAATGTGACCACAAGTAAAGTAAAAAGACTGTCAAATGAAATCAAACCCAAGATGACCCAGATTTAGAATTATCCGAGAACTGTGATCAACTATTTTAAAGATGTTTAAAGATTTAAGGGAAAATATGGTTATAATAAATGAATAGACAGGTAATCTCAGCAGAGAATAAAATTATAAAAAGAAACCAAATTGAAAATGTACAAATAAAAAGTATAACATATGAGAAATTCACTGGATGGGCTTAACAGCAGATTGGTGATGAGTCAGTGAACCTAAAGATAAACTGAAATTATCCAATCTGAAGAGGAAAAAAAAGAAAAAAGTGCACCTCGGTGACCTATTAGGCAATATCAAGAAGTGTAATATATGTGAAACCGGAAGGAGGAGAATGGGGCAGAAAAAAAGTGAAGAACAATATAGCAAGCCAGAATTCTACATACAGTGAGAATGGGAGGGCAAAAGGAAGCCATTTCCAGACAACTGGAAACAAAATTCATCACTAGCAGACCTACACCAAAAGAAATGTTACAGAAAGTTCTTCAGGTTCAAAGAATATAACATGTGGAAACTTGAATCTACAGCAGTGATTCTCGACCAGAGGCAGTTTTGTCCTACAGGGGTCATCTGGCAATGTCTGGAGGCATTTTTGGTTCTCACAGCTGAAGGTTGCTACCAGCATCTAGTGCTCCTGGGTAAGGATCTTATTAAACATCCTACCATGCACAGGACAGCCCCCCATAACAAAAACAAATTATCCACCCCAAAATGTCAATAGTGCCAAGATTGGGAAATCTTGATCTATGAATAGGAAAGAACACCAGAAATACATGAGCAAATAAATAAATATACTGAAGCTAAAAAAAGCCAGGTTTCTAAATGTTGGATAAGAGAATTAAAAATATAGAAAATTATAGATCTAGAATGAACCTTGAGGAATTGGGGTGGAATTAGAGGTATCAGTATAAATTTGGAGATTTTTTGAAATAGATACAGGTATAAACATATATGTATTTTTATGTATGTGTATCACACACAGACACATACACACACTATTTCTAGGCTCTTTGCTGAAACAGCCTAAAAGCAATGACATGTTAATAGCAATAACCATAGGTAGTATGCATATCTTGGGGCCTAAATATTATTTTCCACAAAAAGTAACCGGGGCTCTTTGGAGAAAAGGCTGACTCCAGAACCATGAGAAAGAAATATGCTGGGATATCTTATTGCACAAAAAGTAAAGAATTGCTCAAAGAATAATAGAGGCATATCAAAAGGACAAATCGAGAACTTACAGTCACACAAAACTTATATGCAAATGTTCATAGCAGCTTATTGGTAATAGCAAAATACTGAAAATTACTCAAAAATCCTTCAGTGGGTGAATGGATGAATAAATTCAGGTAAATTTATATAGTGGAATACTACTCAGCAATAAAAAGAAATAAACTATGGGTACATGTAACAATCTGGATAGACGTCAAAGTCATTATGTATAGTAACAAAATAAATCTCAAAAGGTTTCATGTTGTCTCAAAATGACAAAACTATAGAAGAAGAACAGATTGGTGGCTTCCACCACACAGGGATGGGGTAAGAAAAAATAAGGTGGAGGATGTGAATACAAAGAGGTACACAGAGGGGCTCTTTCATGGTGATGGAACAGTTCTGTATCTTTATTTTGGTGGTGGCTACTCAAATCTATGTATTGGATAAAATTAAATAGAATTGTACATACACACACAAATGACTGCAGGTTAAAAGGGTTAAAAAATGGTGAAAACTAAATAAGGTATTTAGTCTGGCTAACAATAATGTACCAATGTCAATTAACTGTTTGGATATATACGGCTATATAAGATGTCACCATTGAGTGAACGAGACACAAGTCTCCTTGTACTATTTTTGCAACTTCCTGTGAGTCTATATTTATTTCAAAATTAAAAGTTAAAAAAAAAAAAAAAAAAGGCCACAGGAGCCAGCTTGAGAGTGTCCTCTACTGGCCAAATCTGGAACAGTCTGAGTAACAAAATAATGATTAAAATGGATTATAACTCATTGAACGAAATAAGAATTGAAAAGTTCATTTTGATACAACTGAATAAACAAAGAGGGAAGAAAGAAAAGCTCTTCTATACAAAACAATGCCAATTAGTAAATACAGAGGGAATGACGGAGTTAGAAAATCATCAGTAGACACCAAAACTAATGGGGGAAAGTTTGATGAAGAACGTAGTCTCAAAATGTTTTCCCACAAATTTCTTAGTAGTTACAAAGAGAAAAATAATGATTCTATGATGGAGAAACCTGGTGGACACTCTTTAATCAAGCGATCCAAGTTAACATTATTAATACTGGAACAAAACAACATAATGTACCTCCTGATATGATACACCATGAAGAAGAAAAACACCATAAGGGAACATCAGACAGAGAGACCCAAACTGAAGGGCACTTTACAAAATAAATGGTCCCTTCTATTAAAAAGAAAAGTCAAGGTCAAGAAACAACGTACACTTGAGGATCTATTCCAGGTCAAATGTACGTGACAACTAAATTCACTGTGTGGTCCCGAGCTGGGATCCTGGACCGGGGGAAAAGGTATAAAGGACATTACTGGGACACCTGCCTACATTTGAATATTTATTGTAGATTAGATAATATTTTACCAATATTAAGTTTCCTCATGTTGATAAATGTACTAAGGTTATATACTTGAGTTAAATACTTACATACTTGCTGATAAATGTACTCAGGTTATATACTCAGTAATGTTCTTGTTTTTAGACATTGAAATATTTGGGGGTAAAGAAGAACAACGTTTCCAACTTACTCTCAAATGATTCCAAAAATATATATTTTTATACACACACGTGTGTGCCTACAGAGAGAAAGCTAGAGAGAGAGCGAGC
>NW_012134969.1:12503938-12504928 GCF_000956105.1 Propithecus coquereli | reverse complement strand
GTGATTCTCCTGTGGAAAAAATATATAGGGTAAAATCCCTAGGAAGCAGATTTCTTAGGCAGAAGCTCTATAACAGGCACTAGAAACAGCTGTTCCATTAGACAACATGACTGGGCATAACCTAGAGTCAGAGATGGAAAAAAATGAATTTTCAGAACTCCAGACATTTTCTTACAGCTGATGTTAGTATATACCATTTTGACCAATTTTGGAAACTTCTGGGAGCAAAAATCTAAACTACTTATAAGTACTCCCAGGAGACTATCCAAAGGAATAATGGTTAGGATTGGGATAGTGGCTGCAAAGAAGTTAACTTTTGCTAACTATAAGATTAATGCAATTCCAACAAAACTGTAACATGATTTGTTTTGAAATATGACAAAAGGACTTTAAAGGTTACCTAGCAATAGGGGTTAGTAATTTGACATCCAAGTACCAACAGGAGGGCTGAACGTTTCAGGGAGTTTGTGCATGCTCACATGAGAACACCGGTGCATTTTCCTTGGGTTAGGGTTACTTGCTTTCATGCAATTTTCACTGAATTTCTCAAAAGGTTCCTGTTCCACAAAGAGTTAAGTAACACAAATCTAAAAGAATAAATAAGAACTGCCCCTCTTAAAAGGGAGAGATAGTCTGGAGGCTTTTTATCTTTTCCAGCTTTACTAAGGTATAAATGAAAAATAAAAATTACATATATTTAAGGTATACATGTGATATTTTGATACATATATACTCATATACCATGAAATGATTACCACAATAAAGCTAATTAATATATCCATCACCTCATATGCTACCTCTTCATGTGTGTATGATAAGAATACTTAAGATCTACTCTCTTAGCATATTTCAAGTTTATATTATTATTAACTATAGTTACTATTCTGTACTTTAGGTCTCCAAACTTTTCATCTTATAACTGAAAGTTTATACTTTTGTTTTTCTGTTTTTGTAGAGATGGGGTCTTACTATGTTGCCCAAGCTGGTCTC
>NW_012134969.1:12498255-12500918 GCF_000956105.1 Propithecus coquereli | reverse complement strand
ATTTTTTTAAAAAAGCGTCTATCATGTTTAAAGTTCTATAAGAGATTCTGAATCACTAGTACAGAGAATATATGTCTATGTTTATTCTAATGGTCAGGAACACTATGGAGAATTCTTTTGTCTTTTTCAATTGCTATCTAAGGTCGCAACACATTCTTCTGATTTTCTATGATAGAAAATCTTAAATTCTTCAAGGGTGAATATGATTTTTTGCAAGGAGTCAAATGAAAATAAATAAAAGTGAATGTTCAAGCCAAGGGATGTAATTTTTGGTTAAGATCTATTTCAAATAAAGTACCACTAGGTCACAACTCACTACTTTTAGGTTTAAACATTTAAGAATTGCAACATAATTCTGATCAATCCAGTATGACATTAATGCTAATGCTAGAAACTATTTCCATTCATTGCTCAAAATGATATAACCTTAGATTATTCCTTCACATATTCTTTGTTTTTTTTTTTTTTGAGACACGGTCTCACTCTGTCACCCAGGCTAGAGTGCAATGGTGTCATCATAGCTCACTGCAGTCTTCATCTCCTGGGCTCCAGTGATCCTCCTGCCTCAGCCTCCCAAGTAGCTGGGACTAGAGGCACATATCACCATGCCCAGTTAATTTTTCTACTTTTTGCAGAGATGGGTTCTCACTGTTGCCCAGGCTGGTCTCTAACTCCTGGCCTCAAGAGATCCTCTCACCTCAGCCTCCCAAAGTGCTAGGCGCCCAGCCCTTCATGTATTCTTGTAAATCAATACTATCTTCTTCATCTAAATTTCACTCTCCAATCATCATTCTCACATAACTACTTAATGAATCAAATCTCTGTCCCTTTTAAACATTTATACCATTCATTTGCCTAAATTACTTGCTTCACTACTCATCAGGGAAATTTTTCTATCTCCTTTAAACCTTTGTGCCAGTCAAAATTCTTGCTCTTGTTGTACTTCAATCCCATAAACTTATTTTGATGTAGTTTCCTCACTAAAAAATGTTTAATTTCATTCAAAGTTCAATATTCAAACTTTTCTTTTAAGATGAACCACTTATTTTTATATCCAAACCAAACAACTTAATTGAATAGCAGCATTACAAATATTACCAAGCAACTCTCACTGGCCATGGAGTTTTTTTGTGTTTTTTTTTGGGGGGGGGGGCGTGGGAATGGATGTGCAAGGGAAGAAGCACAAAAACACACAAAAAGGACAGCACCAGCTGGATGCGGTGACTCACACCTGTAATCCTAGCACTTTGGGAGGCCAAGGAGGGAAGATCATTTGAGCCCAGGAGCTCAAGACCAGCTTGGTCAATGGCAAGACCCCATTTCTACAAAAAATAAAAACAACTAGCTTAGTATGGTGGTGTGAGCCTGTATTCCCAGCTACTCAAGAGGCTGAGGCAAGAGGATCACTTGAGCCTAGGAGTTGGAGGCTGCAGTGAGCTCTGATGACACCACTGCACTCTAGCCTGGGAGACAAAGTAAGACCCCATCTCAAAAAAGAAAAAAAAAAAAGTATAGGAAACCAGTGAAATTGTAGGCTAAATTTATTGTGTATGTGCATACACTGAAAGAAAGTCCACACCATTCATCAGATTTTTAAAAGTGTCCATAAACCCCCCAAAAATAAAAGCACTGATCTATCATGGAGATATGTAAGACAGTGTCCCTACCAGGCTATATAATTAATAATAAAGGGGACACAAGAACATTTTAAATGGTATTATGGAGATGTAAAATCTGGAGTATGAGAAACAATGAATGATGATCACCCCAGTTTCTTCAGCAAATAAATTGAAAGAAAAAGGATGTAGAGAGCAAGGACAGGGAAACCTGTAAGTCAGAAAAGCCCTATGAGACATATTAACCAATATCAATGAAGGACTTTATATGGATCCCAACTCAAACAAATTGTAAAAGAAAAAATAATTGGAAACAATTAGGGAAATTTGAATGACTGGGTAGGTGATGATATTAAGAAATTTTTGTTAATTTTACTAGATATCGTAAGGGTATAGTGACTATTTTAAAAGAATCCTTATCTTTTAAAGATGCAATTTGAAATATTTATGGAGGATATGATAAAAAATATTATAGATACTTCAAAAAATTACAATTTCAAACAAGATATTAACTTACCTTGACACTAGAAATTTTTTTTTACAGTTTTGACAATCACTTCACTTGTACAAAGTTAATTATCTTTAAGTATTATAACTCTCTAATCACTAGCTAGAAATTTTTCCAAATATAACATACCCGGACAGCTTGTTCCTTTTTGATGCCTTCTACAATATCAATAGGTTCTTTAACTATCGCATCAGGGGTCTCAGCAGCCACATCTTCAATGTTGACACCACCTTGAGAACTTCCTATTAATACAGGCCCCTAGCAAGGGGGGAACAGCCAAAACATCAAGATTGTATTTTAAACACATCAATAAAATTTTAAAGCCTAACTGTGCACATTATCAGACTTAAGTATCTATTGTTCCCCTCCACTCCTATTTCAAAATCTCCTTGAGAATTTATCCTCACATCTCCAGCACAGTGCCCACTTAAATATGTTCAATTCAAACAATGGAAAAGAAATAAAAAATAAGAGGAAAATGATGGCTTGTCCGCAAGAAAAAAAGATTAAAAATATACACAAAAACTTACACCAAATAA
>NW_012134969.1:12497059-12498205 GCF_000956105.1 Propithecus coquereli | reverse complement strand
AAAAAAAAACCCTATACGTGGAGGGCATGATGATTCAAATCTGATTTACCTTTTAAGCATATGCCAAAGGAGAGCTGTCAAAGTGACAAGCTAATCTTCTTACTTCTCTAGTAGCTAAAAGTATTAAAATGACTGTAGTATTTGAGCATACCCTTTGCACAATAAAGATCCATCTATCCATAAAGTCTGAAACTCATGGAGACTCAGATGCTAATCCCCCAAAACCACAGCTCACTCACCACCACACTGGATGCTCTAACCCAGTTCTGCCCAACAGAACCTTTTGCAATGATGAAAATGTTCTATACGTGTACTATCCAAATATAGTAGCCGCACGTGGCTACTGAGCATTTGACATGTGAATAGTGCAACTAAGGAACTAAATGTTTAAATCTTATACAATTTTAATTTAAATAGCCACATGTGGCTATTTGCCACTATACTGGACAGTGCAGCTCTACTCCCTGTGTGTATATAAATACGTATCTAAGGTGTTTGTTTTAATGGGTCTCTTTAATATTTGTTCACATTCATTCTATTTATTATAAAATAAGCTTCTACGTAGGAATCAGTTCACTTCCTTATGAGTTTAACTTCCTTAGGGAAGTGTATGATAGATGGATAAATGCATAATCAATGTTTGACAAAAGATACTTTACCAGCTCCATCTGAATCTTCTACCATCGGATTTATTTCTATCATGGTTGCGTCATATTTCAGAAAAAGGCTGTAAAGCTTGACCATGTTTTCTGCCGCAGAATCCACAATATTAGTTGGAAATCCCATCTTCTGTGCAACCTAAAAGCAATATGTCTTTTTATTATAGGTAGTTTTGTATGTCCAATCAACATTAATTACTTTAAATAAAAAACCCTGTAGCTTATCACTTAAATAATAAGCATGAGTCATTTGTAGTCAAACATTAATCACTGAAATACTAGCTACTATTATTAAATGATTAAACAAAACTTTTTATTAAAAATCCTCACAAAGCAGATTTTATACCCATTTTACATGAGAAAGAGATTCAGAGAGGTCAAGTGACTTGCCATTTGCCTAGATTCCAGTTCCAGTGTTTATTCCATAGCTTCCATACTGCCTCTAAGCCTTTTAGCCAACCTAAACTGAAAGTTTATATTTTATTAA
>NW_012134969.1:12487791-12493694 GCF_000956105.1 Propithecus coquereli | reverse complement strand
AAAATAGGGAAAAAGTAACACCATATTACTAAAGATTATTTAGTGACATAGGAAACCCACTATAGTGATCTATAGTGGGTTATACAGTGTCTAGTAGGTTATGTATACGTATAGTATTATGTAGGAAAAAAAGATACAAAACCCTGGACTGTATTCTCAGCTGTGTTTTTTTTAAACATAAAGTATGTTTAAATGTGCTCACTATTGACACAAATAAAATAATAGGAGGGAAATAAAACATTAAATGTTATTTTAAAAGTGATTTTTTTCAAAGAAAAAATTTTTTTACAATAAACATACTATTCTTATACTCAGGGAAAAAGGGCACGACTTAAATTTTAAAAAAAATCTAAAGACTCATTTCACTTTTCTATCCTAGTGCCTAGTGTTTGAGTAACATACTCACTTAAGGTATAATTTAAAGGAATAGTGTTATATTCGATAATGTTTGGGAACAAAATCATCCTTCAAGTACTTAAAATGAGGCAATAACCAAAGAGAAACAAAAAATAATCTATTACTTTTTATGGGAGTTAACCATTATTTAGGCAAAAAATTACTTTATATCATGTGATTAGATTTTAATATATATGTATAATAAAGAATTTCAGAGGCATTTGCCCCCAGCATCTGAGAAGTAACTTCTAAACCCTCCAACCACACCTGGTAGTTTATACTACCAAAGAGACTCACGGCGGGCCCCTAGATATTTCACGCTAAGACAATGACTCACGTGGGCAATGGCCATGACAGAAAAACTAAAATGTGATTAGAGGGTTGGGGCTTTGAGCCATGTGATATCAACCCATCCTGCACAGCTTAGAGATTGGGTCAATTGTACAGGTAATAATTCAGTCAGTCATGACTACATCATAAAACTCCAATAAAAACTCTGGACACCAAGGTCAGCAAGATGGCAAAACAGGAAGCCCAAGACCTTACTCCCTCACAAAAACACTGACTTAACAATATATGGTCCAAAAAGACTTTATGATAATGCCAGAAACCAATTAGGAATCACAGTACCATAAGCAAGCTCAAAGGCAAGAACACCAGGATTGAAACTAGGAAGAGAAGCCATTTCATTTCATCTACATCAGTACCGTCCCGCCCCCAAAAATGACACAGCTTGAGATTAAGAGGAAAACATGAGGCTTCTCCCTTGGGAGGGAAAGAGAAGAGTAAAACATATGTCCAACATTCTGGCTTTTTTGGGGGGTCTGTCCAAGGAATTGTTTTCTGTTTCACCTGACTCCAAGTGCTGATGGAAACCCAGCATACTTTGGATGCCCAGGTGCTACTGATAACAAAAGACAGTGCGCAAAGGCTCTCAAAAGAGAGGCAGCACCAGAAAACTTGTAATACCCCAGAGAGAAGTGGACACAACTTAAGCCAATTGAGAAAATGCACGCAGCTCATGACTTCCTACATGCTGACTATCCTTTATCTGAAATGCATGGAACCACGAGTATTTCAGATCTCAGGATTTTCTGAATTTTAGAATATTCTCATTATACTTACAGTTGAGTGTCCCAAATCTGAAAATCCAAAATTCAAAATGCTCCAATGAGCATTTCTTTGAGCATCAAGTCAGCACTCAAAAAGTTTCAGATTTTGGACCATTTCAGATTTCAGATTTCCAGATTTAGGATGTTCAACCTGTATTTCTATCACAAGAAACTAGAAAAGGACAACTAAACCCAAAGTTAGCAGAAGGAAGGAAATCATAAAGATTAGAGCAGAAATAAAAGAAATAGAATTTTAAAAATCAATGAAAGTAACAGCTGGATCAATGAAAAGATCAACAAAATCAACAAATCTTTAACTAGATTAGCTAGAAAAAAAAAAAGAGAGAGAAAAGACTAAACAAAAACCAGAAATGAAGAAATAGACATTACAACTGATGCCACAGAAATAGAAAGGACCAAAAGAGACTACTATGA
Organism: Propithecus coquereli; assembly: GCF_000956105.1. Classification (NCBI taxonomy): domain Eukaryota; kingdom Metazoa; phylum Chordata; class Mammalia; order Primates; family Indriidae; genus Propithecus; species Propithecus coquereli. The sequence continues at coordinate 12,491,751 of NW_012134969.1, read as the reverse complement.
ACAATTATACACTGACAAACTGGACAACCTAGAAGAAATGGAAAAATTCCTAGAAACATACAACCTTCCAAAACTGAACTGTGAAGAGATAAAAAATCTGAACAGACCCATAACTAGTAATGAGACTGAATCAGTAATCAAAAACCTCTCAGCAAAAAAAGACCCCAGGACCAGATGGCTTCACTGGAAAATTCTACCAAACATTTATAGAAGAAATGACATCAATACTCTCAAACTCTCCAAAAAAAAAAATTGAAAAGGGTGGATAACTTCCAAACTCATTCTGTGAAGCCAGCATTACCCTGATACCAAGGTCAGATAAAGGTACTATAAGGAAAGAAAACTATAGGCCAATATCCCTGATGAATATTGATGCAAAAATCCTCAACAAAATACTAGCAGCAAACTGAATTCAACAACATATTAAAAGAATTATACATCATGACCATGTGATTTATTCCTCGAATACAAGGATGGTTCAACATGCAAAAATCAATCAACGTAATACACCCCTTTAACAGAATGAAGGACAAAAGCCACAATCGTCTCAATTGAAACAGCATTTGACAAAATTCAACACCCTTTCATGATAAAAATACTCAGCAAGGGCTGAAAGAAATTATCTCAACATAATAAAGGCCACATATGCAAAGCTCACAGTTTTTTTTACTTGATGGTAAATAACTGAAAGCTTTTCCTCTAACATCAGAGACAAAGCAAGGATGCCCACTCTTGCAACCTCTATTCAACACAGTACTAGAAGTCCTAGCCAGAGAAATCAGGCAAGAAAAATAAACAAAGAGCACCGAAAGAGGAAAGGAAAAAGTAAAATTATCTCTGTTCACAGATGAGATGACCATGTATGTCAAAAACCCTAAAGATTCCCCAAAAAAACTATTAGAACTAATAAACAAGTTCATCAAAGTTGCAGGATACAAAAATCAACAAATAAAAGTCAGTTGCTTTTCAATACACTAATAATGAACAATCTATAAAAGGAAAGTAAAGGAACAATCTCATTTACAATTAAAAAGAATAAAATACTTAAGGATTAATCAAGGGTGCAAAAGACTTATGAAATGAAAACTATTAAAACACTGCTGAAAGAAATTAAAAGAAGACACAAACAAATGGAAAGACAACCTGTGTTCATGGATTGGAAGACTTAATATTGTTAAAATGTGCATACTACCTAGGCAATCTACAGATTCAGTGCAATTCCTATCAAAATCCCAATGGCACTTTGTAGAAACAGAAAAACACCCTAAAATTCATGTGTAATCTCAAAGGATTCAAGAACAGCTAGGGGCCTCACATTTCCTTATTTCAAAACATACTACAAAGCTAAAGTATTAAAAACAGTATGATACTGGCATAAAGACAGACACATAGACCAATGGAATAGAAGAGAGAATCCAGAAATAATCCCTCACATATTTGATTAAATGATCTCCAACAAAGGTGCCTAGACTACACAATGGAGAATGTACAGTCTCTTCAACAAATGGTGCTGGAAAAATTGGATATCCACATGCAAAAGAATGAAGTTAGATCCTTATGGATTAAAGACCTAAACATACAATAAAACCTGAAACTATAAAATTCCTAGAAGACAACATACGGAAAAAGCTTTATGACACTGGATTTGACAATGATTTCTTGGATATGATACCAGAAGCACAGGCAACAGAAGAAAAATAGGCAAATGAACTACAACAAACATAAAAACGTCAGCCCAGAAAAAGAAACAATCAACAAAGTGAAAAGGTAATCTACAAAATGGGAGAAACTATTTGCAAACCATATATCTGGTAAGGAGTTAATAACCAGAATATATAAAGAACTTCTACAGCTCAATAACCAAACAAAAACAAAAAAATCCAATTAAAAAATGGGCAAAGGACTTGAATGGACATTTCCCCAAAGAAGATATACAAATGGCCAATAAGTATATGAAAAGATACTCAATATCACTAATCATCAGGGAAATGCAAGTCAAAACCACAGTAAGATATCAGCTCACATCCTTTAGGATGGCACTATCAAAAAAATAGAAAATAAGTGTTAGCAAGGATGTGGAGAAACTGGAATCCCTGTGCCCTGTTGGCTGGAATGTAAAATGATATAGCTGCTATGGAAAATACTATGGAAGTTCCTCAAAAAGTTAAAAGTAAAATTACCATATAATCCATCAATCCCACTTCTGGGTATATATCTGGAAGAATAGAAAACAGGATCTCAAAGAGGTACTTGCAGACCCATGTTCATTGCAGCATTATTCACAACAGCCAAGAGGTGGAAGCAACCTGAATGTTCATCAAAGATGAATGAATAAACAAAATGTGGTATATACACACAATGGAATATTATTCATCTTTGATGAGTAAGTTCTGTCTCCTGTCAGATCAGCGGCAGCATTAGATTCTCATAGGGGCACAACCCCTACTGTAAACTGTGCATTCGAGGGATCTAGGTTGTGTGCTCCTATGAGAATCTAATACCTGATGATCTGAAGTGGAGCTGAGACAGTGATGCTAGTGCTGGGGAGTGACTACAAATATAGATTATCATTAGCAGAGAGGTTTGACTGCACAATAAATGCAACGCACTTGAATCATCCTGAAACCATCCCCCTGTCCCCAATCCATGGAAAAACTGTCGTCCATGAATCCGGTCCCTGGTGCCAAACAGGATGGGGATCGCTGCTCTAGGGAATTATCAAACTTGAGGAGATAGTAGGGGAACCCCAAATTTGTAGCCAGCTAGTCAGAAGTAAAGGTGACCTGGGGACCACCAAACTTGAAGCTGGTGTCTGAAGCCAGGGCAGTCATGTGCAGGACTGTGCCCTTAATCTCTGAAGTGTGGCCTAATTCCAAGAACTTGGTGTCAGAAATCATTTTGATATAAAAAAATATTTTTTTAATGAAAGAATTCATTGATCCTTCTGAGACTAAAGAAGAGAACACTAGCAAGTCTATGTAAAGAGAAATGTTTGAAATTATACTCTAATTTTAAGTTCCTATATAAATTTCAAATGAAAAGGTATGCTTCATTTCCTCTCTAGCAAGGCAGTTCATAATTATAAGCTTTTACAAAGCTCTAAAGAGCAGGGCGAAATTCTGATTTAGGATGAGCCCGTTCACTTATAGTCATGCTATTAAAGTAGAATACAGACAAATTAAACTTAAATCTATAGATAACCACAAAATATTATATAATTTCATTCAACAGGAGAGGTAGAGGCCAACAAACCTTTAAAGTATTTTAACGTTTTGCTTTCCTTTTCTTTTTATATTGACTGACAAGAGAAATGAAGAGCTACAGAGAAGGCAGCACTAGTGGGGAAAAGATAATATTAAATTCTCACTAAAGTAATAATTAAGTCTCCAATAGTCGGTTGTAAGTTAGGGAAAAGGCTAAAAAGAACCATGAAATAATAATATATAGAAGAAAGTGAAGAGCCTCTCTATTTGTACTAATTCCACAACCAATTAGAAAGGAACTAGCTTGCATGGGTAAATAGATGTCAGTTAAAACAATGACTATAGTTTTGTATTTGGTCATTACTGCAGAATGAATAGCTGTTTACTGTTCAAATGATTTAGTTTAACTTTTAAATCTTAATAATAAACTTTCAAAACAATTTTATTTCTAGAAAAATAGCTGTAATTTCAAATAAATAAATAATGTTATTTTTACTTTTTTAACCTAAATTTCTCTTCTCTTGTTGGTCTTACAAAAATTTTTACCTTAAAATAGGTTTGAATGTAAAAGGATATGATAAAGTAGCCACATTATATAATAAAGATCTGTTTTTTAAAAAATTATGGGAAATAAAATTTTAAACTTTTACAGCACATTTTATAACTATTTCAGACAAAGTCAAAAACTGACACAGCTAAATGTCCCACTCATTTGCAGCAGACTACAATGTTTTACTAGAAAAATAAAGTAGCAAAT
>NW_012134969.1:12482889-12484418 GCF_000956105.1 Propithecus coquereli | reverse complement strand
CTAAATACCCTGACAAACATTACACATTCTATGCATCTAACAAAATATCACATGTGCCCCGTAAATATGTAAAAATATTATCTGTCACTAGAAAAAAAAAAAAAGAGTAATACTTCTTAGAAAGGAATTCTCTGTCTCCCATACAGGCAGAATCTCAGAGCCTCCTCATTTTGCCCATACTGGCAGTGCAGTACCAATAATCACATTACAGCAAAATGATTAACCTTTGAGGTCAGGGTTAAGACCCTTGTCATACTCATTATATCCCTAGCACAAAGCATTCTCTGGAATAGAACAACTACTCCACAAACATGTATCTGAACAGACTGAAGATGGATAATCTACAACTGGGAAAAGTCATTCCCTAATGCTCATACCAAGCAGAATGAGAGAGGACAGACACCTAATCAGATAGACCAACCAAATCAATGAGGTAATAAGTGCAGTTAGTGATCAAAAAACAAGAAATAACCTAAAATTTACACTTAAACAATTATTACAAAAGAACATTTAGAAAGTTATCAATGTAAGTGAGCCTTCATCAGAAATGCTTACTACTTAAATCAGAAGATGACCCTGAGTCAGCCAAGATAGTGTTTTTTAAAAAACTTCTCTTTCTCACACCCCATCATACTGGTTCTATCTTCAACATTTATCCAGAAGCTTGACCACTCCTCATCATCTGGAGTTTGGACCCTTGTCCCCCCACAGAATATTCTCAAAGCAGCAGCCAAAGTGGGCACATGATTCTTCTACTTAAAATCTTGTACTTAATGACCATTTCACTCAGAGTAAAAGCCAAAGGCCTTACAGTGGCCTACAAGGTCCTATATAACATCCCCAACACCCTTCCCTTTTTATCTCCTATGCCCTCCTTGTTGCTCACTCCACTTTAGCTACACTAGTCCCCTCACTGTTCCTGGGCACACCCTGCCTTCAGGACTTGGCTCTGATGCGCCCTCAGCCTGGAATACTCTTTATCCAGGTGTCCATTTGGAAAAGGCCCTTAATCCCTTCAAGTTTCTCTTTAAATCTCATGTGGTCCATGAGGCCTACCCTACTTACTACTGTAACCTGCCCACCTGTGACCAATCCCCCTTCCCAGCTCTACTTTTTTCTCCATAGAATTCATCACCTTTTAATATAACTTTCTCACATATACCATTCATCGTTTTGCTTCTCCACTAGAACACAGGCCCAAGAGGGCACAATCTTTGTTGTATTCTAGATGTTAACAAGCTTCTAGGAGAGTTCTTATCACATAATATTTTGCTGAATGTTGAAAAAAGGAACAGTTAAAACTAGACAGAATTCTTATAAATCTAGATTTTCTGCTATACTTATAAAAACTCCGAACTGGAAAAACTGGGCACACAGTCCTACAACTACAGCTGATTAGAAAAAGTGTCTTGTTTAGACAAGACAGACCCATTTCAATTTGCAGCAGTCTCTACCATTCATTAGGTAAAGATTAGAGACAACTTCTTAAAACAGTAATTTTCTTATTGAGAAGACAATAGGTAGATTAA
>NW_012134969.1:12480716-12482839 GCF_000956105.1 Propithecus coquereli | reverse complement strand
AAAGTTATAAAAGACACTATATCACTCAAACATTACTAGAAGATTTAATTACTTATAGGGAAAAAAATCACGATACAGAAAATTGCTATTTCTTAAAAAGTTGTTCTATGTAAGAAAATTATTTTCATGACTCTTAAAATTTTTATTACTCTAAAGTCTACACAATTAATAATGTTCTATATCAAATCCTTATCAGGGCTTCCAAATATGTACCCAGCTTGCTTCAAAAAACAAGCTGGTTAACACACAGATTCAGCTTGTAAATCCCAACCACACACTCAAAAAGCCAGGTACTTGCAGTATAAAATGATTACCAATGCTCTCTCCAAGCACTTGATGCTTTATGTTCAATGCTAGCATTTTAGGTTCCATAAAGAGGAGAGCTGGGCTTGTGTCATGCTCCTTAAAACCATATTGTTTGCTTTTTAATGTCATCCTTCAATTTACCAAGTACCAAATCATGTCATGTAATGAAACAAACCCCAAACTATAAAAAATACCAAGAGGTTGAGAAAGAAAAAAAAAAATGAAGCAATAGCTACACGTCCTCTTAGTGGGTTCAGAGACTTTCTCTTTGGTTAGAATATTTTACTATGCTGGAAGTTATTTTCTCAGTCTGTGGAATCTAGAGATGAACCAAATATGACTTAAGCTGCTCTTAGTAAATTAATAATTTGGAAATCCCATGAAATTTATTACATCAGGGTTTTTCCTATAACTTTTCTAAAATCACAATATTATATATCAAATTTTATGGCATTAACCGTGCTATTTTTTAAAAATGACATAAATATTGTGCTCAGAACATACAAATAGATTATGGATCATACTTTTTCAATCTTTCCCACATAAACAGAATAATCATCAGCTGTTGAAATTGAATGTCATAAAGTCACCCTAAGTGTATCATGTCTACAATTACTCACTTGAAATGACCTTTCCATTGTTATTGCAAAGTAGTATTCTCTCCTGGGATATTTTCGCTCACACACCAAAACTTGATTGCATATTCTGCCCTTTTCTCCTGTTTGCTTGGTAAACAACTTTTTCCCAATCATTTGTGAGGAAACAGCTTTTGCTTCTTCTGGACTAAAATAAGAAAAAGAACTCAAATTCTTCTCTCCTCCAATTGAGAAAAACCAATCCACATGATAGCTAAAATCCCACCTCATCTAATATTTAAATCTCAGTATTTTCATCAATTCAATAATCACATCTTCAACAATGATTTTTCTTTAAAAAAAATGACTTACGAGAAAACTATCTTCACTCCTCCTTTGAGGCCACTTTCAAATGTTCCTTTTCCTCTACCACCAGCTAAAACCTGTGCCTTTATCACAACGTCTTTTGAACCTAGAAGAAAAACACTTCTTTAGATATGAAGCATGGAGCAGCATGCAAGACATTATTTTGTTATTTAGCATACATAGTAAGAGGTGTTACTAAGTCTCATTTATTCACAATGTCAAAAAAATGAGGCATTCCATGTACGTAGATTTCCTACATTAGAACACTAGAACATTCACCATCTAAAAGATCCACAACTTAAAAAATTTAGGCTCTCATATTAAACCATTTCTTAAAGCATATTGAAAATAATTTAACCATTCCTTGACACTTTAAATATCTATTAATAGTATTTGGAAGGCATTAAAAATACAAAATTGAGACTCATATGTCTTCTTAACACTTCTCTCTTTCTCTATTCATATGCAAACTTAATCCTGTGAAAATCTGAGTTATATATTGCTACTTTGAGCAGGAAGATGCCATGACTTGGGGGATACTACCAGTACCAGTATTGATACTGATTTATATTGTCCCAGTAACAGAAAATCCTGTTAATATACATTATTGAGCAGTACTGTTATGAGGAGTACTATCAGGAGTTACTGAGGTATGTATATCAAAAGATTCCAGAATGCTATGCTTATAAGTATTATGCATACTTTTTAAATAAATAGACTGAATTTTTCTTCTTTGACAGGTAGACTGATTACTATCTATCCATTTTCTTCCTCTTTCTAATTTGCTATGGAAAACCAGCAAATTAGCTGTTTAGCCTAGATACTACTCATCATTCACGATCAAAAGTAAATGCTTGGCCGGGAGCGGTGGCTCAC
>NW_012134969.1:12477060-12478624 GCF_000956105.1 Propithecus coquereli | reverse complement strand
TCAATCTCCTTTCCTTAGGAATATAATCTTTAAGGGCAAAAGATGATTCTTCAAAATTTCTTTAAAAAGCCCTTCACAACAAAAAAAAAAAAAAGAAATCATGAAATACAATCTCATCAACTATCAAGAAGGGAAGAATTAGAAGTATGAGGACAACTGATTGAAACAAATATTTTTATTCAATTCCATTAATTCATTCAACAGATTCATCTACATACCAAACACTATGCTGGAGCTGTAAAAATAACAGCAAGCAAGATCTATCCTGCCCTCAGAGAGCTTACAGTCTTATTAGACTTGCTTTAGTCAGACAGGATCTTTTTTTTGGATCCCAAGACTATCTCTCTAATACATTCATTACCCCTTCTAGCTTTAGTCACTCACAAACATTTTACACATTCCTTGTATATAGTAATCTAACTAATAAAAATGGAAAAGACGAAAAAGGGAAAAGTCTTATCATATGCCATTAGAAATCTCCCTTCAGGCTGACATTCATTAATCAACACTCTTTGCATATGTTTATTCAACCAGATAGAGATCCCACCTTAATTATACTAGCATCCTATCTATCTTTCTACAGTCAACAGTGAAATTATAAAAATTCTGCCAGATCCTTACTGAAATCATATTTCCTTGAACTAGTGACAGTAAGAAAGAGATGGTAATTTGCTCTTAGAATTGACAGCAAATTATAACTATTTCATTTTCCTGTGCTTAACAATCAACCCTTAGATAACCCATCCCAGAAACTTCTCCATGATCTTCAAGTTCACCAACTTTCATTTTGTGGACTCATATAGTCTTTAAAAATATTACATTTCTTTCCAATCATTCTTCCATTCCCAACTTTAATTATTCACAACATGTAAAACTTGCCTTCAGGATAGTGCTTCCCAACTTTTTTCACATCACACACATAGAAAATGACAGAATTTGTAGGAAATACTGAAGACAGAGGCCAGGGTTATTTCAGGGGAAGTCACCAGCTGTAGGACTCAGTGGGCCCAAATTCCATGCTAACTCAATTTGTCCTGTCACCTACAGGACTGAGGGGAAACAATAATTTGACACACCTCTAATGCCTTTATGCCCTAGTATATCATTTGGTGAGCAGAGATCTAGGTAAGAGTTTTTAAGAAATGAGAATTAGCACTTTATGAATATTGCAGTAACTCAAGAAGCAAAAATCACCATGAAATGGTTAAAAATCAGCACTGGGAATTGCTAGCTAGATGGATAAAACCAGTTGTATTTCTAAGGCACCTCACACCATACTTTGTGCAATTAGATCCCATAATCAGTATATTTTCATATTAATGACTAAAAACATGAAATTATCCTCCATGTCTTCACAGTACTTAACATATCTTGTAAAAAGTAGCATTTCTGCTCCTCTAGATTTAAATTTCGTTATTAGTCATTAATCCCACTCCCCACACTATAATCATCATTTGCAGTATTCTTTGATGAGAACATACTTTCTAGGTGAAAAAGATATCCTCTGTTCCAAGGGGCTCAAAATCAGAGCTGCCTATCTGCTCTTTACTACTTGTAAATTCTG
>NW_012134969.1:12472311-12475346 GCF_000956105.1 Propithecus coquereli | reverse complement strand
TATCAGAGTTTCCATGTCAAGGTGGCATAAGTTTTTCTTAATTTAGTACCTAATTTTTTGGCAATTGCATAAGCTTCGTCTGGGGACTTTGCCACATGTCCTCTGGGAACGGAGACGCCAGCTTCTTGCAACAATTCCATACTCATGTATTCATGTAGTGAGAGATTCCTTTGCTGCTGCTGCTGTACTTGGAGTCCATGATTATTAAACAATCCAGAACTTCCCAGAACCTAGAGAAATTGGGGACATATTTATAGAGGACAGTGAGTTGACAGTTATTCCTGTTAAATACTTGGTTCTTCATAATTATAATAAAACCATTATATTAAATCATCGAAACATAATATTCAGAGTACTTGAATTACAGCTTAAGCTAAAAACTAACCTACTAGCTAAATATCAAATGTTACCATTGTAGTTTTTAACTATTTCCTCATCACCTCCAGTTCTTAACTTAGATTAGAGCTTTATTATCGTATCTCCAGTGATCTACAGGGCATTTCTACCTCAGTGTCAAATTTAGCACATCTAAAACCAATCTCAACTTTTCCAACAAACCAAAAATCCTTCCCAACTTTCTTCTCTCTACCATTCCTCCAGCACCTAAGAAGTCATCTGGCACTAGATATATGATAGTCGAATTATCTGGTATCATTAGTGTTTCATACACTCAAGACTCAAACCATGGCTTCATCTGTAGTAGATGCTGCTATGAGCTGCCCAGATCTGCCTTCAGGACCAAGGCACTCCTAGCCCCAATTGCTGGGAGTTCTAGCTGCTCACAGCTCTCAGTTAAGTCCTCTCATTGGAGCCTTCTTGACCAAACTTACACCTCCTTTCCCATTGGCAGCCTGTACTCAATGACTGGTCAATGGGACTGGGGGAGAAATATAAACACCTGTCACCTCATTCCAGTTTGGGACAATTCAGAAGGGACATCCTAATTCCAGGTCTCTCATAGGAATGGCAGGTCTCTATTGCAACCACGCCATGATTCTAGTTCTCCCTCTATTCAATTCTCCTGCCTTCACTCTCCTACAGGTGTTGATCCAGAGATCACTTTCCAATAAACATCTTCCACAAAACTCTCTATCTCATAGTCTGCAAATCTCATCTCAGAGAACCAACCCATAACATCATCTTTAATGCATTCCTTCTAAACGGTTCCCTTAACTGGTACCTTCTTTACAAACCCATTTCAGGTGTTCATCCTTCACAACTGGTCTATAAAAGCTTCCAAGAAAACACTGCCAACTACAAACCTTTCCACTTTACAATCTAGGGAGAACAATTCATTCAGTCAACCAAATGTTTATTGAGCACATAGGCACTAGAAATAGAATAGTGAACCCAACAAAATAACCTTATCACCTAAAGCTTAGAGTAGCAGACAAAAATAAACATGAGTATTTGTATTTGTATGGAAGTAGAAGCCAGGGCAGACAATAAATAAACATAATATGCCAGATGGTGGTAAGAAAGAGTAAAAAGAAAATAAAGGATGAGAGAGAATGCTACTTTATACAGTGGGAGAGAAAACAAAATGTCCCTGAGTGGAGCTCAGTCAGAATAATTCTTTCAAAAAGAAGTAGGAAACAGAAATAAGATGTCCTTTTGCCATTTATAACTCACCGCTGAAAGAGAAAGGAGTATAAGGGCTAGCCTTTCAACTTCCTGTGGCCGGGCCTAACAGTCAGAAGAGTCGAAAACAGGTGCACATCAGTAAAATCTCTAGCATCTACTGGTCCGAAAGCCTCCATTAAATTAGAGCATAGTCTTAACCCATCAAAATAACACATAGAAACTCCCGCTACCCTTTTTCAAATTTTTCTCAATCCTATTAACTTTATAAGGAAATATATAGAACAAATTAAGTGCTATGAAAGACTTTGAAGGTTGCATTGGAATCACAATTCAAGTGTTATCCATACATTTCCATTATCTCCATACAGAATGCAGTATACTGAAACATGGTTTATATAACACACAATCATAGAATTGAATTTAAAGGAGTCTTATTTTAAAAGTCTATTTCTTAAAGTAGGTTCATGAGCTTTTACATCAAAATTACCTGGGTTGCTTTCAAAAATGCAGATTCCTGGGCCCTGTTCTCAGCTATAAAATCAGATTCTCTGGACTGGGCCCAAGGAAATCTGCATTTATAACAAGTCACTCAGTTGATTCTTAAGAATCCTACCATTGAAAATCACTTGTCTAATAAGTTAATTACATATAATAGCAACTTATTTCTAATTCATTTCATAAACTAAAATCATGGATAACATTTCACCTAGGTAGCTGAATTTCTTAACTTAGTGTCACTTCAATATTAAAAGTCAGCAACCTCCCAACTGTTCAGTATACATCTACCTCTGACCCAGAAATCTCATTTCTAGGTATATGTCAACAGAAATGAGTCCTTATGTCCACCAAAAGACATATATAAGAATGTCCCTAGCAGGTTCATCTATAACAAACAAAAAATGGAAATGACCTAATTGCCATCAACAGGAGAATGGCTAAATATAACAGAATACTACAGAACAATAAAAAGGAAAAAAATACTATTATTCCTACATCAATGGATTAAGCTCACGCACATAATGTTGAGGGAAAGAAGGTAGACATAAGAAAAAAAAGGCAGACACAATACATACTTACATGATTTTTTTTAATAGAGCTCAAAAACAGTCAAATTTAGCTTATGGTGAGAGAAGTCAAAATTAGTAGTTACCTTCTGTCACATAGCATTGATAAGAGAAGGGACATGAGAGCCTTCTGAGGGCTGAAAATATTGTACATCCTGATCTGGATGATAGCTACACAGATGTATACATACATTAAAATTCATCTAGCTATCCATTTAAGTCATATACCTTACGGTACGTAAATTATACCTCAAAATAATAATAAAAATAAGGGGGGAAGGGAGTAGCTAGCGTAAGTCTGGCAAAAATAGTTATATGCTCAAATATTTTTTAAATGCCTATATACTAGACAGTATGCTAGGGGCACTAAAAGAATAATGCCAACTG
>NW_012134969.1:12457271-12458623 GCF_000956105.1 Propithecus coquereli | reverse complement strand
GGACAAAATGAAGTTTAACTCTCACTGGGATGTGGGCTATCAAACTTGTGGCTGAATCCTAATTCTAAATAAGCCTTTAAATTCTTCCTTTCTTTAGGAAAGCTTATCTAAAAAGTCTACATAAGATAGTTCCAGCTAGTTTTATGACTTCAAATCAATCTCATTAAAGTGGAGGACGGCTTCTCTTTGGCTTCCAGCCATGTCGCCTGGCTGTTCTACTCTTTGGCCTATTAGTACCCTAAGTGAGGGATATAGAAGTGAAGGCACATGTTCCAGTGTCCACTCTGTCTTCTATGATTAGTAACAGTGCCAGCTGGTGTAAGCCACAACTCTTTGGCTCAGGTCCTGGTAAGTATTAAGAGTTCCAAATGAGGAAAGGTTATAATCCTTGTAAGTATCTAGACTAGAAATGCGAAACAGGCTAAACCAGCAATTCTGAAATTTTTTGATCTCATGGTCCTTTTGCAACTCTTAAAGCTTTTAGAGATCCCAAAGAACTTATTACAAAGAACTTATTACAAAGAGCTTATTATTTTAAAAAGATTATGTGGTCTTAGCTACCAATATTTACCATCTTGATTTTAATTTTACTCAGAAAGTTTAGACGCATTTATTTACTTTAAAAGTAACAATAATAACCCATTACATGTTAACAAAGATAACACACTTTTTATGAAAAATAATTCTTTCCAAAACAAAAAACATTAGTGAGAAGAGTGGCTTAATAGAAGACAGCTAGATACTCATATCTGCTTCTGCATTCAGTCTGTTGCAGTATGTGTTTTGGTTGAAGTATACGAAGAAAATATGTGCAAATATGTATCTGGGAAAGAGGGGAATATTTTATTAGCCTTTTCAGATAATTATAGATATTTTTCTTTTGTACCAAACCTTGACAAGTAGTAGTTTCTTAAAAGATGTGCTACATTGTGGAATCTGAAACCATATCAATGAATTTCTCATTCTCTTTAAAATTTACTGGTGAATGTTGATTCGATCTCTAGCCATGCATGATTTTGTACCAACATGGATTGATAATTTGGAAAAACTATTGGTTCACTGTGTTATGTAGCTCTTTCCAATGTAGACACATTTCATTATGAACTATTTTTAAAAATGACATTCGTTAATATCGTCACTCATCTCATAAAAAAGCCTTTAAATATTAGGAAGCTGTCAAGCTCAGGGTGGCAGATAACAAGTGTCTCAACATTCTAATTTTCACTTGAAAGCTTGAATTGTACCATTTTGGCATCAAATAGTGTAAATTGTTTACCTTGAAATGACAGGCTCACTTTGATCATTTTTAAAACAGTGTCTGCCAAATACCCAAGTCTGAAAACTACAGTTTG
>NW_012134969.1:12442568-12457221 GCF_000956105.1 Propithecus coquereli | reverse complement strand
GGCCAAAAAAGTCACTTCTATTAGGAAGCAAACTCATGGAACTTACTAACCCTAGGCTAAAAGTATGAATAGCTTTAAAAAAAAAAAACCAAAAAAAAAAGGCTTCTCTGTAACATGCTAAAAACAAAATTTTTAATGTGTTTGTATCACTGAAAAAAAAGGCTCTAAATCAATTCACATATGACAAGTTTGAGGAGTTACTTCAGAATATAACCTAAAACTCTGGAATTGACTTAGGAGGCCAATGATGCCCTTTTACAGTTTCTTGGTGTCAACGTTGAAAAAATACGTTTATGTTTTTCCAGGTATAGAGCAAACTCAAGAACACAGGCTTTGAAACCAGACAGTTCTGGTTTTAAACCTCAGCTTTGATCTTACCTGCTATGTGACCTAGCTTAAATTACTTGTTCTCTTTGCCACAGTCTCTTCATCAGTGGCGTGGGTATTAATGACTCCCTCGCAGTGTTGCTGAAAAGCTTAATGAGAGACTACGCGTAAAGTGCTTAGCACAGTACCTGGCACGCGGCAAATACTCAAAACAAAACAGAACTGGTGGCTACTATGCTATGTTCTAACCAGAAATGAAGTGATCCACAGAAGATTATTTTCGTACTTCTCCAACTCGTTAGCTGGAGAGCATAATCGTATCATGGCTATTAACAAGCAGAACAGTATATAATTACTTGGGGGAGGGGGAAAACTTCCCTGCCTCGCCCCAGAAAAGGCAAGCCAGCAGACACTGCCGGTTCTCTGAAATTATTCCCATCCATGACAGCTCCCAAGGAACACAAAAGCACATGTGAAGGGCATTTCCCCCTGCCCAAAGAGGGGCCGCGGAAGCCTTGGCCCACAGTGCTGGACGCGGGAATGACAGCAGAAATTGTCCTCACCTCCTCACCTCCCCTCAGAGCCCACCGGCTCCCCGCCGCCCCTTCAGAAACGAGGGGAGCAGACGCGGCTGAGCCGCCGGCCCTCCTCGAGGACTAAGGGCTGGAGCACAGGCGCAGAAACACGAGCCCGCTCGCAGTCCTGGCGGGCAGCACTCCCGGGCAAGCCGCCTGCGGCCCCGGCAAGGTACCCAGGAAATGTCACTGCCAGGAAAGTGACCCCGAACTGGGCCTAGAGACCCGTCACACCTCGCCCACAGAAGCCAGGTCGCCTATCTCGCCCTTTCTCCTGCTGACCCTCGAGGCGAGAGCGGGCTGGAAGGCAATACCTGCGCAGCAGCCTGCAGCGCCGTCCGAGGCCTGTGGCTCCGAATGGTGGCGGCGGCCAACAGCCGGCTGTAGACCATGGACGCCGCCATTTCTGAGTCCAGCCCCGTCCCTTCGGCGCCGCGCGCAGGCGCAGAAGGGCAAGGCGGCCCACGGCGCTGCAGGCCTTGGAGCGCTCACAGCTCCACGCCCCACCCACAAAGGGGCGGGGCTTAGAGTTAACCCTGCCGCTGCGGTACTGATGCCCTGGCCGACAAAGGCAAGAACTGCCTGGCTGACTCTAAGCCGGGCCTGGCGGGCGCAGAGCCAACTTTGACCTTTGAGGTGGCACTGCAGCCTCAATATCTGACATGTGGCCAAAAAGCAATCTGAACACTTCCTAGCGAATTGCAATGGAAAGGCGACCAGTGCTGTCACTTGTGTGATCTTAACTTCTCTAAGCTTCAGATAGCTCATCTGTAAAATGGGGTTCGTTCAAGAAATGATGACTGGACGTCTGCTTTGTGCCAAACACTGCATTGAGCCTTTGGGATACAACGGTGAATAAAACAGCATTTACGACGTTCAAAGAGAGAACCATGAGACAATAGTTACCAAAGCTGAAGGCATGCCGCTGGAATCACCCATCCCCAGGCCCCATCTGAGGGGTGGAGTCAGCACATCTATTTCTTAGAGGTCTCTAGGTGGATCAGATGCGTACAAAGAGCGTTGACAACCCTGAGATGACAAGCGCCCCAACACAGAATTGACCACTGGAACAAATGACTGGGTGCCGACTCTGCTCGGTAGATCGAGCTTTAAAATGTGTGGAAGCGATTTCAGTGGGCAGTATCTTAACCTAGAAATAGGTGGCCGTGGCTGACAAGCATTAGCCAAGCTCTGGCACCTACTTTTGATGCACAGTGGCCTGATCCAGGAACAGCACCGTGTAAAGAAAAAGTGAATCTAAGACAAGCAGCCTATCGATTTAGGGAATGGAATGGGACTTTTTGCAACTCCCAAAATCTCTTGAGTTCTTAAAGGCAGGACCTTCTTGTGGACTTTTTAGTTCCATTGGCACTAGTGGAGGACTGACCTCAAGGCTCCTTTCACCACTAATAAATACTCGCTGCAGTTAGAAACAGGGAGAGAGAGAAACAGACATCGGTAGTTCAGATGTCTCTTGCTCTGCCTCCTACTGACCATCATAACCAATCAGATAAGATCTGGACAATTTGGCTAAACAGCCAGGGTGTGTCCTACCAACTTCTACTGGGAACACATATGCCATCAGCTATGAATAGAGCATACTGATTGTCAAGCCAGCTCTCTTCTTAAATCAATAAGATAGTCATTGAGCTACCATGTACAGCCAATCATCTGAGCCCAAGACCATGTATTTAAAGGACACATGGGTAAACCCAGAATAAATCAGTGTACTAAAATGAGGTGTAAAGATAAAGCCCTGCTAGGGGCCAGACTGAGTTATCTTTGATTGGCACTCCTCAAATCCTGGTCACGTAGGTGGCCAACTGTTCAAACCGTGTTCAAACAAGGCAAACTCAAGCTTTGCCAATCCAGCTTTTTCTGTACCACACTTCCCTTTTCTGTATGTCACTTTCCTTTCTCTGTTCATAAATATTATCCAGCCTTGTGGCATGTGCCCCCACCCCCAAGGGTTGCTCTGAACCTGTGCTGCTTCTGGGGGCTGCCTGATTCGCAAATTGGGAATCATTCTTTGCTCAGTTAAACTCTGTTAAATTTAATTTGTCTTGAATTTTTCTTTTAACATGTCAATAGATGCCACCTTAATTGGATAACACCTAGGACTAGATGTTCCCTTTGATCTATCACTACATATATTTCCTGACTCTAAGGTGGATCTAAGGAGAGCATAGATCCTGATTTAACAGAGGTTAAGTTTCTTAACACTTGGTGTAAGAAGGGTTAATACTGCAATTCAAATTCAGGTGTAAAAAATAGGTCATGTTTCTCATACATGTGAATATATGGAATGAATTTAGTATCACTGCACCACTGGCTCTCAACCCAGGAAAGCTTTTAAAAAAATATCTGTGCTTGGGCCCCACAACCAAAAACTAATTCAATTGTCTAAGGTGGGACCTAGAGTAGTACTTTGTAAAAATTGCCCTAGTATTTCTAATGAGCACCCAGGGATGACAACTACTCCTGTTTTGCTCTTTCTACTATCCTCTCTGTCTTATTGGAGAGGAACAGTCAGTAAGGGAAGAGGCAGCCACCATGAATGAGCATTGGATTTAAAGTCAGTAGACCTGGATTTAAATTACAGATCCACAACATGCTAGCTCTGTGGTCTTAAGCAATTCACCTATCCAGTCTGAGTCTTTTCAGGTTCCACATTTATAAAAATGGGTGTATTCACTTCCTAAAGCTGCCATAACAAATTGCCACAAACTTGGTGGCTTAAAACAACAGAAATTTATTCTCTGACAGTTCTGAAGGCCCCAAATCCAAAATCATTATCACTGGGCCAAATTCAAGGTGTCAGCAGTGCCATGCTCCTTCTGGAAGCTTTAGGAGAGTATGTGTTCCTTGCTTTTTCCAGCTTCTGGTGACTGCTGGCATTCCTTAGCTTGGAGCCACATCACTTTAATCAATGCCTCCATGGCCACATTGTTCCTTCTCTTCTGTCTGTGTCAAATCTCCCTGTGCTGCCCTGTTATACATGTGACTGCACTTAGGGCCCACCAAAATCCGGGATAACATCCTTATCTCAAGATCCTTAATTTAATCACATCTGCAAAGTCCTTTTTTACTATATAAGGTAACATTCACAGGTTCCAAGGATTATGGCCTGGGTATCTTTCAGTGGTCCTTATTCAGCCTGCCACAAGGGGGCTAATAATGAATGCCCTGACCACCTGACCACAACGTCATAGTTAAGAACAAGTAAGATAAGTATGTAGAAGCACCTTAAAATGTTACACAAATGCAAGCTACATTATGACTGCTTTCCGTGATTCAGCTTTCAAAACCCCCAGTGACATGCTATGACCCTTGCAGCCCTGGTAGCTTCCCATCTGCTCTCCCAGAACATCTCCCTTGAGGTAGAGCCAGGGCCTCCCCAAGTCTATCCAGTCCCTTGTGACAATTAAAAGGAGAATTGACCCCTTTTCTTAAGACATTGTACTTCTAGCTGTTGGAAAATTGACAAAATATATTCTAAAACCTCTCAAAAAATTTTTTGTAAGAGGAATTGAGCAAGTAAGTAAATATCTTAAGAATAGTAGGAGGCAGGTTTCTCTCTATCAGTAAAGGAAATTACAAATATGGAAAGAGAGAAAGTTAGAATTAGCGCTGTGGTGTTCTACAGGAATTAAGTATTAGTGTAAACTGTTGGTTTTCAGTATATAGAGATAGATATAGAAATAAATATAGATATTGTATTAGTCAGGGTTCTCCAGAGAAACAGAATCAGTAGGATGTATATACAGAGAGAGAGTTTTATTTTAAAGAATTGACTCACATGATTATGGAGGTTGGCAAGTCCAAACTCTGCAGGGTGGGCCAGCAGGCTAGAGACCCAGGGAAGAGCCAATGTGCAGCAGGAGTCCTAAGGCCATTAGGCTGGAGAACTCCCTCTTGCTCAAGGGAGGTCAGTCTTTCATTCTGCACAGCCCTTCAACAGATTGGATGAGACCCACTGACCTTATGGAAGGCAATCTGCTTTACTCAAAGTTCGCCAATTTAAATGCAAATCTCATCCAAAACACCCTAACAGAAACATCCAGAATAATGTTTAACCGAAAATCTAGGTCCAGCCAGCTTGACACATAAAATTAACCATCTCAGGTGTACCTATTTGTGCTTGTTCGCTTTGTCCACTAAGAGGGCCTGGGAGCAGAAACCTCTAATAGCAATGAGCACACTTAGTGCCCAGATCTTGAAGTCTAATTACCAGTTTCTGCTAAAAGGAACTAGAGCTTTTTGGAGAGATGGCTGATTACAGGATCGGGCAGGGAAAATACGAGATGAGCCTAGAATAGCTTGTTGAGCCCAAAAGTAAGGATGTGCTCAAAGAATGATAGGGATGTGTCGAAAATATATAGAAGCCCGTTTATAAGAGGCTCCCATTGGCCAATTATGAGACAATTTGAGCAACGAAATAAATAATAGTGGGGTACTGCCCTGCTCCCATTGTTATCAGAACCACACGGGGGTTTCGGCCTGTGTCTAGTCACTCACTGCACAAAGATCCAATTATTGAGACAACAGGGATTGCCAAGGAAGAAAGGAATTTTTTTATTATGAAAGATGTTCACTGTAAGAATGGAAAATGGGTCTCAAACCCATTGTCCCTAACAGAGATCATGGGCTTTTCAAGGAGGAGCCATGTGCATTCGGGCAGGTGGTGGGGAATGGTGAGTCTTCGTGTCAGGAAGTGTGCCCAGGGGCCATCAGAATCTCTACTCTTTTGTCTTCCAGAAATTCTGTCATTTCTGGAAAACAATTTAGTAAAATCATCAAGCCCTACTGGCCTGAGAATCTAAAACATGAGAGAAAGGATTATAAAAACCCATAGGGGTCATTGAAATTCATTCATAGATCCAGTTACACCATTCTCCATATCTGATCACCCTTGATACCTAATCTAATCTAACCTCACCTGCCACCTTCCTCCAGGTGAAGTCTAATCATCCTGGCCTGTCTTTGGCAAGAATCCTGTTAGGTTGATCTGGCCAGAATCTCCCCTTAACCCCACTATTTCCTCTTAGTAATTTTTCATCTACTGACTTGTAGCCTGCTCCTTGGCTATAAATTCCCACTTGTCTATGCTGTATTTGTAATTGAGCCATTTCTATACTGAGATCATTTTTCTCCTGTTGCAATAGTCCTGAATAAAATCTGTTTTTACCACCTAAACTACCATCCAGATCTGATTTTTCTTTGATGCCTGCCCTGTGATCTGGAAGATAAAAAATGTCCCATTCTTCAGAGACATTGTCCAAAGAGAATGGAATATTTAGATGAAAGTAGATGTTGCGTATAGATAGAGCTGGAGCCCATTCTACTAAGCGAAGTATCACAAGAAGGGAAAAACAAGCACCACATGTACTCACCATCAAATTGGTATTAACTGACTTAACTGACCAACACTTGAGTGCATATATAGTAGTAACACTCATTGAGTGTTTGGCAGGTGCGGGGCGCACTGTCTAGAGGATGGATACACTTAAAGCTCTGACTCAGGTGAGGCAAAGGTAATATATGTAACCTAAACATCTTTACTCCTGTAACATGCTGAAATTAAAAAAATAAAAATATAATAAATGTGCTTTATGTTATACTTATAAATTGTATAGGTAATTAATCCCACAAAAAGAAAGAAAAAGACAAAATTCAATTTTTTAAAATGGACAAAATGAAGTTTAACTCTCACTGGGATGTGGGCTATCAAACTTGTGGCTGAATCCTAATTCTAAATAAGCCTTTAAATTCTTCCTTTCTTTAGGAAAGCTTATCTAAAAAGTCTACATAAGATAGTTCCAGCTAGTTTTATGACTTCAAATCAATCTCATTAAAGTGGAGGACGGCTTCTCTTTGGCTTCCAGCCATGTCGCCTGGCTGTTCTACTCTTTGGCCTATTAGTACCCTAAGTGAGGGATATAGAAGTGAAGGCACATGTTCCAGTGTCCACTCTGTCTTCTATGATTAGTAACAGTGCCAGCTGGTGTAAGCCACAACTCTTTGGCTCAGGTCCTGGTAAGTATTAAGAGTTCCAAATGAGGAAAGGTTATAATCCTTGTAAGTATCTAGACTAGAAATGCGAAACAGGCTAAACCAGCAATTCTGAAATTTTTTGATCTCATGGTCCTTTTGCAACTCTTAAAGCTTTTAGAGATCCCAAAGAACTTATTATAAAGAACTTATTACAAAGAGCTTATTATTTTAAAAAGATTATGTGGTCTTAGCTACCAATATTTACCATCTTGATTTTAATTTTACTCAGAAAGTTTAGACGCATTTATTTACTTTAAAAGTAACAATAATAACCCATTACATGTTAACAAAGATAACACACTTTTTATGAAAAATAATTCTTTCCAAAACAAAAAACATTAGTGAGAAGAGTGGCTTAATAGAAGACAGCTAGATACTCATATCTGCTTCTGCATTCAGTCTGTTGCAGTATGTGTTTTGGTTGAAGTATACAAAGAAAATATGTGCAAATATGTATCTGGGAAAGAGGGGAATATTTTATTAGCCTTTTCAGATAATTATAGATATTTTTCTTTTGTACCAAACCTTGACAAGTAGTAGTTTCTTAAAAGATGTGCTACATTGTGGAATCTGAAACCATATCAATGAATTTCTCATTCTCTTTAAAATTTACTGGTGAATGTTGATTCGATCTCTAGCCATGCATGATTTTGTACCAACATGGATTGATAATTTGGAAAAACTATTGGTTCACTGTGTTATGTAGCTCTTTCCAATGTAGACACATTTCATTATGAACTATTTTTAAAAATGACATTCGTTAATATCGTCACTCATCTCATAAAAAAGCCTTTAAATATTAGGAAGCTGTCAAGCTCAGGGTGGCAGATAACAAGTTTCTCAACATTCTAATTTTCACTTGAAAGCTTGAATTGTACCATTTTGGCATCAAATAGTGTAAATTGTTTACCTTGAAATGACAGGCTCACTTTGATCATTTTTAAAACAGTGTCTGCCAAATACCCAAGTCTGAAAACTACAGTTTGTCTGCCAGTCCTCCTTTGAAGTAAAAATGGAGTTCCATGAAAAAAGCAGCTAGTTAGGCTCACAAGTTAATCACACGATTGCTTTTTCTTAAGACAAAAATCATCCTTCCACTGCCACAAAAAGTGCTTTATGAATACTTCCCATCTTGTTACACAGAATATTTAAAAGACACGTGCTTGTAAGTTTTTTTAATGAAATTAATTTTGCTGTTTTATCAAGGACAATCTTAAGTAAAACTACATTTTTTCTAATTACATGTGCCTCATGGTGAAGAATTCAATTACTATCATTATGGTTTGGTGTCACGGCCTTGATTCTTGCTAAGTTATAGCAATTTTGCCCATAATTGTTTTTCATCATCAATACAGGGTAAAAACAAAACAAAACAAAATTATTGTGAAAATAGTTTTGGCCTTGCAAACCACACCTTAAGAACCACTAGACTAAACACTGCAGAAAGAAATAAATTAGTGTCAACTAAGTGTCAACAACAAACACACAAAAAATTGTTTTTATGTAGCAGCTTACAACATAATTTCTCATGCATTACATCATTTGATCCTCACAAAACTCGCAAGATGGTAGGTTAAGCTGATATTATTTTTCACATGTATAAGGAAAAATCCTTTGAGTCAACCAAAATAACTTGCTCATAGTCCTGGTTAGTAAGTGATGGAGTTGGCATTCAGAACCAGACTTGCTGACCTCAAGTGCAGAATTTTTCCCACCATGCCACATTTGCTCTCTGCCCTGACATGAAATAAAGAAAGATCTGCTTCCTTTTTTCCTCCTTAGTATGTTCGTAGCCTGTCATCTGTTGATCCTCACCCAGCACCCACCTTATGCTAAATTTAACAGGAGCTCTAGATAGTAGACAGGATAAGGAACTCAAAAACAGACCCATAAATAGTGTTGAAAGTTTAGGAGATTTTCTCCAAAGGGAATGAAGTACATTACAAAAATTGCCACCACAAAGATGGTAAATAGTGAGCCGAGGACCTCTCAGTAGACTTCTCAGTGCTATTTGATATAGACCATGATGATGCCCCAGGAGCTGACAGGGCAACTACTAATATGCAACCTGTGTTCCCAGAAGACTCCAGGCATCAGAGCCACCGCACCAACCTAGACCTTTCACATTGCAACTGTTATGTGAGAAAGAAACAAACTTCCTTGTTCTTTGAGTCACTTCACTATTTTTGTTACAACAGCTTAATTTTACCTTGATTAATTCACCTTCAGTCCTTGAAGATTTTAGCTCCACTTTAGATCCACTGTTCCTTTCTCCAATCCTAATCCAGTCATAGTTCAACTCCCTTACATTTCATTGCGACTGTTTTGATGAAGACCACCTTTGATTTCCACCTTGCTAAATGGAATGATCATTTTTTTGTCCTCATTTTATTGGACCTATCAGCAGTATTTGACACAGATGATCAGTCTCCTTGAAATACTTTCTGCACTTGGTTTCTGGAACACTATACTCTCCTGGTTTTCCTTCCACTTTTTGGGCCTCTTCTTAGTTTCCTTTGTTGGTTTCTCCACACCTCCCCAACCAAAACTCAGTCTTTGGACCATTTTCATCTTCTAAATGGACTCACACCCTTGGTGATCTCTTCCAGTCTCTTAGTTTTAAATACTATCCATATATTCATGATGTCCACATTTGTATCTCCAACTCAGACAGACCTTTCTTTCCGCAGAACTGTATACTCATATATTCAGCAGCTGCTCACCACCCATTCATCATCTCCACTCACAAGTATAATAGGAATTTTAAGCCTACCACATCTAAAACTTGTTAGGATGGGGACTCACATCTCAGGATGAGAAAGAATCCTCACACAAAGATTAAAATAGTTTTAAAGAAAGAATGTTTATTTTACTTCCCAAAGGTGAGAAGGGCACAACACAAGAGAAAGGGAGGAGAAATGTTGGCTGTGAGCAGAAGTAGCTCGGGATTTTTATGGGGACAAACACAAGAGAAGAAAAAAATAGTTATGGCTGCCAGCTGAAAACAGAAGTGGCTGTCAAGTGGCTGTGTCTGGTTTTCTTTCTTTTTATTTTCTCTGTGAGGCTGACTTATCAGGGTCCTTGAAATGTAGTTCTAGCATGAAGTGCATCAGAGAGCTCGTACTCCTGCTCTCTGTTCAGAGCTCTTCAAGGCCATTTAAAAGAAAACTCCCAAATAAAACAATTTAAGCCACAGGTACGTGATCAAAGGGGTAGTTGTGTTGTGATGTTTCCTTTCAAAGGGGCAATTATGTATTCTGAGTTTATTCCTCTTTTTTTCTGTTAGATTGTTTATCTTTCTCTGTTAGCTAATTTGTTAACAAGGCCATCCTTTCAAGACTTAACTCCTGATTTTCCTTCTCAAATCTTCTCTTCCTGAAAGGAAACATCAAATATATTTTTCCAGTTGCCCTCATCTAATGATTCCTGCACATCCAATCCATCAGCAAATTCTATTAGATTTTTCTCTCTGGAATCCAACCACTTCTCAATATTTACATGAATGCTACTAGTGTACAAGTATCTATGTGTGCTATAAAAGGCATCTATGTGAGTCTCTGCTTTCAATTATTTTGGGTATATAACTATAAGTGGAGCTGCTGTATCATATATGCTCACAAAGACATGCCCACACACACACATACACACACACATCAAAGTAACATTGAGTTTAAAGTGAAATATAAGAAGAGAGAAAACATGAGGAAAGGAGAGGTGTGGTCAGGAATAGCACTGACAGTACATTGGCAACAATCACCACACTAACAATGGGCCAGAGCTGGGTCCTTAAGCCTTTTTTTAAGCAACTGGTTAGTTACATAATTTGACGTTAAGATATATAAACAGACATTGTCCAAAGCATCTGTCCTTGAGATTAAGGTCAGGCAAGAATTTCTTCCATGGATTTTTATAAGGATGCTGTGGGACACATCGAAAAACACTTTTTTTGACAATACCCTTCGAGTAGGTATAGCATTAATACTCCCATAGAGCTATTTCTTACAACCCTCAATTCAAAGGTCAATTCCATTTTAAAAAACAAAAAATAAACAAAGTTTGGGGAGTTGGGGAGAATAATACATAAATAATACAAATACCTAGCCCAATGCAGGAATTTATTTTGGAGGCTGGATTAGCATAAATGCAGTTATTACAGAAGTTTCAGAGGTATAGTTGTGTTTCCAAGTATAAAGATCTTCAGTGGTTCCTTGGCATATGAGACCTCTTTATTTCCCGGCTCCTTCCACATCCTTACATCCTTACCTCGGGAGACTCACTGAACTACTTGCAGTTAAAAGGTTATAGCAGTTGAAGGTCATGACACAGCGGCAATGCACGGCGGCTGTTCCCTTTGGTCTCTGTCCCTCACTCAGTGACTGCCACCTAGTTGACTTCTAGGATTCCATACATGGGGCAATTCTTCTTGGAACCCTTTTCCAACTGCCTCTGTCTACCTCTCATCATGCTCCACCCTCACCCTGGATGAGACAGACCCTGACGTGCTGTGGATGCCTTTTATAGCACATATCACAGTATATTGAAATCACTGGGATATTTGACCTCTTTCCTGCCCTAGACTTGAGCTTCTTGAAGGCAAGGGCTATGCTCTTGATCTTTGGTGCTAAATCCAATGCTGGGAAGCTGGTAGGAAATTAAGTGTTGAATGAATGAAGAAATTTAACCACAAAACAACTATTGTTTGAATGCTGACTCTTTTCCAGGAGCTGTGGATCTGGGCAGCTGCAGATCCAATGTCAATCAGAAATGAACACAGCATCACTGCTCACATGGATTATGCTCTATTTGGGGAGCAGACATTAAATACCCACACCAATGAGTAAATAACTAAAACTAAAATCTGTGCTTTGCAGATGAGAAGCACAGCTCCACAAGAGCAGTTTTAAAAGACCATGACCTAGACTGTTTTTATTCCTTTTGTTTTCTTTTTTTCACTTGTTTCTTTGTTTGGTTTTTAGATGGAAGAGATCTGAATATGATTTAGACATGATGGAAAGAATTCAGGTGAGTGGGAGAAGTTAAATAGTAACAATAAATAAGAGGATAGAAAAGGAGTAAATATAGAGTACGCTTCTTGAGAGAATACCAAGAATCCTTCAGCTCTTGTGGAGGAACTGGCTTGGATGAAAGAAGGAACACCTCTTGCAAGGCCACGAGAGGGAAAATTGAGAGTGGGCACAGAAGTATGTAGGTGGTATGTTTTATAACAGTAAAGTGAATGAGAGTTCTGTCCAAAAGCTTGGATTGTCTCTGAGAGAGAGGAGTCAAAGTTATCTACCAGAAATCAGGCAGAAGCTGAGATATTTGAAGGGATTTGAAGGGTTTGAAGTTTTCATTATAGAGCGCAGGAAAGCAAGTTAACAGAGAAATGTAGCAGGACAGCTGGGCTGTGTTAAGAAGAACCCATCTGGTAGGGTGTGGTGGTTCACACCTATAATCCTGGCACTTTGGGAAGCCGAGGCAGGAGGATCACGTGAGGCCGGGAGTTCGAGACCAGCCTGGGCAACCTAGCGACACCTCAGTCTCTACAAAGTAGATTTTTAAAAAAAGAACCTGTCAAAGGTTGGAGATGGTGACTAAATACTGGCACAATCTGCCTATTGTGTGATTTTTCTCCGGCAGGCTTGGAGGCTCAAGGGCAACCACAGGGAAGGCATACAGTTGTGTGCATTGAGGGTTGGGATTTTGCCAATTACAATGAGGAAGTGGCAGTGGGTCAAGGGTGTTTGGGGTATTTGGTAAGAATGTTATTGAAATGAAGGACCATGGAATCCAAGAGGAGAAGCCTGCTGGATTGGAAGGAGTAAAGGGGAGGGGGTACCAGCGGACTGGAGGACCCAAGGAGATCTAAGAGCAGCTGTAGTGAGAGTGGTTGAATGGGGGGCTGTAAGGAAACATAGCAGCAAGGCTGGGGGAAAGTGGGGTGGTGGACATACCCCTGGACACATTCTCCAAACATTGCACTTCTTCAACAATGCTTAAGATATTAAAATTATGATTAACAGGTATTAGAGGAAGCAGCACAAAAGCAAGGCAGTGAAAGCCAAGACACATAGACAAGTGGTCCTTTTGGCATCCTTGTTGCTCCTCCATCAGCCATTATTAGCACAGGCCCCAATCCACACCCCACCCACTCCCAGGTTCCACCTTCCCAGTGTTGGAACCTGGCTTGGTCCATGAGGAGGGGAGGGCACAGTTACAGATCACAATGCTTAAATTCCTTATTCTGGAGATAGCTGGTTTCCGGTGACAAGACTCTCATGGGATTGGGTGGCAGAAGCAGAGAGAAGGCTAGTGGTCACCCCAAAGAGTCTCTTGTACCGAAACAAACTTAGTAACATGGTATGGTCAAGTGGCCAGAAAGAGGGAGGACTCTGGCCACCCCTGGTTCCTATGTGTGGACCCTTCTGATCCCTGGCCTGCCTAGTCCATGGGCAACATGCTGAGTCCAGTGGATGCAAGGACAGTGTCTTCTCAAAGTGTTACGCTGTGGCATCAGCCACACGTGTCAATCTCATACATCTAGGACATCTTAAGTGAAGAAACACAAGGAGGAAAAAGCCAGCCATATAAACCAAGACAGGCCAAACATGATTTAATGGGATTGATTAATTATTAGACTGCAACAGGTTAAACCATATTAAACCTTTAATTAATTCTGCACAGACCCTTATCCCAACCAGTGACTAAGAGTTTTTGGAGAAAGGCCAGACTTCTTATTTAAAAAAAGAAGGAGAAGTATGAAGAGGAGGAGAAGAAGGAAGGGAGGAAGGAAGGAAAGAGAAAGGAGGGAGGGAGGGAAAAGAAAAGAAAGGGAAAGAAAGAAAGAAAGTCATTTTCTTTGACCATCTGAGTTGCAGTGTGAGTTAAATGTGTGATTTGGTTACAATATATACCATAAAATACTACAAAAAAACACAAGGTGGCTTCTTGAGTTCCATGAAGCTTCAAATATCAAACACAGGGACAGGCTGGAAGGAGAGAGGGAAAGGGACGTGAATGAGTTCAAACCAGAGGCTTGGGCGTAGGAGGAGAATCTAGCACATTCAGTCAGTACAGGGGCACCCAGGGCAGAGTGGGGAGAAGGGATAGATCCAGATACAGTGGGCTCCCTCTTCCAAATCAGTCGCCTGAGTAGGAGTCATGGGTAAAGGAAAGAGGAATTTAGTAGCATGATCTTAACTGCATCATTCCATCCTATAACCTAATTGTATTAGTTACATATTTTTCAGGAAAATAACAGAGCCTGCTTCATAATTCATTTCTAGCAATATTCTCAGCCTTAGTGTAAATTACCTTCCGGTAAAAAGCTGACTCAAGAATAATAGAAGAACTACAGGAAAAAAGTAAACAGACAAACTTTCCTTAAAACAAGGATATACTAGAGCAGGACAAAATAGCCAGTTTGAGTGGGATTCCAGCATCCTCCGGGCTGAGAGTAAGATACTTCTGTGTGAACGGGAAGGAGGAGAAGGGCGAGCCCAGATCCGGCAGGGGAGGCGCTCCTGGGCAGGGGAGGGGCCCCTGTGCCTGGGGACCCCATCCTTCGACTGGGAATCTGGATAAACTAAGGAGCAGATGTAGCAATAAGAAGCTCTCTTGGGTTCTAATGTTGCAATAATTACTGGTGTACCCTGCTCAACTGGTTCCTGCAGAGGGAATTTGATATGTGGATTTTT
>NW_012134969.1:12425757-12442518 GCF_000956105.1 Propithecus coquereli | reverse complement strand
GTGAATGAGTTCAAACCAGAGGCTTGGGCGTAGGAGGAGAATCTAGCACATTCAGTCAGTACAGGGGCACCCAGGGCAGAGTGGGGAGAAGGGATGGATCCAGATACAGTGGGCTCCCTCTTCCAAATCAGTCGCCTGAGTAGGAGTCATGGGTAAAGGAAAGAGGAATTGAGTAGCATGATCTTAACTGCATCATTCCATCCTATAACCTAATTGTATTAGTTACATATTTTTCAGGAAAATAACAGAGCCTGCTTCATAATCCATTGCTAGCAATATTCTCCGCCTTAGTGTAAATTACCTTCCGGTAAAAAGCTGACTCAAGAATAATAGAAGAACTACAGAAAAAAAGTAAACAGACAAACTATCCTTAAAACAAAGATATACTAGAGCAGGACAAAATAGCCAGTTTGAGTGGGATTCCAGCATCCTCCAGGCTGAGAGTAAGATACTTCTGTGTGAACAGGAAGGAGGAGAAGGGAGAGCCCAGATCGGGCAGGGGAGGGGTCCCTGTGCCTGGAGCCCCCATCCTTTGACTGGGAATCTGGATAAACTAAGGAGCAGATGTAGCAATAAGAAGCTCTCTTGGGTTCTAATGCTGCAATAATTACTGGTGTACCCTGCTCAACTGGTTCCTGCAGAGGGAATTTGATATGTGGATTTTTTAATTAGAGTAAGTAATATCTAAATGAATTGATTTACACTTCTCTATATGATTCATAAACATCGGCTTGGTGACTTTTTCCTTTATAACCATTTGTACTTCGTGTGAGTCATGCCACCTTTTACAAACAGTATAAAGTTTTCAGGAAAAAATCCTTTTCTAGTTGTTTAAATACATTGAAATTACGGACACTCTTCAATTTACAGTAGGGTTACATCCCATAATCCCATCGTAAGTTGAGGGACATACTGAATTTGTATTGCTTTTATTCCATCATAAAGCAAAAAACCATTGTTGGACCATCCTAAGTGGGGGATGTCTGTATTTTTTTGCACTAATACAGAGAAGAGCAGCTTTCATTCAAGTATTCATTTATAGAGCACTTATGTATTAGTCACTGCTCTGGGTACCAGGGATACTGAGACCAAAGACACCCTCCTTGACCTCAATGCTTCTCCGGGCAGATGCTCCTCTTTCATCATGCCTTTATAGGAGGGTGGACTCAGGCCATTCCAACTCTTCAAAGCTCACTTAAGACCAGGCTGTGACATATAACCAGACTTTACTGAAAGCTTTGGGATAGTGAATGGAAACTTCAAATCGGCCACTAAATGTGACTTCTCCTGAATGTCATCAGTTGTCCTCCTCACCTTCCCACTCCCGTCTTAGCCCCCAACTTCCTACTATGTTTTAGGAGCAGCCTACTTGCCTTAACAGGAATGCCGTCACCATGGACACCACCACCCCAGAGCCCAGGCTGCCCAAGTCTTCTAGGGCCCAGTGAGAATAGGAACCTGCTCCTCCTGGCCCCAGCCTAACTAAGGCTAGCCACCCCAGAAATAAAGACCCAGCTCCACCCACAGAATGACAACTTTTGATATTAAGTGAAGAATCTTAGCTCCGCACTGTCTTGACCCTTTCTTTCCACTGCTGAATTGCATCTTGACTTTTTGTTTCTCCAAGATCACATTATATTTTTGTTTTTTGGCTTTTTTTTAAAGTCGGATTTGTTGAATTTAACGCATAGGTAGTAAAATTCACTCTTTTTAGTGTCAGTACTTATGAGTATTGACAAATACGTAGTCATGTCACCACGATGATAATCAAGATATAAAACCGTTCCATCACCCTGCAAAAATCCCCTGTATCCATGTGTAGTTAACCCTTCCCGACACTCTCAACCCCAGGAAAACACTGACCTGTTTTCTGTGTCCAGAGTTTTGTTTATTCTGGAATGTCATATAAATGGAAAGGTACAGCATGTAGCCTTTTATATCTGATTTCATTCACTTAGCATAATGCAATTGAAATTCATCCACGTTGTTGAGTGTATCAGAAGTGCATTCCTCTATAGTGCTGAGTAGTTTTCCATTGTATGAATGTACCACAGTTGATTTACCCATTCACCATTTAAAGAACATTTGAATTATTTCCCGTTTTTGATGATTATGAATAAAGCTGCTATAACTCTTGCATACAGGTCTTTGTATGAACATAAGCTTTCATTTCTCTTGAGTCAATATCCAAGAATAGGATTGCCGGCTTGTATGGTAAGTGTATGCTTAACATTATATGAAATAGGAAATTGTTTTCCAAGGTGGTTGTGCAATTTTGCATTTCTACCAACAATGTATGAGAGTTCTAACTGCTTGGTATCCTCACCAGCACTTGGTGTTGCCAGTTTTTGTGGAGTCTTTTTTCTTATTCGTTCTAACAGATGTGTAGAGGTATCTCAGTGTGGTTTAAATTTTCACATTCCTAATGACTCATGATGTTGAGCATCTTTTTGTGTGCTTATTTGCCATCACATCTCTTTTTTTGTGAAATTATTCAATTCTTTTACCCATTTGTCAAGTTGTTAGTTTTATTATTGCGTGTTGAGGATTCTTTACATATTCTATATCCAAGTCCTTCATAAGATACATGCTTTGCAAATATTTTCTCCCTGTCTGTAACGTGCCTTTTCATTTTGCTCAGCTGTGGCTGCAATAACAAAATACCATAGACTGGGTAACTTAAACAACAGACATTTATTTCTCACAGTTCTGTAGGCTGGGAAATTCAACTTCAAGATCAAGATCAGATGTGATTCCTAGCAAGGGCCTTCTTCCAGGCTTGCATACGACTGCCTTCTCATTGTGTCCTCACAGGGCAGAGAGAGGGTGAGCAAGCTCTCCAATCTCTTCCTATAAGGGCACTAATCCCATCATGAGGATCCCAGCCTCTAAACCTGATTGCTTCCCAAAGGCTTCATCTCCAAATACCATCACATTGGGGGTTAGGGAGTCAACATATGAATTTGGGGGTAGAGGATGGGAAACAACTAAGCCCCATAGGTCTCTTAAAGAGAATAAGTTTTTAATTTTGATGAAGCCGAAATCATCAATTTTTCTTTTATGGATCATGCTTTTGGTGTCAAACCTAAAAAAATCTATATCTAACCAAAGATCACAAAGATTTTCTCCTATATTTTCTTCTAGAAATTTTATACTTTTTAGGTGTTTTTTTTTATTTAGTTGTATGATTGATTTTGAGTTAATTTTTATATATGGTTCCAAGTATGAATCAAGGCTCTTTTTACTTCTTTACACTTGTATGTCAAGTTGTTCTAGTACCATTTGTTAAAAAGATAATTTTTTCGTCATTGAATTGCCTTTGCACATTTTTCAAAAATTAATTAATCATAAATATGTGGGTCTAGTTCTAGTTTCTCTATTCTGTCCCATTGATCTGTGTCTATGATTTTACCAATAGCACACTCTCCTGATTGCTGTGGCTTGATCCTAAGTCCTGAAATCCTCCAAATTTTTCTTTTTAAAAAATGTTTCGATTATTCTAATCCTTTGCATTTCCATATAAACTTCAGAATAAGCCTATCAATTTTTACTAAAAAAAAAAAGGCTTCTGGTACTTTGATTGGGATTGCATTGAATCTATATAAATCAATTTGGAAAGAATGGATATCTTAACAATATTGAGTCTTCTGTTCTATGATCATAATATTTCTCTCCTTTTATTTAAATCTTTAATGTCTTCAGCAATGTTTTATACTTTTTACTGTATATGTATAGGTCTTACATATCTTTTGCTACATTTATCCCTAAGTATTTTATATTTTCTAGGATATAGCAAATGGTATTGTTTTATAATTTTAGTTTCTGATTGTTCACTGTTAATATAATATAAAAACATCAAGGTGTCAGCAGACTTGGTTTCTTCTAAAGCCTCTCTCCTTGGCTTGCAGATGGCTGTCTTGTCCTTGGGTTTTCATGTTGTCTTCCCTCTGTGTCTGTGTCATAATCTATTTATAAGGACACCAGTCATATTGGATTAGAGCCAACCCTAATGACCTTATTTTAACTTAATTACCTCTTTTAAAACCCTATCTTCATATACAATCACATTCTTAGATACTGAGGGTCAGGATTTCAACATGTGAATTTGAGGGCAGGGGACATGAGTCACCTCATAGCAACCATTAAATATGGTGATTCGCTGTAAGTCTTCATAGATGCTTTACATTATATAAAGTGTTAAAATTCCCTTTTATTTCTAGTTTGCTCAGAGGTTGTTTTTTACCTCATGCATCAGTATTCAATTTTGTCAAATTTGTTTCTGCATCTATTAAAATACGTGTTTCCTTTTTTGTTCTGTTACTACGCTGACTTACATTGCTTGGCTTTTTAAATATTAAGCCAACGTTGTATTTCTGAGATTAATCCCCTTCAGTTAAGATATATTATCCTTTTTATATGTTGCCAATTTTTACTTGAGAAACTATTATAGAGTACCTTTGTACATGCATCATGCACAGGATACTAATGAATCTGTGTGTGTTGGTGGTGAGCAGAGATGCTGTAAAAAGCTTTATCTCCCTTTACCGTACATGGATAATAAGCATATTGCTTAGAAATATGGAGGCAAATATTAGAAATAACAGTTCATAGGTAAGGAGCAATTGTTTCTGGAAGCAGGACTATCAGGTAGGGATGTTCTTGTTGCAGTTTTTGTACCATTTAACTTTTTAAAATTATGTGCACACTACTTTGGTAGAAGCAAAAATTAATATTAATAAAAAAATTTTATGTATTTTTTTAAAAAGTAAATCTTCCCTATCATTTGTTTGTTTTTAGTTTGTTTTATTTACAACTCATTGACTCAGCTGCGATTTTCTATTTTGGGGGTACATGGTGTAAACATATAGAAGTGTCTGGTTTTCCACTAACTCATCTCAACACAATTTATTGATTAATCTTTATTTTCTCCCATGATTTATGAATACTCTTTAAGTACAGTTATTTATACTGGATTGTTTCTACACGATCTGTCCTTGCTTGATTATCACACTGATATGAGCTACAGTGAGAATGACTTCAAGGTGGCGGACAGGATCATCCAAGGAAAAAAAAATAGAATGTGCAACGGTGTAGAGGTTTATAAAAGCAGGTGTCTTGTAAATGTATGGTTTGGAAGAATCTGGGAGTGACAGACGGATGACGAACGTCCGAAGCGCAATAGTAAGTGACACCAGTTAAAACGGAACTCTAGGCGTGCTGTCTATCGGGAGGAAACAGTACCCTCGGCAAGCTGAAATCCAACGTGAGGAAGGCACCACGCACAAAGGCAGGAGACGGAGGGACGCTCACTTTGATTTCGGGCGCCCGCGCCAGCTCAGGCAGAGATTGGTGGCGCTGCGAGGGCCGGGCGCACGTCACTTCCTGCTGCGGCCGCTCGCGACCTCCCGCTCGCGCTATGACCGCCAGCGCGGAGCCGCAGAGGCGACGGCCCGGAGTCGGAGTCGGAGTCGTGGTGACCAGCTCCCAGCATCCCGGTTGTGTCCTCCTGGGGAAAAGGAAAGGGACGTTTGGAGCAGGCAGTTTCCAACTTCCCGGGGGTCACTTGGAGTTCGGGTGAGCAGCCATCTAACGGGCGGCAGGAGAATAGCGGACCGCGAGCAGAAGAGACGCGCTCGCGCCGTGCGTGCCTCCGTGCCCCGTGCGTACGCACGTCCTCGCCGACGCTGCGTCTTTCTCACGCGTTCCCTCGCTTCCTCCCTCCGCTCTCTGCCCTGCAGGCTCTCGCCGGGAGGGGGCGCTGTGCGTGGCAGGGAAGGATCTCCTCGCTCCCGGGTGGGCTCCGCTAGCTCATTCTTCTCAGCTGCGCCCCCTCTCGGTTGCAGCTGGAGTTGGCGCGGGAGATGTGTTTTTTCTCTGTGCTTAAACACAGAAGAGAAGGAAGGTGGGTGTTTATAAACCTCGAGCAGTCCAGTGTGGTCGGTTAAGACATTTGCACGGTTTCCATGTGATCTAGACGTACGCAGATAAATTTAATACTGGCCGCGTAATTGTAGTTGCACTGTGACCGAGCAAATGGGCTAATGAAACCCTCTGGCTCTCAAGTTTCTTCGTCTTTAAAATGGGGTTGTTGGACGAAATACTCTAAGGTCCCTTTCTGCCTTGGCATCCTGCAGTTAGATAATATGTCAGACCGACAAAGGGAGATGGACAGTGAGGAGTCAGTTCTGTACAAGAGAGAAGAAAAGCTGGGATGGTGCTAAAAAGTGGATTCTGACGTGAAAATAAGGTTAACGTCAACAACAGATACACAGCATCTAAAGCATCCAGACTCAGCGCTTTTTTCTCCTTTAGTATAAAAAATATCAAATGTACATAAAAGCAGAGAAAATAGTGAATCCTCATGTACCTTTCACAGAGCTTGTTCTTGTTTCATCTTTACTGCCCCACCCTCCCCTACCCCAAACAGACGCACACTGGTTTTCTAGGCTATTTTAGAGGAAATCGCAGACATCGTGTTGTACCATCCCTAGAATTCAGTACGTATTTCTAATAGACTTTTTAAAAAAACATAACCATAACACCATTTCCACACCTAACAAAACAATTCTTTAGTATCATCCGATACCCAGTCTGTGCATCGTTTTCCTTGATTATCTTAAAAATGTCTTTTTATTGTTTTGTACCAACTGGGGTCAAAGGAAAGACATGTATTTCATTTAGTTGATACATTTTTTAGATCTTTCAATTTAACAATAATGCCCCCCTTCTTTCTTCCCATGCCATTTAGGTATTGAAGACTATGGGTCACTTGTCCTGAAGAATTTCTCACATTATGACTATGCTCTTTTAATCCACCTCTTTCATATAAAGTGGGTAGTTAGAAGTACAGGAGATGTTTGATCCAAGTGCATTTTAATTGGACTTTGTCCTTTATAAAATATGGAATTCTTATGATCTTGTAGCGTGTGGAAGTTTTTGTGTGTGTTTGGAATTTTTTTATTGTCTTCAGAATTTTAACAAGCATCAATAAGTTTATCATATTCAGATGATGAAGGTAAGCTATCAGTTAATAAATAATAAAATGTCTAGATTAAGAACCAAATTGCCCAGACAGCCACACGTATTGTACTTTGTTGAATGCTGGTGGGCATTAGCCAAACTTAGATCACAAACTAAGCACTAGTTGAAATGTACAATTACCAGAGCAGTGGCTGGAGATAGCTGTCTGAACAATAGCTCAAGAAAGTGTTGAAGTCTTGACTCAGATATCAGTGATCACAGCCATCCTTGAACTTCAACAAGCTTTTTACTAAGTGCTGATCAGTATGCTGAGCTCTTCACATGCATGCTTTCTCTTGATCTTTACATAAATGGTATACCAAGTGGGCCAAATTTGATGGAAAAACAAACAGGAAATGGCTTCATTTTTTCCTTCCATTTTCCTCAAACATAATTTGTCTTTCCCTTCTCTTCAATGTCTTTCCTGTAAATTCTATTGTTTTCCTGTCACTTGGCATAAAAATAAATCACATTTGGGTCATTATGACTCATTTCCAAGCATTTAAAAGTCCAATCCAATTTAAACCTTCAGTCTCACGTCCAGTTTTTAATCTCCCCTGTAGTGCAGGAAGGAGGTGTGGGCCATTGTTTTGCTCTTTCTCCAACTCCTCCTCTCTTCACTCTGCTGTTTCTGAGTTTCTTTCCTTCTCTGGTGTTGGGGAAGGAGGAGAGAGGGCAGGCAATTTGAGTGATGAGTGCTGCTCTAATCCATCCCTCATCCAATCCTGCCCTCTGGGTGCAGTATCCACTGTGTGCTTTCTTCCTCAGGGTATGTTTGTCAGTTGTGTGGAAGTCCCACAAGGATTTCCCTGACTAGGTGACTGGCTTTCTGTGGCACTGGGCCCTCTCCCCTAGCTCTTGCTTGTAGCACATTACTCCACATTGTCTTTCTGCTGGGGTCTCCTGGTGGAATGCCTGGCAGTCTCTCATGGCATCTGCTTGGCCCAAAGGAAATACACAGTGGGAAGGATGCTTTCAGCACTGCCCTTTTTCCTGGCTCAGCCATATTGGGTTGCTGTAGCCAGTCTCCCACCTTCCAAATTCCCGAGGTTGGAATAAGCATCAGCCTTTGTATTCACCTGCATCCCAAAACTCCAAGGGACACACTTCAGATTTACTCAGGAGCTATTACCCTCCCACTACTCCTGCTCTAATATGCTGGGGTAGACCGGTGAGTTTCTGTAGCCGAGTATGTCTTTAGCAGGGGAGTGACAACTGGTATCTCCTTCTTTAGAGTCACACCCAATCTCTGTGACTGATTCGCTTGGAATGCCACTCACTTGGCTTGGAGAACAGAGTTGGCCCCTCATAGGAAAGAAGGAAAACATTCCTACTAGGCTGAAAACTCACAATTTTCCTCCCTCTCAAGGATTTCCTCTTTCTTATATAGCCTGGGTAGGGTGAGGTCACAGGACTAGTCTGGCCTTCCTTAGCAAACCCTTGAGCTCAAATGATATCTGTTTGTTGTTTTGCTATACTCTTGAGAATTTAGAGGTGCTTATTACCTATTTATTGGCTTCAATTTTGAAGCTTAAACTAAAATTAAAAGAGTATTGGAAAAGACACAGTGCACTTGATATACTTACAAGAACCCCATGGGAAAGTAATTTTACTCTCTTTTCACTTGTCCAAGGTAGAAGGTAATGGACTTGCACTCAAACCAAGATCTAGTTGACTCCGAAGCCAGTGCTCGTAATACACTAAACTGCCTCCTGGTGTCATGCAGCTTCCAGACCTGTGAATTAGTGCTGAATTGGCTAACTGTTAATTTCTAAAATTCAGTATGAAGTCCTTTTGGTCTTTAGATAACTAGATACAGAAGATACAGAATGTCAAAGGCAAGGTTGTGGATTTATTGTTTTAAAGTAGGAACCGATTACTGTTCTTCTTGCTTTACACTAGAAATTTCTAGCCAAAGAATAATTCCATGGCAAAAAAAAAATTATATAAATAAAATTGAATACAATGGTATGTTTCTGTTTTCCAGTGAGAGTTGGGAAGAATGTGCTCAAAGGGAAACCTGGGAAGAAGCAGCTCTTCATCTGAAAAATGTTCGCTTTGCCTCAGTTGTGAATTCGTTCGTTGAGAAAGAGAATTACCATTATGTCACTATATTAATGAAAGGAGAGGTGGACGTGACTCATGATCCAGAACCAAAGAATGTAGAGCCTGAGAAAAATGAAAGTAAGAGAATTATATATAATATGCATCTTTCTTTGAGGAGAGCGTATGGTCTGAAGATGTATTACATTATGTTGCCATATGAAGAGAATGCTATGGTTTGAATGTTTGTGTTCCTCTCAAGTTCCTGTGTTGAAATCCTAACCCCCAAGGTGATGGTTTCAGGAGGTGGGGCCCTTTGGGAGATGATTAGATCATAAAGTAATGAATGGGATTAGTGCCCTTATAAAAGAGACCCCAGAGAGGCCCCTCACCCCTTCCACAATGTAAGGCTACAGAGAGAAGATGGTCGTCTGTGAACCAAGAAGTGGGTCCTCGCCAGACACCGAATCTACCAGTGTCTTGATCTTGAACTTCCAGCCTCCAGGCCTGTGATAGATAAATTTCTGTTGTTTATAAGCCATCTAGTCTAAGGCATTCTGTTATAGCAGCCCTAAAGGACTAAGATATGTAAATATAGAGATAGAGATGAAACATAGATATATAAATATATTTAAATCATGAGAAACCAGACTAGCTGGGTTTGTGTCCTGGTTTTACATTTAGAGCTTTGTGACCTTGAGCAAGGCCTCTTTTCTCATCTGTGGTGATAGTAACTGCCTCAGATGGGTGGTTGTAAGAATTTACATATAAAGAACCTAGTGAACAAGTGAGTATTCAGTAGATGTTAATGTTATTGTTAGTGGTTAATTTTGTTTCAGAGGCTTACCCTGAAGTCTCTCCTCCCTCTCACATCCCTAATTACCTTAGTTAAAATGAGGAATAGGAAAGAGAGAGCCCAGCACATTCGTTTCATGTTTTCCTCAGTTGTATGACCTGTGCAGGAGAGGCAATACCTTCCTTTTACCCTGAATAATTACTCTGACAAAACAGTTATCTGTTACCTCTAAATGTTGAATTGAGTGCTCTGAAAGTTTTCATGACAATTATTTGCTGTATGCTAGGCATTGTTCTGAGGGTTTTACAAATATCATCTCTCCTCAAATTCTTATAAAACTGTGGGAAAAGGAACTGAAGAGAAAATGACCAAAGTTTTTGAATGTATTATTCGCCATATAAAACTTTATCCCAGTGGTTTCACGAACTGAACTCCCCTCTAAACATTTGATTTCTTTTCTGACATGGAAGAATCTTTTCATTCAACAAACGGTTATTGAGTACTGTGTACCAGACACTGTTCTAGACACTAAAGGAACAGTGGTGTGTAGAGCAAAGTCCCTGCGCTCCTGGACTTTACATTTTAGTGGGAGGAGAAACAACAGAGTAGCAGGTATTTTATGACAGTAGCGATAAGGACTAGAAAGAGTAACAAAGGTGTGTTAGGACAGCGATGCATGGGTGCTGTATCAGACAGGGTGGGCAGAAAGGGCCTCTGGGACGGACATATATGCAGAGATCTGGAGGAAGTGATGTTTGCAGAATGCATAAATCGTGTTTTTACACATTGATTCGATTGAATGAACAGAAGGGCATGTTGGCCACCCAAGGGCTTGTTGAGTCATAGAAGATTTTTGATAAAGTAGGTAACTGCTCAGATCATTTAAAATGAACTAGCAAAGAAACACCTACAAAGTATCTAAAGGTCTTCAGTTGGCCTAGGGTACAGCTAAAATTGTTCATGCCTCAAGAAGTGGAAGGCAGGAAAGGTAGGTAAAAAATATACCAGGAACATGGGGGAGTTCTCTAGAAGTCTCTCCTACCTCTAACATCCCTAATTATCTTAGATAAAATGAGGGATAGGAAAGGGGAGAGCCCAGTACCGATAGTAATGGGAAAAACATCACAGCCTTTACGTTCTCAAACTGAGGGGAGGAGCAGTTGATCATTTGACCTTTTAATATTAAATTGATGTAAATTATGCATATTTCCATTTTATTATTTTTTGTAGAACTGAGCTTACTTTTTTCTTTATGAAGCAAAATACACTATTACACATAACGGAACTTTTTGTTAAATTAGTTTGGAGGTATAATTTATTCAGGTAATGAGCACTGGTTATTGTTATTTTAAAATAGAACCCTAAACTTGAAAGGACTGAACATTTCCTTATTTTTATCTTTTCTATGGGCAAAAACAGCTGACTAGAGGAGACAAATATGGTGAAATAATTAAGATAAACTTTCTTGACACTCTTTTGTCAAGACAGCTCTCTTGACAGTCGTTAATTTAGCATTTTACAGCACATCATTGCGCACTCGAGATCTCTCTCTCTCTGCCACTCCATCTCTCTCTCTGTCTTCGTCGGTCCTCCCACCTCGGCCTCCCAAAGTCCTGGGATTACAGGCATGAGCCACCAACCATGGCCAGGCCAAATAATTTTTACAGTCTGTTAATTTTTTCTAAATATAGGTCAGCTTACTCAAATAAATACCCTTTGTTTTGTGTCAGCTAAATAAATTGATTTGGTGTCTTTCTTTTCTAGGTTGGGAGTGGGTTCCTTGGGAAGAATTTCCTCCACTAGACCAGCTTTTCTGGGCACTGCGTTGTTTAAAAGAACAAGGATATAATCCATTTAAAGAAGATTTGAACCATCTGGTAGGATACAAAGGAAATCATCTCTAGATGACCAAGAAGATTTCTTGATGTTTTTTTAAAAAGACAAAAATAATGTCTGGTTAGGGAATGAAAAATATCTACATTTAACAACAACTCCATTTGATCTAAAAACTTCATTATGATTGCCAATTTATTTGTTGTCTCTTGATATACCCAACATCTTTCAGTCAGCGCGTGAGAAAATATTTCTGAAATGCATCATTGAATTATATTATGGATGCAGAATGGATGATAAATAGTGACATCGTGGGTAATCTGCTTTCCCTATTTATCTGTGCTATTTACTGTGCAGTTGTCATGGCCAGCTTGCATGCGGTAGGGATAATAGAATTTGTCTTAGTGTTTCAGTTCAAATATAGATCCTGATTCAAATATTGTGATTCATATTTAAACACAGTATGTCTGATGCAGAACTTATCATGTCTGTTGATTTACTTCTTCTTTTTTATTTAAAAAATTTTGGTGGCATTAATATATTGTGACAGTCTTTGAACTAGAGGGAACAGGACAGGCCATTAGGGTCTATTTCCCAGGTTTCTGATTGAGAACCTAAGCTAAGGGAAGTGAGACAGAACATCTAAGATCTGTATCCTACCTTTCACAGGCCATGTGATTGTGGATTTCTCACTTACTCTGAGACCTAGTGTCCTAATACGTAAAATGAGGAGATGGACAGCAGGAGTGGTTCTCCAAGTGTGGTCTGGGGGTCCTTAAGAGCCGTTCAAGGGTACTCAAGGTCAAAGCTATGTTTATAATACTAAGATGTCATTTATCTTTTTTCACTTTCATTCTTTCATGAGTGTACAGAGTTTTTCAGAGGCTACCTGATATTTGATACCGTAACAGACTGAATGCGGAAGCAGATTTGCGAATCCAACTGTCTTCTCTTAAGTTGAATATTAAAGAGATTTACAAAAAATGTAAAGCAATGCCACTCTTCTTAGGAATGATTTTTTGTGTGTGTTTTAGAAAAATAGTTGCTTTTCAAAAAAGTTATTTATGTTAACATGTACTGGGTTTTTGTTACTTGTAAATGATTAAAATTTTTTTTATTTCTCAATTTTAATTTCTAATATGATAAATATCACTAGATTAAACCCTGCAAAAAAAAAAAAACTTCTGTGTGGTATTTAGTAATTTTTTAACTTGTTTCCCTACCTTGACATAATTTTCAAATTCATATTCTGCTTTTTCATTGAGATATAATTCAAGTTCACTTCTTTAAAATGTGTAATTCTGTGTTTTTTAGTATATTCTGAGTTGTTCAAGTACCACCATCTAATTTCAGAACATTCTCATGCATCAAGTAAATCCCAAATTTGAAAATTATGTCAAGGTAGAGAAACAAGTTAAAAAAATACTTGTCTTCCAAATTCTCCAAGTTCCCAGGAGTAGAATTGTTTATTAGATCGATAACTTGAATAATATATGGCCTGAAATAAGTATTCTAGTTTGGAATTCTGAGAGTATATGACAGTCACTCCCCGTTCTTCTCTCGCCCATCCCCTGGAAACCACTAATTTACTTTCCCTGTCTAAAAATTTGCCTATTCTGGCCATTTCATATAAAGGGAATCATACAATATGTGGCTTTTTCGTCTGGCTTCTTTCACGTGGTATAATTTTTTCAAGGTTTATCTGTGTTGTAGCATGTATCCGTACTTTATTCCTTTTTCTAGCTGAATAATATTGCATGATATGGATATACCACATTGTACTTACCCACTCATCAGTTGGACATTCCAGTTGTTTCTCCCTTTTTACTGCTGGTAGGTAGGTAGTTAGGATCTCCGGCTCTTCTAGGGACAGGTGTGCCCTGCTTTGGTGCTGTCTCCAGCTGTTGCTCCACCTGGGAAGAAGGATAAGGGCAGGCACTCCGTTTTGGTGTTGCCCCACCCTTAATCATATCCAGAGCACCTGCTACACTGGGGGAAGGAGGGAATGCTTGATCAATCTGGGAATTCCCCAGCCCAGGCATGATAGGATTTGGAAAGTGACCTGGAGTAACCCTAAGGGTAATTATGCCATTAGCTTGAGTCTGCATTGTGGTTCACTGCTCCCCTCAGGTGGGCTTTTGGAGAGGGAGCTCAGCTC
The DNA here is from genome assembly GCF_000956105.1 of Propithecus coquereli. NCBI lineage: Eukaryota > Metazoa > Chordata > Mammalia > Primates > Indriidae > Propithecus > Propithecus coquereli. Next base: position 12,428,668 of record NW_012134969.1, on the reverse strand, counting down.
GTATATGCAGATGGCATTTTGAGGACACCTATTGATCATTTGGTAATATCCCACACCTCCCAAGAGCCCTCCCTCGGACTGGGCTAATAAAAGGAAACAATCTGAGACTTCAGAGAGTGAGTCAGTGAGTGAGTGAGTTGGTCTGTCTCTCTACACTCGAGGAGACAGCCCCATTTTATTCTACAATAAAGAGCTACTCAAGTGAAACTGCTCGCTGCCTGAGGTTACTCCATTGCATTGGCCAGGCTGGTGATTTTTCCAAGTAAGGTGTCAGAGGACCAGGGTAATAGTCTGGACTTGATACTTTGGTGTGTCTGGTCATTCTTCAGCCAAGAGCACATCAAGAACCGAGGGCAGACTGCCACCTTGACACTACTATGAATAATGCTTGTAGCAAATGCTTGTGTACAAGTTTTTGCACAGACATATATTTTCAGTTCTCTTGAGCATATAACTAAGAGTGAAATTGCCTGGCTGTATGGTGTATGTTTAACTTTTGAGGAATTGCCAAAAGGTTTACTGAAGTGGCTGCCGCCCTTTATACCAGCAACATACAAGGGTTCCAGTTTGACGGATCCTTGCCAACACTTACTGTCTTTTTGCTTATAGCACTGAGCTGCCATCACCACCATCCATCTCCAAAACTTACCATCTCCCCATATTGAAAGTCCATACCCATTAAACACTAACTCCTCACTCCTCCTTGTTCCCAGTCCCTGGCAACCACCTTTCTACTTTCTGTCTCTATAAATTTGACTCCTCTAAATGCCTCATGTCAGTGAAATCATACAGTATTTGTCCTTTTGTGACTGGCTTATTTCACTTAGCAGTGTCCTCAAGTTTCATCTATGTGTATCCAATGTGTCAGAATTTCCCTCAAGGCTGAATAACATTCCATTGTATGTACATACCATATTGTTTTTCCATTCATCCATCAATGGACACTGGGATTGCTTCCGCCTTTTGGCTGTTGTAAATGCTGTCATGAGCATGAGTGTACAAATACCTATTTGAGTTCCTGCTTCCAATTCTTTGGCGTATGTTAATGATGTTTTATAGCTTTTAGTGTATGTCTTACGCTTCTTTTGTTAAATTTATTCCTTAGCATTTTGGTCTTTTTAATGCTATTGTAAATGCAATTGTTTCATTATTTTCAGATTTTTCATTGATAGTGTATAGAAATACAACTTTGTGTATTGATCCTGTATTCTGCAACCTCACTGAATGCATTTATTTATCCTAAGTTTTTTAGTGGAATCCTTAAGGTTTTCTAAATGCAAGATCATGTCATCTGCAACATGTGTGTGGCCCTTGAAGTTCTGCTCAGTTTGCTTAGTGGTCAGCTAATGATTGGACAAAGATTTCCACGAATGCCTTTGCCACAGGGGCTCCATGTGCATGTTGGAATACACTGTCAATGCTCTAGCCATTTATAACTCTACCTTTGTCTCAATTTCCTGCTTGGACAGAGCCTGAAGGTCAGACAGAGGTGAGAGATTAGTGCCTTTTATGTATTCCCTGGGCATACACACAACGCAGAGCATGCATGTGGCCTTCCAGATTCCCAGGAATATATCAGAGCTTAAAATACCCACATTTCAAATATGTATATTTTAGTTATGAGATTTCCCTTTTTAGTCAGCTTGTTTGCTTCAATTGTTGTAGCAGTTTAAGGCAGCTGTGATATTAAACTTTTTTTTTTTAGAGACAGGGTCTTGCTTTGTCACCCAGGCTGGCGTGCAGTGGCACAGTCATGGCTCACTGCAGCCTCAAACTTGGGCTCAAGCAATCCTCCTGCCTCAGCCTCTCAAGTCACTGGGATTACAGGTGTGAGCCACCACACCTGACTGATATTAAACTATTGTTGCTGATTGTTTTTGACAAATACCCCCAGAGAAAAGACTGTTCACAAATGAATGAGTGAGCTCTGAGTCAGATCAAATGAAGACCAACTTTGTGTTATGACCTTTTTATAAAGAAACCATTTCTAAAGGCAGTTATTTTAAGAACATGTACCTGGACACACAAAAACCCTTTTAGATTAAAAAAAATTTCAGAAATACATTATATAGATTTATGATATTTGACTTAGTACTTCATATACTAAGGTTAAGTCTCACTCTTTATGTACTGCTAACAGAGTGTACATTTGTGTGATTTGCAAGGAATAAGTTTAGTTTATCTATGATAAGCAGAATAATGCTGCCCCCTTTCCCCAAAGATGTCCAAGTCCTAATCTCCAGAACCTACGAATGTTATGTTACATGGCAAGGAAGAATTAAGGTTGCAGACAGAATAAAGGCTGCTAATCAGCTGACTTTAAGATAAAAAGACTATCCTGGATTATGCAGTGGGCTCAGACATGCCAGTGTAAATTTTGTCAGTTATTCTTTAAAAACTCTTTTATTTCTTCTAAGAATAGGAGTGTGAATCTCTGAGAAACTTACTAGTTGTGATTACTAGTTCAGATATGTTCATTACATCATACTCATTCTGACTCCAGAATTCTACTTATAAAATGCAACTGGATTTACAGAAAAAATTTCTTACCTATACTTTCGATATACTTTTTTAAAAACAAGCATACAAAGTACAAACAGAAGTAAATTTATTTACAAAAAGTACAATAAATACAAACAAACAGTACAAAATGAGACATTTCCCCTGTTCATGTAACAGAGGCCAAGAGCCTTCATTTTCAAATGAGGATCTTTGTTATTCTGAAATATGACGCATATTCAGTAATCCACTGCCTTTTAAAAATGCTTTTCTAAATACTTTCAGAAAGCCTATTAGAGATATGTACATGGATCATTTCCTTCAAATCTCATTTCCAGAACTACTATGTACAAATTCAGACAAATGGAACAGAACAGGGTAAGGCAGCACTAAACAACTGAATAATCTTTTT
>NW_012134969.1:12415159-12416287 GCF_000956105.1 Propithecus coquereli | reverse complement strand
CAACATGTGCAGGTTTATTTGTTTCCCGGGGAAAATAAAATTTAAAAGTTTATCCTTACAAATACAATGTAATGGAGGTTCTCACAGAATTTGGTACCTGAGATGATTTTAGGTGGCACCAAGAACTTAAACTTTTACAGGTACACATTTGTGCTGACGTATATTAGAAAAAAAATGTTAACTGGGACATTAAACCTGTGATTTCATGCACAGTATTGCTTTGGCTGAAGATGGTCTAAAAAAAATACAGTGATTTCAAAATACAGTAAATAAATAGGTGGTATGCAGATATGGTAAAAAAAACATGAAGGTTAAAGTGCATAAAATAGAAAGTCTGGGGTTCGTATCTCTAGTCCTCCATTTGTTAGCTCTCTGACAGAGGGAAAGTTACCAGTCTTTCTGAGCCTGTTTTCCCATTAGGAAAAGGGATATAATAGTAGCAGTTACATAAAGTTATTATGAGGATTCATGATATAATGCATGTTAAGTAGACACAGGAAGAGCTTAACAAAGGCTAGTATCATCACCACCCCATTACAGAATTAAGATGCAAGTCTAGTCTAACTATTCTTACTTTATTGTGCTAAGTAGAGAATAGTACTTCAGAAAGGGAAATGGCTATCAAAATCCAGAACCAATTTAAAATCTATTTTTAAAATTTTATTAAAGACTAAAAAATAGAGGTATGCCTCTTCAAGTTTTTTGACATGAAGTTCCTCTCATTTTTATAGGAATTCTGACATAATATACAAAAGATGGTGGTGTAACTACTGTTTGTATATTGAAGAGTATTTCAAATAACAACAGAAAGCTTTTTCTGCAAAAAGTGTATTTTATTTGTCCAACAGATTGCTAATCCTCATTCCTCCCAAGTCACAGGAGGAGAAAGCTAGGGTTCACTTCTGTAAAAGCTGTATTTTTTAAAGCAAGTTCCATGAAAACTTTCAAGAAGTTTACATGGTTTGAACTAACTTGTATGCTACCAGAGAGTAATAAAACTCTCTTTAGATTTTATTGTTTAGGAGGAAAAAATCATTCAACTAAAGTCAGAAGACCTAGGTTGTGGTTCCCCTCACCATTAATCTCTAGCTCATTTGTCCACCCTGGAGCTCAGTCTCACAGAAGGCT
>NW_012134969.1:12412036-12415109 GCF_000956105.1 Propithecus coquereli | reverse complement strand
AACTACTTTTCCCTTTATGCAAATAATTTGAAGTAAACTCTAAGGCTAGGAAAAAAAATACACATTTCCCCAAATTAATGAAGATCAAATATATCGAGGAAAAGTGTGATGTTTTAGCAAACGAGAACCTGTTTTTTAAAAAAAAAAAACAAAAAACTACCCTATAAAGAACTATTCAAATAGTCAGTTGACGTAATTTTTCTTTTGTAAGACATTTATAATTACAAATCAAACGTATCCTATATATGTATTAGATTATTCTATATATTATAAATAGGTAATACCTACTTAGTTAAGTATTATAATCAGTTTGAACAATTTCTTAGAAGATAGAGGAAATGACTCTGATACTGAAAATGACTCTGATCAAAGAGAAGTTGATTAGCAAAGTACGTGTAAGACATATCTTACCAAAAAAGGCCCAAGTCACATTAAAAGTATTTCTGAAGAAAAGGAACAGAGCACATAAGTAGGTATAGTTCAAGGCAAAAGAGAGAAGGCAGATTTAAAAAGAGTCAAAAAGAAAGACTTATGGCATTAACTAGATAGGTATGCCAGTTAGCTTTCAATCTACCCTTCTCCCTGGCCCTGAAGTCATTTCTCCTTTGCCAGCTGCCACAATGTTAAGCTTTGTCAGTAGAGGGCGCTGGTGGGGACGAGGGGACCTCCAGGAGAACAGGCATCACTTCCTGGATCAGTTTTTTTCCTTTACTCCTGTGCTGCGTAGATGGCGTGCAGGACATCAAGTGTGTTTACCTCAGCAACTGTCAGTGGCATCCCTGAAGGTGGTTTCCCACTAGGTTTCACCACAAAGGGCAGCTCCCAGCAAGTCTCCCCAGAACCGCAATGGGTAATTCCTGCTTGCCAGCTCTGGCCCCTGACATCGCATCTAGCTTCTCTGCCATGGAGTGGGCCATAGCCACACTACACCCACGCCAATGACAGCACCATGATATGACCATCAGCCTTGGGATGGGGCTGGGGAGGAGCCTGCTTCTAGTTAGTCCCTTCCTTGGATACCCTGCCTTGGTCCTAGATGTAGCCGTTACTACCCATATCCATTATTCTTATACTTTTTAAAAAATAGTCCTCCTTACCCTTTAGTAGTTCCTTGTTACCAGTTAATAATTTCTTAAAATTTCCTTGTTCAAATTACTGGTGTGGTTTCTGTCTCCTGATTGAACCACGACTAGCATATAATCTAATACAATCACAAGGAGAAAGACGAGGCGATATCCAAGGAAACTAATATATGCACAGTGAGTTCCCCAGTTGGTACTGTAAGTAGCTAACAAAAATGATGCATACAATGCATTTTTAATAACACAGGGGCATCCTTATGATATAATGTTAAGCAAAAAAAAGCAGTATTTAGAGCATATTTTTAACAATGTAAAAACATAGAGGAGAAAGAAAATAGGCTAAAATATTTAAAGTGACTGCCTCAGAAAAGGTACAATTTTTTCCTTTTTTATGCCTTTTGCTACTTTCTAAATATTCTACCGCCTCAAAATTCACCTACAAAATTCAAGGGATAACATATAATAAACACAAAACTAGCAGAAACATAAAAAACTTAAGGAAAATTGAAGCTCAGAATAAACTGTGTCCCACAAAAACGCTATTTTATAAAGTTGTAAGAAGCCTATAGAAAGCTTTTGTTACTCATTTTGTTAACTTGGGGGCTGTTCAGGAGTGTGTTCACTTTATCTCTGTACCCTGAACACATATGTTTTTTATTTGATTTGTATAGCATGCTTCACAATTATTTAAAAAAAGCTATGTTTAGAGCAATAATAAAAAAAGAGGCCCAATGCCTGAGGAATATGGCATGAAATTAACAAATAAGAGAGAGAAAGGCAGCTTATTCTAATTTCATACCTCCATCTAGAAGAATCTTTAAAGTAGAGAGCAGGATAAATAGGCAAAGAACCTAGCTATTAAAATGAGTTGAGTCTGGAACCTCAAACTTGTACAGCCAGATATCCCATCATTGTCATCTCTGAAAAACCTTAGTCTGTCTGAAAACATTCTTCTGATGAACATTACCTGGCAGTCTGCCCGCCGCGAGTGCATCCCCTGGTAAATGACCGTTCACACCATTAGTGGAAGGATTGTTCATTTGACCCAATAACCCACTTCTCATCTCTAAATCAGTTGGGTATGGTCTCCGAGGGTCCCCTAAAATGATGAAGACTACTTTTAATTTAATCATACATTTAAAAAGCATTAATACCTTCTTTGAAGTATTAATTTTCCTTGGTTCACACCGAAAAGCTCAAACTATACTTTCAACTTTGAAATATGAAAGTCATCCTGTGAATTGTTATTAAGGGCATAACATTAATTTTTTTAAAAACATACATGTTTAATTCTCTGAATCTTCCCAAGAATATGCTATTTTCTATGTTTAGTAAACACTCCAAATGGCAACTTAAGAAAACTATAATGATCTAGGTTCTAAGTTAACTTCATTTTCTAGTAAAAAAAATACCAATGATGTATACTGACAGAAAACAGATCATGACACTTACAGAAAGGACTGGAATGTTTATTAGAAGGACTGTCTAAATTAAGACGTTTTTCTAACCAACCTCTTTGATCTTGTCATTTAGACTCATTCCTATGACTTTCTAGTGGAATATCAAAAGCAGGTAATGTTTATTCCAATCACAAAAGCACACTAAATAGCAGTTTGGGGTTGATAAAAAACATAGCCAGATTTGGACCAACTTTTTGGTAGTGTTTCTCATCAACTCCAGATTACTCACCCCCAAAATTATAGTTACCCTTAGTGCTTTCACCATAGAATACCACCTTCAGGAGTTACTAAAGTGGAGACAACTACCTCCCATTACTCCAATAAAGCTGCTCTGTTTTATGTTTTATCCACTGTCAATATAGTTGCAGCTTATTACTCTCTTTGCTGGTTCTTTTTTTTCCCCTGTGTCTTTCTGTGGGTCAGTCTTTGTTGTTTCTAATCATTCCAGCTCTTTCTCAGCCTATGTGTCTGCTGTTGGGTGCTCAGCGCTTTCTCTTTAACACCTAAGAGAACTGGGATTATCTGTTTCTC
>NW_012134969.1:12409276-12411241 GCF_000956105.1 Propithecus coquereli | reverse complement strand
ATTAACATGGTTCCAGGCTCTAAGTAGACCTAAGTAGAAAGATGTCTACAATGTATTCATTAGGTGAAAAAAACTAAACTGCTTATATTCCATGAATGTGCTAAAATTAAAAGAAAAAAATAAAAAAACTAAACTGCTAAATAATATGTATAGCATGACCTGATTTTTGTTTTAAAATATATGTACATGTGTGTTTATATTTTTATTATAAATGTATTCACAGATCTAGAAAAAACTGAAAGGACACACATCAAACTTTCATAGCAGTTACCTCTGAGAAGTGAGAACAACTCACTCTTCATTTGATAAAGTTTAATTACTGCTTCAGTGCAACAAGGTACTGTGTGTACGTGTGTAAAAAAATTTCTGAAGACTAAAAACAAAACAAAACAAAACCATGGTCTAGAATTCACACAGCCAGCCTCAGTCACCTCTCCTGGAGATTTGTTTCCTGTTGGAGAAGACTAGCCCATCTCTTGCAGCAGTCCCCAACTTTTTTGGAACCAGGGACCGGTTTCATGGAAGCCAATTAATTTTTCAGGTCATCCAGTCTTCCCACAGTACTAACCTTTTCTTGCTTTTTCTATTGACTTAAGTTTCTCTTTTGCTTGGTAAACAGCTGTTGCCTAATTTAAACAACAATAAAAAAAGAAATATGGTTTATTATTAACTACATCAAGAATAGTTTTTGGCTTAATTCACAAGATCATTTATCCCACAGGAACAATACGTAAAATTTGGAAATCTCCACAATCTATTTGTAATGTTCTGAAACACCACTTGATATGATTAATTTCAGTTATATTTAATGAAAGAATTATTAAAAGTATATGCATATTCTCAACTATGACACCGTGGTTAAGAGTATGGGGTCAGAGAGATCTAGGTTTAGTTCAATCTCTCTACTTTTTAGCCTCCTTGAGCAAATAAGTTATTTAACTAAAATATTGGTTTCTTCATTTGAATAATGACATTGATATTATTATATAAATTGTCATAAAGACTGAAATAGCCCGGGCTTGGTGGCTCACGCATGTAATCCTAGCACTCTGAGAGGCGGAGGCAGGAAGACTGCTTGAGCTCTGGGGTTCGAGACCAGCCTCAGCAAGAGCAAGACCCCGTCTCTACACAAAATAGAAAAATTAGCATCATGGTGAACATCTGTAATCCCAGCTACTTGGGATGAGTAAAGAGGATCGTTTGAGGCCACGAGTTTGTGGTTGCAGTGAGCTACTACGACACCATTGCACTCTACCCAGGGTGACAGAATAAGACTTTGTCTTTAAAAACAAACAAACAAACAAAAAAAAGAATGAAATAATGCATATACAGTGCAAAGCACAGGGCCTGGTGCCTAAATGCTCAATTTTAGTTGCTACTATGTAAATCATAAAATTCAGTCTTATGGTCCTTGTGTTAACTGTCTTTAATAATTCAATAATTATATTTGTGGAAATATAATCCAAAGAATATAATCCAAAATACAGAAGAAAAAAGAATTTTATCTGCAAAGATATTCATCAAAACATTATTTATACACAAAATTGGAAAACTAAACAAAGAGGATAAAATTACATGGAAAATGCTTAAGTTTTAATAAATAGTAATTGAAAATCTGTTAGTATCCTGCTAATCACAATAAGCTAAAAAATGAATACCCAAGACTTAAAAGAAATAGACCAAACTGTGAATAGTGGCATTCTTTTGAGCGGTTGGACTAATAGCAATTTTTTTCCCTCTTCTTTCTACTTTTCTGTATGTTCTGAATTTCTTTTGATAAGTATTACTTTCATAGGGGAAAACGGATTTTAAAAAAATATACTTTTAAAAAAGCATTTACTTGGGGCTCTTTCTTCAGTAGGTGTAGTTAATTTACCCTGAACCATTCAGGCTTTTATTTATTGGAGCCCATTTTGATACACTTTTGAAGAGGTTCATCAGAGATGAGGATGCCAACAATGTCTG
>NW_012134969.1:12399656-12403001 GCF_000956105.1 Propithecus coquereli | reverse complement strand
GTTTTAATTATCATTGTAATTATATAAATGTCCATTACATACATATCCATGAAATATGACTGTGAATAAAGTTCTTTCTATAAAAACCTAAGCCAAATGCTTGGAAAGATTCAATAGAGGTTTGCAAAGGACAACTATCACATAAACAACCAGGGAAAAGTCATAACAACTCAGGAAGAGTCTGCCCTAAGACTGCTTGATGAGAGGGTAAGTTCTCGTTTTGATTTGATTTAGAAATCAAACTAGAAACTGTAGACAATGCATTACGAGTGATTTATGCAAGGAAAACTACGTCAGGAGTCTGCAGGCCAAAGCCAGCACATATGCAAGTTTTTGTAAATAATGTTTTCTTGGAAGACAATCATGCCCATCAATTTAGATATTGTATATGGCTGCTTTTCCACTACAAGGGCAGAGGTTAGTAGTTGCAGCAGAAACGATATGGCCTACAAAACCAAAAATATTTACTATCTGGCCCTTTAAAGAAAAAGCTTCCTGACCTTTGTCTTACGTGAAACGATTAGTGAATGAACTAAGTTTATGTTTTAAGGTAAAATAAAGCAATTAAGGGAGGCATGGATCATTTTTTAATGACCCTCCACTTTAACTGAAGTTTTAAATTAAACATCTATCAGCTAAGAAGGATTCTTACACATAGTAAAATTCTATCCTTCTAGAATGCTCATTTAATAGATATGTCAATTTTCCTATATGAAAATTAGCATCGCATCAGGAAAAATGTACAGCAGGTAATATTTATATATTAGTTCTGAACTTGTTGATAGATGGATGTTTCAGAAGTAATGCAGGAGGGGGCAGCTTCACAACATAATACCTGACACTGCTCTAATCAGACCAAGTGTTAGTATCTTCTCACTAGCTACCAGGTTATTTTTACCTTTATATTTCCACTTTCCCTCCTGCTAGCCTCATACCATTTTTCTGGATGATGCTAATTGGACCTAACCTTCCCCACTACACTTTCCCATACCATTATGTATGAATTAATTAATTAATGGAAAAGTGCATATAAGAACACAAAGTCTTCATTCACCAAATATTTACTGAGTGCCTATTATGTGCCAGGTGTTTTCTAGATACTTGGGTTATAAAAGTGAACACTGGCACTTAAATTCTAATACAGGAGATAAGAATAACTAAGAGAAGAAATAAAATACCCAGAGTATTCACTGCATGTGAGTCCCAAGGGGATGGATGGATGGATGGATGGATGGATGGATGAATGAATGAATACAATACCCAGAGTATTAAGGGTTGGGAAGGGAGGTGGGATGGATGGCTATTAAATTGAGTAGTCAGGGAAGTTCTTTCTAAGGGCACATCTCTGAGGTAAGACACAAATTAAATGAGAGAGGCCAGCCACAAAATTCTGGGAGGAAAGAATGCTCGGCAGAAGACACAGCTAGTTCACTGACCCAAAGACAGGTTTGAGGCGGTATAGCTAGAGCACTGTCAGCACTGGGAGAGGGATGCAAAGGGAGGATAAAGGTAGGCAGGTAGGGGTCAGATTACATAGGGCCTTATAGTCATGATAAAGGATTAGTGTTTCATTCTAAGTCCAATGAGAAGCCACTGGGTCATTTTAAACAGGAAGCGACATGACCTGATTTACATTTCTAAATAACTACTGAGCTATTTGGTGAATACACTGTAAGAGCACCAGAACAGGAAATAGGTGTTTTTTTGTAGTGTTCCAGGCAGAAGATGACATTGACTTTGACAAGGTCCCAGTCTCCAGGATTTAGTAATGATAATGGGAGAAACATGGAAAGATTTAGGATATCTTTTGGAGGTAGAGCTATCAGGACTTGGTGACGGATTAAATCGACACTATATGAAAACAGCACATCACATGAACCTTTTTCGGTACTCCATAGACGACACATAGACAGTCAAGAACTTCTGGTCTACGTAAAAAGCTGGTTTCATTCCTTGGGTGAAGGCATAGAAAAAAAAAAAAAGCTGGTTTCAGGTGGGGAGAGTGTGGTGGTGACTGCAGTGGGGCTATGGTAAGAGATACAGAATGAATCTTTTGTTTTTCTTACAAATCTGGGAGTGTAATCCACAGAAAGCTTTACATGGATTTGCCTTAGGTACAGGAGTACAGGGGAAGTAGATGTCTCTAAGGCTTAGTGATGTTCTTAACCATCAAGGTCAGAACGGAAACTTCTGTCCTTCCCAATGGCAAAAAGAGGCTGAAGGGCCCCTGTGCCCAGTCCTGCTACAGAGGAAGAAAATGCATTCCTGGCATACCACATTAGGATCCAGTCACATTTCCCCAAAGAAATACAATGTACATAGGGCTTAGAGCCTATATCATTAGGTGGTAGTACACTTCAGGTAAAAAGAATTAACAGGATGGTGTAGAAGCCTCCAGACTCCTATCAACATGGCTTCTGTGGAACAGAGAGTTCTGAGTTATAAACAGGTTTAAAAAACTTTTAAACTACGATCTGTGTTTCTATTTTTTTAATTTCCTCCAAAGCCTATTTCATTCCATTCCATTTTACAAAGTAATAAATATATTGAAAGGCTATATAATCAGGGTAACAGTAAAAATATATCCTAAGTTTCAAATCTGCTAGTTTCTAAAGTCAAGAGGCTCAACATAAAAATACATAAGGTTCATTAGTGAGAAGATTTTCTTATTTTTCATAAAATGCAAACCATGCACAAATTTCATTCAGAGGCTAATGACAAACTCCACAGATCAGAGTCAAGACCTGTAACTAAGTCTGAGAGTGAGCACACAATGGGACTTTCCTGAAAGCCAATCACCCTGGAGCAGCTTCATTCTGTAGAAGAGTTCCCATGAGCCTTAGGTGGCAAACCAGAAAGTAACATCTCTTGCACTATCACCACCATCTCCAGGATCATAAAAGAGGTACATTTTTCACTTACCTACTGTCACTCACTCTTTCTTTAGAGATGAACAAACAACATGGCAGATAAGTCATGAGAAAATCAAAGAAAAACGAACTTCCAAGACAATGGTCATTAATACTGATTGCAGAACCCCTCAAGGAAGAAGAGTCCTATCACCAATCTGTCTGTAGATTCAGTAAGGAAGATTACAAATTAATAAGAAATCAAAGTCTTTTTGGTACTCCTGGAGAAAGGATAACAGAACTACAGCTTCTTTTAGAGGAGGCAAAAGAGAATTCAGCACCTCAACTGATCATGTGCAACTGGAAAGCTGAAGGTGGCTTCGGAAACCCTGAGGTTCTTGAGGAAAATGTAAATGATGATCCACTACTTCAGTGGGTAAATACGTTTCAAACAGGAAATGCTATACTCAGTAATGAAGGAAAAAATCAAATATGG
>NW_012134969.1:12396276-12398491 GCF_000956105.1 Propithecus coquereli | reverse complement strand
ACAACGACATGAATAATTTAACTGAAAACACCATACTACGAATGCTCTGTCTGGCTAGTGTCTTTTTACTAAGAAATAATGGGAACGCTTATTTAAGAGGACTAACTAATAATAAAGAAACTAACAAATTCTTCACCACAAAGTACTATACCAGCAAAGGCAAAGAAGAAAATAGCACTTGCATTAATCTGTATAAACATTCACATAGGAACAATACACTAAAACAGCAGCCTTATGCCTTCAAGTTTCTTGCTCACGGTTTTAACCACAGGCCAGCTGAAAATTCCATATGCCCTATTTGTTGTCCGACAGTATTTGAGTCTAATACAGTTTAAACTGTGGATTAAACACATAAGCCATTTAATTTCTGGTGTCTGTGTGTTTTTAGGTTTTTCTTCCGTCATTTAATATCATGCTGACCTAGTAACTTGGTAGGTAATGCTGCGGCAAGGACTAAATTTACAGGAAAGATAAAATGCTGATTGTAACTAGATCTGGTATATTTCAAAATACAGTAGGTAAGATTTATTCTAAAGCTGTCAAAGAATGTTGGCTAGAGAAAAGGTGACATTTGAGCTAGATTTTGAAGGATGAATGAATCATTCACCAAGTTGGAAGTGGAGTGGGAATGGCTCTGGAGATAAAAGTCTGGCTAGCTTGAGAATGAGGAGTACTCAACAGAGGCTGGAGTGAAAGGTAAGAAAGGTAGAGGGGTGTGGCAGCAAATGAAAACAGGTTGGACTGAGGAATTTGGATTTAACCATACTGGACAACGGGAATCTACCAAGTATTTTTCTGCAGAAAAGTTACATGAGATTCCTTTTAAAACAGTAAGTGGTCTTAGGCAACACAAAAGAATAAAGTGCAGAAGCATTAAGGTAAGTAAAATTGTTGGGAGGTTGCATTTAAGAAGCAATCATGACAGCGGGGATAGGAATGAGAAGGCAAATCTGACCATTTTAGGAGGTAGAACCAATACAATTTAACATCCAAGTTTAAGTGAGGGAGTTAAGGAAGACTCCAGGAAAGGTGACAGAATATGGAAAATGACATCCGAGTTGATCTCCATCTCTGCCACACATGCTGCACTCCAGCCATCTCCCAAACAACTTGCAATTCCAAGTCGTGCGCGCTCGCGTTTCCAGGCTTTTTATCTACCGGCCACCTAATGAGCCAGGTGAACTCTTCAGGAAGCCTGCCCTGACTACAACCGGGAAAGGTGCCTAGTCCCTGTGCTCCAGCAGCCCGCAGCGCTCCCTCCAGTCAGTTTACACATGGTCACTCCCTTCTGACAACCGACATCCAGCCTCCCCTTCACTGCGGTCTCCCCAGCGCTTGGCACCCAGGGGGCATTCCCGAAATGTTGCCTGAGTGTCCGTGGCCGAAGGGACTCAGACCGCGCGCTCTTTTAAGCTCTGGCAGTCTTGGGGTTCTAGGGTCACTATCATTACTAAAATATCCCCTAATGGACAAAAAAATTCAGCCCAGAGTCCCGGAGAGTTTGCGGACCCTAAGTCCACGACACTTGTGCACCGGAGACTCCCCCGAACTAGGCTCTCCCTGTCAAGCTCCCGGAACGAGCGCTGACGCCCGGCCGGCCGGCTCCGGAGTCAGTCCCCCCACCCAGCCCCAGCCGGGCTCTGAGGCCTCGCCGTTACCTCGATAGGACCTCCAGATCTTCAAGCGCAGACAGCAGCCGCTCTCGCGTGCTGTTACCACCCGCCGCTCCCGAGCCTCCTGCGAGCCGTTCCTTCTCCTTCTCCCCGCTGGAAGACGCCGCCATGCTCCCCACGGGCCAGCAGACGACATAGGGACGCTGCGAGCCCAAGCCGGAGGAGGTGGGCTCGGAAGCGGAAGGAAGGGTCACGGGGGCGAGGGACGTGAGGCCCGGGCAGAGCGCCCCCTGCTCTCCTGGAGGCGCACTGCGGGCGCCGGCGCCATCTGCTGGGCCGGCAAGGGCTTTGGGGTCCAAACGCTGTGAGACTCGGCTGAACCGAGCACCGGAAGCACCACACACTCGGGTCTTCTTGGGCCTAATGTTTTTCAAGCGGCAATAGGAGGCTTCTGTTAAACGGTTTTTGGTTTTGATTTGGGTTTTGTTTTTTGAGACAGGGTCCCCCTCTGTCGCCCGGCTAGAGTGCAGTGGCATCATCGTAGCTCGCTGCAACCTCAAATTCCTGGGCTGAAGTGATCCTCCTGCCTCAGCCTCCCTAGT
>NW_012134969.1:12382107-12395046 GCF_000956105.1 Propithecus coquereli | reverse complement strand
GGATTTGAGGAACTCTTGGGAAGCATTTTCTGCATCCTTCTGGTTGTAGAAGCATTTTCCCCGCAAAAAGTTGTTGAGATGCTTGAAGAAGTGGTAGTCGGTTTGTTAGGTAGATAGTGAGGGATTCCAGGTCTCCTAGGAATGGAAGTGGATGCTGTTGCACCCATCTTGGTCCTGCCTAACCCTAATTCTCCATACCTGGGGGAGGAGGGAATCCCTATAAATCTACCAATCAGAGCTTGGTGTGCCAGCTGCAAAAGGATGCAGAGGACTCTCTAGCCCACAGGCCAAGGTGCATGGGTACCATAAAGTCTGGAAAGTGACCTAGAACCCATATGCGTAGTTAAGGTTCAGGTCATGTGACTTCCAATTGTCTAATCAAAGTGGTTCCATCGTGACCTCTGAACCACAAAGGACGTCCCTATCCAGATGCTGTAAAATAAGATGCAGACCATAGCCAAGCCTGCTCTTTTTTTGCCCTTCCTTTTGCCTGCCCTGCTGTGACAATCCGTCTAATCATCATCCATTGTGTATGTACTATGCTCTGTAAACCTGTATCTTGCTCTTGCCCTATAATCCTATCTTTCTCTCCTCAATAAACCTCATTTTCTTGCTCGCCTAACTTTGGCATGTCTGGTGATTCTTCGGCCACCAGTGCACCAAGAACTGATGGCTTCAGACTGAAACCTAACAGGTTGGCAAGAGTTCAGGTTAAAGTCAGGCAAAACTTTGTAGCCCAATTCATTCAACTTTTGAAGCGTTGGTTGTGCGACATGAGGTCAGGCGTTGTTGTGGAGAAGAATTAGGCCCTTTTTGTTGACCAATGCCGACTGCAGGTGTTGCAGTTTTTGATTCATCTCATCGATTTGCTGAGCATACTTCTCAGATGTAGTGGTTTCACTGGGATTCAGAAAGCTATAGTGGATCAGTCTGGCAGCAGAGCACCAAACAGTGACCATGACCTTTTTTTGGTGCATGTTTGGCTTTGGGAAGTGCTTTGGAGCGTCTTCTCGGTCCAACCACTGAGCTGGTAGGGGCTAGTTGTCGTATAAAATCTACCTTTTGTCACACATCACAATCCAATCAAGAAATGGTTCGTTGTTGCATACAAGAAGAGAAGACAACATTTCAAAACAATGATTTTTTTATTTTCGATCAGCTCATGAGGCACCCACATATCGAGCTTTTTCACCTTTCCAATTTGCTTCAAATGCTGAACGACCGTATAATGGTTGATGTTGAGTTCTTTGGCAGCTTCTCCTGTAGTTGTAAGAGGATCAGCTTCAATGATTGCTCTCAACTGGTCGTTGTCAACTTCTAATGGGTGGCCACTGAGCTCCTCATCTTCAAGGCTCTCATCTCCTTTGCAAAACTTCTTAAACCACCACTGCACCGTATGTTCATTAGCAGTTCCTGGGCCAAATGCGTTGTTGATGTTGCAAGTTGTCCCTGCTGCTTTATGACCCGTTTGGAACACAAATAAGAAAATCGCTCTAATTTTTTTTTTTTGTCTAACATCATTTCCATAGTCTAAAATAAATATAAAATAAACAGCAAGTAATAAGTCATTAGTGAAAAAACATAAAGTGAGAAATACACATGAAAATGATGTATAACATAACCATATTTATTGGATTTTTTCTATTTTGTTATAATCACATTTAAGAATTTATTCCAATATCAAATGGCAAATTTAAACAATGCTAAAACCGCAATTACTTTTGCACCAATCTTAATAACTCTCAATAAAGCGCAGACTAGTAAGAGAAGAGATGACAAACTTATTTACCCTGCACGTGGGGAGAATCACAGAGTGATTACCCAAAATCCCAGTGGGGTGCAGAAGTGTATATACCCTCATTTTAGAGGAGGGGGTGGGATGAAGAATATAGGTAATTCTGTTGAGGGGCAATAAATGGTTACTGGGGAGGATGAATAGGTACTTGGGAGAATGAGGGGATGGGGGAAACAGAATGACTTGTAAATGATTCTCTTTGGAAATTAAATTAACCTGAGAGACAAGTATTATTTTTGAGATGGGTTGGGCCAGGTCTGGTTGCATTCTTGATCTTCTTTCTTGCAATAGATATAGAGATAACAGGGAGGGGAAAGAAATGCAATTATTCTTCTTAATGGGTACGTCTAATTTTTAATGAAGGCAGAGGAAAAGTCCCTTCCAACACCTGTTGATCTCCAAGGGCCTTTAATTTCAAAGTACTCTTTATACCAAGTATAACAGAGTAGTCGCCCTTCCTCCTATAGATGTGGAAGGGAAATAATGAGAGTGGGGAATATGTAACAGAGGGAATGGCTTGAAAAATCATAAAAATATTTTCTATCTCTTTAAAACATCCTCCACTCCTTTTTGAGAACAAAAGCCTGCATCCCTCCCTCAGGCCAGTGGTTGGAAGGGGCAGGGTAAGTCTTTTGTTATTTGTGCAACAGGAGATGGCCCAGTCCAGACCTAGTAAAGGGAGGTTCTGGGCAGAGGTCACAAGATTGTCTTCAGCTGAGATGGGTTGATCAGCATCATCAACCGTAGTTGAACAGTAATTGCCTGAAGCTTGAGAACCCATCCTTTAAAAGCTCTGTATTTCTGCTTATTATTAGGATGATGGTATTTCAGACAGGAGTCTCCATCCTCCTCCTTTGCCAGCAAAGTAATTAAACTTCTCTTTCCTTATCCTCAAACTGCTTGTTCTCATTCTTCTAATGTGGCCTTGAGGACAAGTGCTCAAGCTTTTGGTAATACAGTCATATTTTGGGGTGAAATTCTCTGAACTCCTTCAGTACTCTAGATGTGAATAAGAATCATAAAACATTTATCTTTTTGTGGCTGGCTTATTTCACTTAGCATGATGTCCTCAAGGTTCATCCATATTGTAGCATGTGTCAGAATTTCCCTCCTTGTTAAAGCTTAATAATATTCCATTGTATGTATATGCCACATTTTGTTTGTCTGATGATGGACATTTGGGTTGCTTCCATATTTTATAACCCATCTTTATAACCATACGTCTTCTAACAAAATGTCTTGCTCATTGCTCAAGGTAATTGTTGAATTGAATGACTCAATATAGCATATAAGTGGTAGTTAATGAATACAGTATTTTAAATCATTGATGTAGCACACATTCTGAATCAGAACTGGGTGTCAAAGACAAAGATGAACCTTAGCCCACTTTTCTAGAGTGTTGTTTGGTGAACTCGGATTAGAACAAATGAATATAAATGAAAAATTTATGATGTAATCATGAGGCTTTGTATCTCCACAGTGTAAAGATATTTGTGTTAAAGAGATTAGAATATTTGTGCCTTCTCATTTAGACAGTGCAAAAGACCCTTGGACACCTTGGGTTTTCTGACCATCCCCCACTTTTACTCTTGGCCAATCTCCTTTGTTAATGCAGTTAATTATCAGGGCATGGAATAAAGTAGATATAAGCTTTCTTAATTATAATTGCATTCTAAGCATGCCTCCCAGGCTTCTAGTCAATAATTTCTTATGTTAAGTTTCCAGGGTGCCAAACTCCTGCAGTGTGTGTTGGTTTTGTTTACTCAACTCTCTTGGAGTAATAGTGGGCCATGATTCTGTTAAGGGAAAGGAGAAGATCACATTAGTGTAACTACCACATAAAAATTCTGGGAGGATCCTAATCTGTTAAATATCATCAATTACTGTCCTACATCATAGACATTGAGGATAAGCGAATAGAGCATATATATGTATTGTGAACTCCAGACTTTACTAGATTTATTGTAAATTCATATGCACATTAAACAGTTTCTACAGACTGATAACTAATAGCATCTCCCACAGATGTACTTTCTTACAAATTGTACAGATCTAGGTGTGACAAAATATGAAATATTTTATAAAGCATTACTGAACTCATGGTAACTTTGGGTGTTAATTATGTATTTTCTCAATCTATAGATTAAAAAAGGATACTACCTTCTTGTAAAATTTTATTTATTTAATATGCCAGGCACTGCTCTAAGTACTTTAAAAATATTGATAGGGCAGCCTTGCTAATAAATTATTTATTATAACAGAGAAAAACTATCTAACTCACTGTCTCTAAGATTAACTGCAGGGACCTTAACTTTCTGTCTTTAAGATTAATCACATGGGTCTTAACTCACTGTCTTTGAAAATTAACCACCCTTGGAAACTGTTTTACAACATTTGCAAAGAACTGAGCAAATAGAAAGGAAGTGTAAATCCACCTCGTTGACGTTCACCAGACCAGCCTGGCCAGACTACATTTCAGAGAAACTGATAAGACAGCTTCCAGGAGAAAAAAAACAAAAAAAGGGAAAAATGAACACCATAACATCTCATAGCTATCTCCTGCTAATCAGTCTGCAGCAGTAAACTTTTCGTTATCCCTCTGTTAGGTAGACAGTTAGGCTCTCCGGCTCTTTCAGGGACAAGAGCGCCCTGCTTTGGTGCTGTCTTGAGCAATTGCTCCACCTGGGAAGAAGGATAAGGGCGGGCACTCTGTTTTGGTGTTGTCCCACCCTTAATCCTATCCCGAGCAACTGCTACACCTGGGGAAGGAAGGAATGCTTTATCAATATGGGAATTCCCCAGCCCAGCCATGATAGGATTTAGAAAGTGACCTAAAGTAACCTAAGGGTAATTATTATATCATTAGCATGAGTCTACATTGTGGTTAACTCCCCCCATGTGGGCTTTTGGAGAGGGAGCTCATATACACAGATGGAATTTTGAGGACACCTGTTGATCATTTGGTAATATCCCACATCTCCCAAGAGCCCACCCCCAGACTGGGCCAATAAAAGGAAATAATCTGAGAATTTGGAGTGAGTCAGTCAATCAGTGAGAAAGAGAGAGTTGGTCAGTCAGTGAATGAGTTGGTCTGTCTCCAATTTCAAAGACAGACCTGTTTTGTTCTGCAATAAAGAGCTGCTCATGTGAAACTGCTTCCTGCCTGGGGTTACTCCATTGTATTGGCCCTGCTGGTGAATTTTTCCAAGAAAATAGTCTGGACTTGACACTTTGGTGTGTCTGGTCATTCTCTGGCCAAGAGCACACCAAGAACCCAGGGCAGACTGCCACCCTCACACCTTCACAACCCCCCAATAAAAAGCCCAAGCCAATTGGCCTCAGAGCCAGAACTCCTTCTTTCTTTCACTTGCATGCTGTGTCTTTTTCCCTTTTTCTCTTGGAAAAAGTAAAATAAATTTCTTCTTTCTATCCTATGTTTGTGTTGAGATTTCTTTCTCCACCCACGTTGTGAGCTCCCACCCTAACAAATATTAACTCATTTTATTTTCACAACACCCCTATGAGTTACGTACTGTTACTATCCATGTGTTACAGATAATGAAACTGGAGGAGCAGAAAGGTTAAGAGAAAGGGTAGGGGCTGAGTGCAGAGGCTCAGGCCTGTAATCCTAGCACACTGGGAGGTCGAGGTGGGAGGATTGCTTGCGGCCAGAAGTTTGAGACTAGCCTGAGAAAGAGCGAGACTCCATCTTTACAAAAAATAGAAAATAGCTGGATGTGGTGGAACACACCTGTAGTCCCAGCTGCTTGGGAGGCCAAGGCAGGAGGATCACTTAAGCCCAGCAGTTTGAGGTTGCAGTGAGCTATGATGGTGCCGCTGCACTGTAGTCCAGCAATAGAGTGAGACTGTCTCAAAAAAAAAAAAGAGAGAGAGAGAGAGAGAGACATACTAGGGTCATGCAGTAAGTGGCAAAGGTGGAATCTGGACCCAGAGTCTGTGCTGTCTACATTGGTTACCCTCTCTTGTTAAAGACAGAGGTATCTTCATTCACTGAAAAACAATTGGGAACCTCTGACCTATAATACAAAGGGACTTCAAAAAGTTTGTGGGAAAGTGGAATTAAAGATAAAAATAAAAAATATAAACTTTATTTCTCAACAGAAGCTCCATGAAGGTCAAGACATTTTTGCAAGCAATGAGCCCAGGATTTGGTACATCCCTAAAGAACTAAGTGTCCTGTGAATTTAACCATGTCAAAACAGTCTTTTTTACATTATTAACTGAAGAAAAGTGGGTGCCTTTTAAAGATTTTTTTCAGATTAGGAAACAAAAAGAAGTCAGAAGGAGCCAAATCAAGACTGTAAGGTGGATGCCTAACAGTTGCCCATTGAAACTCTCACAAAATTGCCCTTGTTTGATGAGTGGAATGAGCAGGAGCTTTATTGCAACAGAGAAGGACTTTCTGGTGCAGATTTCCTGGGCATTTTTCTGCTAAAGCTTGAGTAACTTTCTCAAAACACTCTGATAACAAGCAGATGTTACTGTTTTTTGGCCCTCCAGAAAACCGACAAACAAAATGCCTTTAGCATCCAAAAAACTCTTGCCCTGACCTTTGCTCTTGACCCCTTTTACTCTAACTCTAGACTACTTCCAGATGGCAGCCATTGCTTTGATTATGCTTTGTCTTCAGGATGATAGTGGCAAAGCCATGTTGCATATCCTGTTATAGTTCTTTAAAGAAATGCTCAGGATCTTGATCCCCCTTATTTAAAATTTCCCTTGAAAGCTCTGTCTTGTCTGCAGCTAATCTAGGCACAATGGTTTGGGCACCCATCGAGTGGAAAGTTTGCTCATCTTTAATTTTTCAATCAGAATTGTGTAAGCTGAACCAATTGAAACATCTGTGGTGCTGGCTATTGTTTCTGCTGTTAATTGTTGGTCCTCTTCAATTGGGGCACAAACAAGATTTATTTTTTCCTTGCAAATTGATGAGGATGGTCTGCTACTGTGGGCTTTGTGTTCAACATTGTCCCGTCCCTTAAGATGAGTTAATGATTTGTACACTGCTGCTTTCTGTAGGCACTATCCTCACACACTTTTCATGAAGCATGAATGATTTTATCATTCTTCCACCCAAGCATCATCATAAATTTGATGTTTGTTCTCACTTCAGTTTTAGTAGGATTCAAGTTGCTCTGACAGGGGCTCTTTTCGATGTCTTATCCTTCTTAGTGCCTCAAACTAGATCCTGTTTAGACATGTTATAATAAGTTAGTGTCAGTTTATTTTGGTGCAAAAATAATTTTAAATCCATGCATAGTTTTTTTCATGATACGAATTTTCCGTGAACTTTTTTGAAGACCCCTCATCCTGTTACCAAAAGTCCGGTACTTGTCCCTATGTCCTAATGAAGAACAAGGAGGATGGCAGACTGAAGGTTCCATCGTCCTTCCTTTAAGCAGAAATACAGAGCTTTAAAAGGGAGTTTTCACCTTCAGGCTATTGCTGTTTAACTATAGCATCTCCAGTGAAGATGATCTGCTGACCTCTGCTGGGACAATTCCGTTGAGCCATCTCCTGTGGTACGAAGAACAAAGACCACTCCCCTGCCCTCTGATTACTGGCCTTAAGCAGGAATGGGTTTAATTCCCAAAATTCCCCAGGGTTTAATTCCCAAAAAGGCAGGGGGAGGGGGTTAAAGAGACAGCTCATAAAACATTTTACCCTTTTTCAGGCCATTACCTCTGTTACAAAGTGCTGTCAAACGCACAGCTTGGAATTCTGAATAAAAAGCAGCTATAAGCTGTTGATGTGGAGGTTTGAAGTTGCTGCAAGAAACTCAACCAGGCCTGTCTCTAAGAGTCAGCAGAATAGATAGCTGCATACACTGTCTTTTTAAAAAAATATTTTCTATTTTCATCAAACAATACATATACATCATTTAAAAGTCAAATTGCACTCGAAAGCTTCTAATAAAAACAAAATAATTTCTCAATCACCCCCTCCCAGGCCCCATATCCTATCACATCCCTCTCCCTAGAGGTGGGCCCTGTCCTATTAGGGGCTGGGCCACAGAGCTCTGCTCCCCCCACCCCCCGACCCCATCTGTGGAAAAACTGTCTTCCATGAAACCAGTCCCTGTTGCCAAAGAGGTTGGAGACCACTGGTCTATACTTTCCTCCCATATTTTAAAATAATCTGCATATATTCTATATCTCTATTCAACTGTTTTAGAAATTTATGTCTTTCCTGTTATGATGAATGAGGACTTTCACTCTCTTATATATCCCATTCCTCTTCATCTATCCTCCCGATACTTAGAACCCAATTTTTTATTAAATCAATAGTGCTTACATTACTACACTATTATTTATACACAATAATGTAATTATCATTTGCTTGAGATGCTAACATATCTCTGTAGAGATTTTTAAAAATAAAACAGAAGAGAAGAGAAAATGGCTAAAACATTGTACTGCTTTGCAAAAACTTTTTTCAGTTGTATATTTACATATATGTGTCCTGGGCCAAATGTAAAATGTATCTGTTACCGTGTATTGAAAAAGTTTGAAAGCTTTGGAGACGAGGCCTTCAAAGAGGTGATGAAGTTAAAATGAGGCCATTAGGGTGGTTCCTAACCTAATGTGACTGGTGTTCTTATAAGAAGAGGCAAAGGGACACCAGGGGTGTGTGGCGCAGAGAAAAGACTATGGAAGGACACAGTGAGAAGGTGGCCATAGGCCAGCCAACAAGAGAGGGGTTAGGAGAAACCAACCCTGCTGACACTTGATCTTGGACTTTTAGCCTCCAGAATTGTGAGAAAATAAATTCCTGTTGCTCAAACCATTCAGTCTGTGGTATTTTGTTATGGCAGCTCTAGCAGACTAATACAGAGGGGTTGAAACCAACATGTATTAAGTTACCAAAGGGCCACAAGGTGGGAACTGTGGTAGAGGAACTATATATATAACCAGCCATTGTTCCCTAGCTTGCTTTCCTATAATTGCTTGGTACTCAGGAGGCACATAGCTGATGGTCATAAAGATTCTTGGCTTTCTTCATTTCTCCCATAGATAACATCGCCCTAGTGAAACCTAAGGCTAGTTTCTGGGATATCTTCCAGGCCCTGCATTCTGGTGGAAAGGCTGACCCACCCAAACCAGTGGCCCATACCAAGGAACTGACTCAATTGGTCTTGCAACTCCCACCCAAAAACTGACTCGGAAAAGAAGATAATTTCTACACTCCTGTGTTCTGCCTTAAACCAGCCAATCAGCACACTCAATTGCCTGTTTGTCTGCCAAACTGTCTTTAAAAACCCTTTCTCCCAAATTCTCAGGGAGATGGATTTGGCAACTTCCTCGCATCTCCTCTCACGGCACCTGTGATATTAAACTCTTTGTCTGCTGTAGCCTCTGATGTCTCAGTGTATTGGCTTCCTTTTGGGCAGTGGGAAATGAATCTGGTAAGGCTGTAACAGGGTTGCATGTCAGTGGGCAACTGGAGATATCTAATCCTCGCCTTGCAATTACCTTTGACTTTCTTGTCTCCATCTTGATTCGCCTTACTCCCTTGGCAAGTCCGCACTGGGGTCTATGCAGCTGTGCCCACCACAGGCCTACGTCAATGCAGCTGAATATGGCTGGAGAAAAACAGACAAGCCAGTTAACTGGCGATATTGGAGATTCACGACTCCAAACCCAAAATCTCTACTGTGTCCTTAATGCTGCTGGGCATCCTTGTTCTGATCCCTCTCCACTGTCCTCCACACAATTTCACACCGTTGCCTCTCTCCAAAACCCAACCTCTCCTTCCCCTTCCCCTCTCTCAGCTTAGGATCTTGCTTCACTTGATTCACTGAGACAAGTGTGTTCAAGGTCAGGGGTAAGATGGAAAGTCAGGCTTTGGCTCTCCTTTCCCAGTATCTAGGAAGTGAAAAAAGGAAAACAGACTCACTGCATTCATTAACTCTCTTCTCCAAGAAATAAAAAACCTTGAGACTCTACCTCAAGGCATGGACCCTCAGAGCCCTTCATCCCAAGTAAAAACAACACTCAATTCAGGGTCAAGCTCCCATATCAAGAACCACGATTTATGGCTTCTGAAACCTTAAATCACCTCTGAAAAAGCTACTGGGGGTAAGGGATAAATTCCCAGCAAGTTGCTGGCTTTTAGGGCAGCAAATCTAATTTTTAAATCAATTACAAAGCCTCAGAATGTACAATTTTAGCTGCTTTTAATAATCCAGGTTATCTCAGTCAGATCTGACTGCGGCTGCTGTACATCAAGAGAAGGTTCACAATCTCAGTAAGATCCCCTCCCTCCCTCACCCTCCCATCCTAGTTACCCTATGAAGCCTTCATCAAAGGAAGCCTATCCTTCTCATTTCAAAAACGTAATATAACGAAAACTCCCACTGTCCAAAATTGCTCAGTTAATTAAAGTCATTAGCCCTGTGGTAACTGTGGCATTTGACTTTAACTCCCCACATTCTTGTACCTTGAGAATAAAAAACAGTTTTGGTTAAGCCTCTTATTCCCTTTAAATATTTGTGGTATGGTTTCAATAGAGAAAAATCTTCTAGAATTAATCAGGCCTAAAAATAAGAGAAATTTCATCTTCTACCTGAAATTCTCCCAGCATCATTAAAAACTTAGCATTTCTCAGTAAGTCAAAAGAAAGGAGGGTATCATCATTGGCCTCCTTTGATAGATTCACTGATTCTTTGAACAAATATTTATTAAGCTCTATGTGTATGCCACACTAAATGCTGGGCCTGTAGAGGTAAACAAGACAACAGTGGCCAGAAAAGGCTTCCTGGAGGAGGTGAAAGAAGAAACTCAAGATAGAAGTTGGCTGGGCTAAGTGTCAGAGGTGAGCTGGAAGATTGGCAGGGATAGAGGAAGGAGGATTAGAGAAAGGAATCAGTATTAGAAAGAGAATAGTCAAAATATTTCACCAGCTTCTTAATCCACATATATAGTGGACTGAACGGTGGCCCTCCAAAAATGCATATCTACCTACTAGAACTTGTGAATGTGACCTTATTTGGAAAGAAGTTTTCTGGAGACATAATTTAGTTAAGGATCTCAAAATGAGATGATCCTGGATTATCCAAGCGGGTTCTAAATCCAATGATCAGTGTCCCTTTAAGAGACACACAGAGGAGAGACACAGAGGGAAGAGGAGAAAGCCGTGTGAAGACAGAGGCAGAGATTGGAGTGATGCAGCCACAAGCCAAGGAGTGCTTGCAGCCAGCAGAAGCTGGGAGAGGCCAGGAACAAATTCTCTCCAAGAGCCTTTGAGGGAGCACAGCTCTGTTGATGCTTTGATTTTGGACCTCTAACTTCAATAAACGTCAGAGAATAAATTTCTGTTGTTTGTAGCCACTTAGTTGGTGGTAATTTATTACAGCAGCCCAAGGGAACTAATACAAGATGAAAGGACTCCAGTTTAAGTGAGCAAAAGTTCTAAATTAGATTATTGTAAGAAAATATAGGTTCACTTCATCCTAATATATCAAGCAAATTGCTAAGTATTTCTTGGGTGTCTGAATAGAGTAATAAACTAAATGCATTTACATTAGCAGCATCAATTTGTACATCATGAGCTAACACAATTAACGATATTTTGTGTTTTTAAGTAGAAGCTCAGATTATAGAATAAAACTTAAAGAGATCTCAAAGGTCGTCTGACAGAGCCTGACCCCAGACTGTGATCACACCCTTTCTGGCAGAGGGGAGCTGGCCACCTCGCATGTCAGCCAATTCCATTTACGGTGAGCCCAAATGTGTCACCAGGTAATCTTCACACATTGGGCTCAAACTCTGTCTTCTGAGGTCATAAGCAAAATATTTACTTAATATTTTGTCTCTCACACAATAGCCTATCAAGTTTTTCTTTTAACTATGATTTATTAAGGTATTTTTTCTTATAAAAGTAATATACGTTCATCATAGAAAATCTAGAAAATGTAAAAAAAGAAATAAAAATCACCTGTTGGCCCACCATTGAGAGACACACTGTTAACATTTTGGTTTATTTTCCAACCCACGTAATCATCCCTAGTTCCTTCAGTAGCACCTCATTTAAAAGGATTTCCAGATCTTTCATCAACCTGATCATCATCTCTTTCACGTATGCTAGTATGTCCTTCATAACATGTGGCAACTCAATGGACAGATAATGTTGCAGGTTCGGTTTGTCTAGGGCTGGATGAAAGGAAACTTTTCTTATGCGCTGAGGAATCACTGTGATAATGTTGAAGGATCAGAGCCTTCATGAAATGACAAACCTCAGCCCAAGTCCTGGTTCTGCTGATATGTGGTCTCTGCATTTGAGGTTCTTCATCTATACAATCGAGATAATCATGCTCCTTTGAAAGTTTGTTGGAAGGCATGAAGGAATGTGTGTAAAGTGCTTGCTACGTGATACGTACAAATAAAAATTATAATAATAGCTAGTGCCTATTGAGCCAGGTACTGTTTAATGCTCAATAGGTACAGTTGCTATCCCTGTTAACAAGCAAGGACACTGAGGCACAGAGAGGTTATGTCATTTGTCTAAGCTCACGTATCTTAGGAGGCGGCAACACGTAGGCAGTCTGAAGTCAGAGCCTGACTTCTTCACCACTACACCATACGTCCAGCAACTGTCCATCATAACTGCTCTTCTTTCAATGCATCCTAACATAGCAGTAACTCTTTTGGAAGTCATGTAATTTTACTGATGATTTATAAAAGTTTGCAATGTATTAAAAAATTCTAACAGGAACCACTGAAATGTCTTTCAATAGGTTGGATAAGTAATAGGATAGATAAACAAACATTAGCACATCCATGTAATGGAATACTATACAGTGGTAAAAAGGAATGAGCTATCAAGCCATCCAAATACATGGAAGAGTCTTAAAAGCACATTGCTAAGTGAAAGAAGCCAATCTGACAAGGCTACATACTATATGGTTCCATTTATATGACAAATCTGGGATGGGAAATGTATCAGTGGTTGCCAAGGGTTCAGCCGGTGGGGAGGGTTGAATAGGTGAGACAAAGAGGATTTTTTTAAGATGGTGAAACTATTCTCTGTGATATTGTAAGGGTCGATACATAACACCATGCATTTATTAAAAAAAAAAGAGAGAATTTGACAGCACAAAGAAATAACCTTAAAGTATGAAAATT
>NW_012134969.1:12353305-12381397 GCF_000956105.1 Propithecus coquereli | reverse complement strand
GATATACTAATATTCAATAAATAATTGAATAAATAAATAAATTGGGGCAAATAGACAAATCTCCCATGCAGAATTCCAAGTGCTTTCTGTAGATGCTCTGCCCTCAAGGAGATGATACCTACCCCACTCTGTGAGGACGGCACACAGTGACTTGCTTGCAAAGGGCACAGTATGAAAAGGAGGTGAGGGAGTAACTTCACAGTGGAGAAACCTGACAAACACTATCTCAGTCAGGTGACCAAGGTCAACGTCAACAGTGATAAGTCACGTCGATATTTAACAGTAAATACCTGTCATAGATTGAACTGTGTCTGCCCAAAATTCATACAGTGAAGCCCTCAACCTCAGTACCTAAGAATGTGACTGTATTTGGAAATAGGGCCTTTAAAGAGATAATTAACTTAAAATAAGGTCATTAGGGTGGGCCCTGATCCAATCTGACCAGTGTCCCTATAAGAGAGGAGATTGGGACGTACAGAGAGAGACACCAGGGATGCGGAAGCACCGAGAAAAGGCCAGGTGAGGACACGATGAAAAGGCAGCCATGTGCAAGTCAAGGGAAGAGGCCTCCACAGAAACCAATCCTGCAGATTTGGGATTTCCAGGCTACAGAACTAAGAGAAAATAAATTTGGGGGGTTGAAGCAACCCAGTGTGTGGTATTTTGCTATGGCAGCCTCAGCAGACCAGAGTACTCCCCATATGATGTGATGGCCATGGCACTGCACCTCTGTGGTCTTCCTCCAAACCCACAACCCCAGCATATAAACACCGACTGAAGGGCGTTCTACAAAACACCTGACCAATACTCCTCAAGACACTCAAGGCCATCAAAGACAAAGAAAGTCTCAGAAACTGTCTCAGCCGAGAGGAGCCAAAGGAGACATGATGATGAAAGATAATGTGGGATCCTGGATGGGATCCCAGAATAGAAAAAGGACATTAGGTAAAAACTAAGGAGATCTGAATAAAGGATGCACTTTAGTTAATAAGAGTGTATCAATATTGTTTCATTAACTGTAACAAATGTACCAAACCAATGAAAGATATTAATAATAGGAGAAACTAGTATGGAGTATATGGGAACTCTACTAACTTCACAGTTTTTTTGTAAACCTAAAACTCTTCTAACATAAAGTTTATTTTTTTTAAATTCTTCATGTTTTTCAGATGCACCACCATTAAACTATATTTAGATGTGCAACAATGTTTTCAATATAGTAACCATGTAATTGTTGCTCAGGGCACAGCCAAGTAGGGTATTATGATGATAATTCCCTTCCTACACAGCTTTTTAATTCTTCCATTAGTTTCTCTCTCTCTCTCTCTCTCTCTCTCACTCTCTTTCCCTCTTTCTCTCTTTCTCTTTTTCTTTCTTTCTTCTCTCTTTTCTTGGAGACAGGGTGTCATTCTGTTGCCTGGGCTAGAGTGAAGTGACATCATCATAGCTCATTGCAGCCTCAAACTCCTGGGCTCAAGCAATCCTCCCACCTCAGCCTCGCGAGTAACTGAGACTACAGGTGCATGCCCACTACACCTGAATAATTTTTCTATTTTTTGTAGAGATGGGGTTTCATTCTGTTGCTGGTCTTAAACTCTTTGACCTCAAGTGATCCTCCTGCCTTGGCCTACCAAAGTGCTAGGATTATAGGCATGAGCCACTGAACTTAGCCTCTATTTCTTTTTCTTCCTGTGATCTCTTACGATAATTCTCCATTTGTCTTTCCAAAAGTTCCATTTTGTCAGGTATTTTATTTGTCTCCTCCCTTCCCTTTTTTTCTGGAAGTTTTGCCTCCCAGAGCCTCTGGGGCCAGTGAAGGTCATTTTGTGAGAGGCTAATTTAATTTGGGTCAGACATATGGTCTTCTGGTGGTCTAACCTATTTAAGAATAGAATTTACGGTAGCTGGAGGAGTGAATAAAGAACATACACCCTGAATGTCCTTTCCTGCTTTTCTCATCCAATGCTTGGTGGGTGAAGTTGATACATTCTGATCCAAAGCAAAGATACGTGTTATCTCAGTCAGTCCCAATAGGCATTTAAGAACCTTCTGGGATTCAGGGACTCGAGGTGGAGGCTGACTGCTCTCAGCAGCCATCGGTCATTAAATCAGTGCTCCTGGGCTGGGCACAGTGGCTCGTGCCTGTAATCCTAGCACTCTGGGAGGCCAAGGTAGGAGGATCACTTGAGCTCAGGAGTTCGAGACCAGCCTGAGCAAGAATGAGATGCCCATCTCTACTAAAAAAGAAAAAAATTAGCCTGGTGTAGTGGTGGGTGCCTGTAGTCCCAGCTACTCAGGAGGCTGAGGTGGGAGGATCGCTTGAGCCCAGGAGTTTGAGGTTGCTGTGAGCTAGGCTGGTGTTGTGGCACTCTAGCCAGGGCAGCAGAGTGAGACTGTCTCAAAAAATAAAGAAAGAAAATAAAGAAATAAATGCTCCTGGAGTACAATCAATTAACAAATACAAATCCACCTAATTATACCATTACCTAGTCCACATTCTTCATTTGATGAACAAGGAATCTATGATAGATTTTGCTAAATTCATGAACTTTCAATGCAATAATTTTTTTTATTCTTCTTCTAACATTCTTAAACAACAACAACAAAGGTTTAAAGACACAGGACTTTTTCACCATCAAATTGGTAGTAACTGATCAACACATAAGTAAAAAAAAAAAAAAACACAAAGGACTTTTTTTTTTTAACAGAACAATACTTGTTTTACACAGAACAATATATGTTTAAAGTTGTCCTCATAAATGTCACCATGCCTTTTTAACTTTGTATAACCAGTACCTACCACAGGGAGTGTTCAATCTTTCATTGAAGTTGCTTGACTTATCTGGCATCTTAACGTGAAGGTCAGTTTTACACGCATTTTAACTTTTGTTTTCTCCCAGATCAAAATATTTGTTTTGGCTATACGAAGGGAGATTTCCCAGAAAAACTTTCCTTTTTGGCTATGAGTAAGTTGGTTTACTTCCTGTCTCTCTGTGGAGACAATTCAGAAAAGATTGACTATAATCCCCATGTTGCTGGTTTGTTTTTCATTTCCTTGCATTTCAAATCCTGTTTGTTTTTGTGTGTTAGCCTCTCACATGATAAGCATCTGCCTGATAAATATTTACTGAGTTGATTTAATTTAGAAAAACACTTTATGATCTAAACAATAGAGTTTAATTTGCAACATTTGCTTCAGATTCCCTTAACCTTGTCTCTGCATGTTTATCACAACCCAGGAAGTACTACATGCCCCTGTGTGCAAATGAGTCACTGTATCCACCCCGCTGCCCCACCCCCACCCCCAATGCCTCCACCAAAGGCAGCACAGAGATAAACACTGAAGTGCCAGGAAATGAAGAATTGAATCCACCTCAAAACCACCACATTCCCAGCTCATTTAGCCTTCTTGATAACTACACCATCATTATTTTCCATTTTTCCATTTACCTTCATATATACCTAAGCTCATGTTATCTGACTCTGACCCTGGCCAGAAGACTTTTACCATTAAAAGGCAGAAGGATGAATTTACTGGTAAGTGTTTGAGTAAAAGCAAAGAGGTTAAAGGAGGTTTCTTGGCACTTGTCAGGGCAGAACAGTGGCTGCTTTGTCCTTTCAGATTCTCCAGGGCTTGGCCCTTGCTTCTTCTTGGATAACACGTTGCTCTTCGACATGCTGGGCTTCAGCCAGGTCTGGTCCTCAAGCCTCCCCATAAGTTACTCCCTTCGGGCAGCCCCAACCCAGTGGCGAACACAGTGACTCCCTGTCTTCAGCACTTAGGCTTCCAGAATGTTGCTTGCCCATTTTGTGAATCTAACACCTGATATAAAATTTCTAATTACAGGCACCAAATTCTCTCTCCTAGGGGATCTGAAACTGCATGCTCTGGCTTTAAGACCTTTTATTTTCACTGGAAAGCCCTTGCCAAGCGTTGGCCACATTTCATTCCATCTGATCCAGGCTTTTATCTCTTCCCAACCAGACAAATGCAGAATGCTTCATGTGCTGGCTGGCCAGGCAACCCATCTCCAAGACCTGCTTGTACACAGTGCTCCTGCCAGGCCAGTGTGCTGTGCAAAGTGCCCCAGAGGCATTTCCCAGGTTCTGGAAGGACCACTGTGTTGACATTCCTCAACAAAAGCCTTACAATTTCAAAGGGAGTTTGGATAATTTGATTTTCAGAAGTGTCAGTGATTTTTCTCTAAATCTTTAGACACCAAACCTACACAGCATTTAATGCTGGATTTAGATGTGTAGTGGTGGGATTAAGGAACACAAACATCACGTGGCAAATGACCATTCTGACAGAAGCATATTTAAATCTGTTTGCAAAACTGTGCGTTGTTGGCTTGTTTGCATCCTAAGATGTTGGTCAGTAAACTTTCCATCCCCAGAGCAAGTGAAGAGCCTGTTCCTTGTCTATCATCGAGGACAACGAGATACAGAGAAGTCCAGGGATTACAATACTCCAATTAATCGTCTTTCTTATTCCAAGTAATACTTGGTATACCCGTGGTTTCTGTTTGGCTTATACCCCCCAGAGACCTGGGTGGGTTCAGGGTGGCCCAGGAAACAGGGAGAAAGGAGGGCTACTGGGACTGGCTCTGTCTGAGCTGTCAGGAAATAGGGTCAAGGTCGAGGAGGTGGGGTGGGAAGAGGGATGAGGGATCATGGAGGGGTCTGCGGGGTAGGGCAGACCACAGGAGCCTCTATCAGGGACAGTTGGCCTACATTTGCCTGGACTATCTTCTTTTTGCATTTTTCTTAGGAAACTGAAGATAACGGTAGAAAACTAAAGAGAGTACAGATAGAAATCCTGTGCCCAACTCTGAGCACAAACCTTCCTGTTCATTCATTCATTCATTCATTCAGTATGTTTATTGAGCAACTATGATTCTAAGTACTATTCTAGGTTCTGGTGATATAGCAGAGAACGAGCCAAACATTCCTTGACTTCCTAAGCCTTCCAGGGGAGGCAGAGAATTAACAAGTAAATATATCAGATAATTTTAGTTTATGATACATTTTATGAAGGAGTGGGGGTCACATTACATAGTGTGGCCAGAGAAGGCCTCTCTGAGGAGGGTGATGCTTTAGCTAAGAACCAGGAGATGACAAGGAGGAAGGGAATTCCAGGCAGAATGAACAGCAGGAACAAAGGCCCTAAGGTGGGGATGACCTGGGGACGTTTGAGGCACAGTGAGGGAGAAAGAGTAGATGAGTGAGTTGAGCATCAGACAGAGGCCTCATCAGACAGAGGTCATCAGGTGAGACCTTGCAGGTCATGGCAAGGAGTTGGTATTTTAGTCTTGTTAAAATGGGAGTGGCCAGGGCAGCCAGTAGGTTGCTTTGGGTTGAGCCTCATAGGGGACCTACAGCCTGGTAAAATCATTTTGTATGCAAGGTCAGCTTTTTTAGCTCACCAAGAGACCAGATTTTGGGTAACAGTGCTAAACATGTCAATCATCTTGCCTATTGGGACCACAGCCCCTGCTAAGGAAAGCTTCTCTTCTCACTAACCTGTTTATGGTACATTAAGCAGATTTAAGATGCATCCATATAGCATGAACTATCCTCACCCCCAATATCTAGTAGCACCAGTGACCTATGGTGGGTCGTCACTCATTTATCAAATATTTATTAAGTGCTTGTCATGTACTAGGGATACAGTGGTGAGTAAGACAGGCAGTCTTTGCTATTATGGAGCTTATAATTTAGCAAAAAGACTAACAAACAGGCAAAACATAAGTGTTTTGATAATGATAAGGAAAATGCGATCCTATGGAACCACATAGCAACATAGTCAAGTAACCTGGTAAAGGAAGACTTCCTGGAGGAAGTGATGTTTAATCTGAGAGCTGAAGATTAATTAGGAGAAGCCCCGTTGTAGTGGAAGAGGAAGAGTTTTCCAGATATCAGGAATGGCATATAACCAGAGGTGAGAGAGAGCATTGTATATTTTAAGTAACCTAAATAATTTCAGTATAACAGGAGGCAAAGTGCAAGATTGAGAGGCGAGAAACGAGGCTGGAGATGAACCTAGGGAGAAGGTCGTCAGGCTAGATCATGAAGAGTGTCATAAGGATGTTAGAGTATCTGTACTTTGTCATGGCAGCAATGGGAAATCTCTGAAGGGTATGAAAAACGAATTGGGAGTGGAGGAAGATGGTGGTTAGAAGAGTCATTAGAAGACATTGTACTAATTCAGATTAGAGATGATAGTGATTTGACCAAAATAGTAGCCATGGAGATAGAGAAAAATTGACCGATTACAATATATTGATCTACAGCTGAAAAAGATGACCTGGAGCCAACACTCTCTCTAAGGAAATTGAGCCAACAAAATATTATAGAGAGAATGAAATTGGTGCAGGGGGAAGCCGAAGAGACCATAATGGACAGTGTGAGCCAAATCTATAAAGGATCAAACCTATAAAAATGTAGACTCTATAAGGAAAAGGAAAGATATGCAGCGTACAGGGAAAGAAAAGGGTGGTAGGAAGGAAGGGACCACGTGGCCCACGAGAGAGGAAGAGGGCGAGTGGCATTCCCTAGAGCTGACCCACTTGCTAGGTTCAGTTCCTCTAAGGTTCAGCTTTACCCTGTGCCCTATTCCAGAATTCCAGTGATCCGCATCTCCCTTACTGCTCCACATAAGGGATCCTCTCCCCCTCCACACACAACCTAGCTTGAATGCATTTTGTTTCTTGCAACGTAAAGAATCTAAATAAAACCGTAATTATACAAACCAATTTTTCAAGCTAATCAATAAAAGCAGAATGCAAATTAATATAGTTATAAGAGAAACATAACTTCTGAGTGCTCATAGATATCCTTGTCCATGGATCAACTACTTTTCAATATGGTAAGTTCAACTACAATCAAGGAGAATGCAGATTCAGAACAAGTATTGACTGGCCATGATGTCTGATGGATCCATCTCTCTCCAATTCCTTCTCCGAGGGGTGGCGCTGAACCACAAGAAACCACTTCCGAGGCAAAAGAGCGCCGTTACCCAAAGAAGACTAAGTTAAAAAAAAAAAAAAGCAGCAAGAAGCTGACTCTCGATTAAATTTAAAAGGGTTTATTTGAGCAGACAGACTCACAAACTGAGAAGCTCCAAACCGGAAGTGGTTTGGGGCTTCACCAAGGGAGCATGAAGGGAAAGGTTTTTAGAGGGTAAATGCGGTAAGCACAGTTTCTGTGGGTTTGCAAAGAGTGTTTAGATCAACCTGGGGGTTCAAGATATAACACCTAAGCTCAGATATTAATGATGAGTCGTAGTTATGCAGGGAATTTCAGGAAGACCAAAAGTTTGGTTGTACAGTAGTTTCCCCTTATTTGTGAGGGATACATTTCAAGGCCCCTAGTGGGTGCCCGAAACCTCGGATAGTACCAAACTAAATCACGGTTTTGGATTTGATAACTGAGATGGCTACTAAGTGACTCACGGTCAGGTAGCCACACAGCGTGGATCTGCTGGACGAAAGGGATGATTCATGTCGCAGGCAGGATGGCGCAGGATGGTTTTCATGCAAGATTTCATCATAATGCTCAAAATGGTGTGCAATTTAAAACTTATAAATGCACTTTGTATTTCTGGAATTTTCCATTTAATATTTTCAACCTTGGTTGACTGCAGGTAATTGAAATTATAGAAAGAGAAACCTTGGGTATTTGGGAGGAGTTGGAGTACTAGAAAAAGTGAGAGAAAGGGAATAGCAGAAGAAAAGACCGGAGAGTTAAAGAGAAGCCATATCATGAAAGGCATTTTTATTTCCAAGATAAAAACCTTGGACTTAGTTTTAGAAGAAGTCACTGAAAGATTTTTAAGACAAGGTGTGACAGCCATGTGCTGAAGGGGTTAAAAGGATGTGGGGAGAGGCAAGAGGAAGGAAATCAGTTAAGGATGTATTGCAACAGCCCAAGAAGCAATAATGTGTGTTTGAACCAAATAGTGGGGAATAAAAATGAATAGTCAATTTGAGAAATGTTTAGTAGGTAAAATAACAAGGATTGGCTCCCTGAATTTAGAAGGGGAGACAGTGAGTGACTGAGGGGATGGGGAAAGTGTTAAATGATTAGATTAGGTGGTGGAAACTGGATGGAGGGAGTGTTATCAATTTGGGTGAGAAATACAGGAGAGGGAAGAGGTCTTTCGGGAAGTGGGGAGTTCGGCTTTGGGCTTGTTGGATTGGAGGAATGCAGCCTGTGGTCCAGTTTATGGAGAAGAAGAAAACTATAAATTACCATTGCCAGCAAGGCTCTCTTTTTTTTGCAGAAGAAATTCAGAACTAAGACCATGAAGGGTGAGAGATGTCGGGGTTCCTCTTTTGTCTGGTGCCTGGTAGGAACCTGGTACTCCTGGTGGGAGCAGCTTATCAACAGTACTCACTAGGACGCTATACTACCCACCTCTTACCCCCAGGGGTTGCCTGGGAACAGTTAAGACATTTTTAGGTATATGCTTAAGATGGGGACAACAAATGCCCAATCAAGGTAGGAAGATAAGACTAAGGATTATACCACAAATGTCCACTGATGGACACTAATTCAGGACCAGGGGCAGGACTGTGGGTGGCACACGGAGAGCAGCCTTGATTCCAAAAGTGGGGAGGCATGGCAGTCTTTCAAGTGCCAGGACAGTTTCCAAACAATGGCCTACAGACGGGAATAATCTTGGTGTATGGGGGCTGGGGAGAATCGGGACCCGGGGTGCCCTGGGTGGGAGGATGCAGGGTGGGGCCTACATGCTGGGAAGGAGTTTGAGCTCAATGAGGCAGGCCCAGGGCAATGTGGCAAAGATTATGCCGGTAAGATACAGTTACTTCATGGGCTCTTATGTAAATGAAAGTCATTAAAATTAATTTTACCCTGTGAATCTTCCTGAGAGTTTCTCTTCACTTCTTTGGATAATTGATATCCAAGACAGATGAAATTCAGGAGAGGCTTTTATCCAATAGAGACAAAAAGATAGAGCCTTGCCTTTTGCTTTCACATTTAAGGATTAGAGGACTTTGGTTATTTGAGGGGGCTTAGTAAGTGTTGATTGCAATAACTTCGAACATCCCTAGGGCGTCAAATGATGATGCAGCGTAAGCTTTCTTGGAGAGTGTATTTAACTATTACTGCTCTAAAGGCAGGTCACACAGAGGGCATGAACAACAAAGAAACATACCTGCTTTGGCCACCGAGGGGTCTCAAGCAAATGATGTGACCTCTTTCACCTGCAGTTTTCTAGTCTGTGAAATGGGGATTGTAATTTCTTCATTCATTCAACAAATGTTCTATGAGCATCTACCATGTGCCAGGCACTGCTCTACCCACTTTATAGAGTGATTTTGAGAATCAAATGAAATAGCACAAGTGAAAATGCTTAGTATAGTTTCTAGAATCTATCAGGTGCTGATTGTGTTAGTTTTCCTATCCAAGAAGCTTTTTCAACTGGAACAAGACGGGCATTTGAGCCATTATTGGGTCAGGCCAACAATGGACCAAAACACTCAGAGTGTTTGTTATAAATATTGTGGTTCTTCCATGGGGGGAGAATTCACTAAATTGGGAATCCAAGAATGAAAAGACCTTTAATTTCTGAAGCAGTAGGATGAAGGGCAAAATGTTGTCCTGGGGAAAGCAAAGCGCTTCTAAGTCAAGGCAATTCTGCAGAGGGTGCCGAGACGCAGCAGGAGTGTTCCAAGTTCAGACCCATTGTAAACACAAATGTCCTACCGGGTCTAGAACACTAAGAAAGAACTGAAAGATAGTTTGCTTTAGCAACATGTTCAGAGTCGAGGTGCGTGACAAAATAATTGTTCTTCTGAAGCATTTTTAACTGTGAACACTGTAGCGCATCCACTGAAACCTGGAAAGTGAACTTGTAATCAGAGTAAATATTTTGAATTGACCAGCAAAGGGCCCTGATACTTAAGATATTAGCATTTGCCAGTGTTCTGAGTAACTCGTTTTAAAAAGGAAAGGCAGAAAAGCTGACTCAAGCTGGAAAACTTGTTTTCTCCCAGTATCGCTGATGTATTAACTTTTGCTTCTGAAGGGAGTTGGTTCATTAGCAAAGGGTGCAGCATTTTCCACTTCCCTTTTACACATTGAACTTTAGCCCAGACCTTGAAGAGTCTAAGTCGATTGGTCAGAAGTCACAATGGGATGGGATAGGCCTGATCCCCAAAGAGAGAAGGGGAAAAGCAAGGTCATTTTCTGTGCCCCCTCAGTGCTCAGAAAGGCAATAACATTACTTATTACAATGTGTGGTAACTGGAATTGCCTATTTATGTTTCCATCTTTTCCAGTAGACTATAAGATCCTCAAGTGCATGGACTGTGTAGTATTAATCTTATAACCCCAACTGCTTGAAAATCCACTTAGAGGAAGGGCTCAGTAAATATTAATACTTTATAGTAAGTGACGGGATCAATGATTAGAGGGACGGATGGATGGAGGGAGGAATCCTGGATTCCCAGAATTAAAGAAAAATCACCATCACAACAGAGAAAACGGTGCTCAAGTGAAGGCCTGGACAAGACAGACGGATTAACTTCGGCCCCGAAGAGACACTAAGGAGCAATCTAATCTTAGAATAGTTGGGAGGAAGGAAACTTGGATCCATTTTTGCCATCCGTTTTTACTCCTCCCAGGAGTCTGGTCTGTACCTGCAGTAGAAAAACCTGCTATTGGGTAAACAAGGCTATGTTATATTTTGTAGGACCCAAGAGCAAGTAAGAGCTCCAGGACTTTCTAAAAGGGACAGAAGGCCTGTCTACCTCATTCCTGCCACAGAATAGTGACCCTGAGAGGCAAGGGCTCCATCTACCTGAGGTAGGCAGGGTTACAAGTCTCTGGGGCCACTGAACAGTCATCACCAACAGGCTCAGAATAGCAACTTACGTCTGAGAATCACCGCCTTTTAAACTTGTGTTTTTAAAATATTACCTCTGGGTGGTAAAGTTTAGGGACAGGCCCTGGGAGAAAGTGTTAATAATCTCAGGCCTTTGGGATTTCTTTCTATCCTATCTACCCTCCCCTCTGGTCCCTTCGCCTGGCCATTGCTTACCCTTTGTCTTCACCGTGTAGCACAGGGTTGGGAGTTGAGAGTCACGTATTTAATTACACCATCCTAGAAGCAGGACACGAAGAACAAGGCTATGATCGAATGGAAATGCTGCAAGAGCAACTCATTATGAAGGCTGAGCAAATATGAGTGTTGTTATTTCCAAATAAAGAACTAATAAAGTGACTATTTTATATATTTAATAACATAGACTTTACATTATTATGTTGATAGATGATTAGGCATAATTGGCATGCAATCACATATGTAGCTAGTGTTACTTTTTTTTTTTTTTTTTTTTGAGACAGAATCTCACTCTTTTGCCCGGGCTAGAGTGAGTGCCGTGGCGTCAGCCTAGCTCACAGCAACCTCAAACTCCTGGGCTCAAGTGATCCTTCTGCCTCAGCCTCCCGAGTAGCTGGGACTACAGGCATGCGCCACCATGCCCGGCTAATTTTTTCTATATATTTTTAGTTGGCCGATTAATTTCTTTCTAATTTTAGTAGAGGCGGGGGTCTCACTCTTGCTCAGGCTGGTCTCGAACTCCTGAGCTCAAACAATCTGCCCGCCTCGGCTTCCCAGAGAGCTAGGATTACAGGCGTGAGCCACCGCGCCCAGCCTAGTGTTACTTTTATACATGAAAATTATACTTTTACGGCTCCAATCTTCTCACTTTTGGTCCACACAACAGCGTCATCACAGCGAAGCAGGGTTGGAGTGAGGACAACTTAGGTCAGAAGTCACCAGAAGGGTAGAGGACACCTGAAGAGAGGCCCTGCATTCCTGATGATTGGAGGTCTTGGTTTAGAACAAGAGGAAAGAAGACAAAGTACTAAGGGTGTGTAAAGGGAATGTTGTTCATGTTGAGGCAGGAAGGAACAGGATAGGAATGGAGAAGCAGGGAAAAAAAAGGCCAGGAGTTGGGCAGTTCTGGTCAGGTAGGTAGACCTGTGCTTTGGCAGAAGAAGAACCTTGAAAACA
This sequence comes from Propithecus coquereli, assembly GCF_000956105.1. Lineage (NCBI taxonomy): Eukaryota > Metazoa > Chordata > Mammalia > Primates > Indriidae > Propithecus > Propithecus coquereli. Next base: position 12,369,351 of record NW_012134969.1, on the reverse strand, counting down.
CGCAGGTTTCTTTCAGGTGCTTTCAAAGGTAATCGAAATTTTTCTTGCTTTCTTCTCCCATGTTGGCTCATCTCCTCAAACCATTTATGGCACCTGAAATTCCTTAAATAGGGACTAAGATTCTTCACTGTACAATTGGAGACAAAGCTTGACAACAAGCAAACCAGCTGGCAGAGGTCACATGAAACTCTTGCTCACTAAATGTTAATGGCTGATACTGCATCCTTTGCTATTTTGATAGGAAGAGGAAGTAAGAGAATGGGAGGCCCTGGCATGAGAAGATTTTCCAGAGAAGGAAAGGAAGCGTAGTAAATGATAACAAAAGAAACAACCAACATTTGTTGAGCATTTATGTGCAGGTTCTGTTCTAAGTGCCTTATGTGATGTAACTCATTCAATCTCCACGGCACCCTGTCTGATGAGGGCACTATCACTAATCCTCACTCTCTAGATGAGGAAACAAAGTCACAGAGAGCTTAGGGAACTTGCCCAAGGTCAGAGCGGCAGGGCTAAGCTTTGAATTCTGGCATTTCTAGCCCGAGAGTTCATACTCTTGGCTATAGACTGAAAGAAAATCGGCTCAGAGAAACGATGACCCAGGAGACAAACTTCCCCACGTGAACAATGTTGTCTCAAGCCAGCCTGTTTACTTCTGCGTGTTAGGGATAAAGAGGAGTTGCAGGGAGAGGTGTTTTACGTTGCATAGCGTTGTGTATCCGTTACTTAAAGGAACACGGTGCTGGAGAGGCTACTGCCCTCAGTCCTATGAACCGTTCTGATACCCGTTTCACACGTGCACCGCTTTGCCGCCTGAATCGGTGATCCTGCTGCAGTTACTTAAGCCCTGTGTGCCTCTGAGTCCACACTTGGAAACTGGGTTATTTCCACTTGTCAGCTCCCTGACTCGGAGGAATGCAGAAAGGGCTAATGGGCTGATACATGCAAAGTGCTTTGAGCCATCACCCAGGACTAACTGAACTTTTAGAGAACACTATGACTTGGCAGTGGTATTGAAATTGACAGAAGTGGTAGAATATTCTCCTAGCAGCTTCTTTAGATGTTCTTGGTTCAATGACCTGATCACCATTTATTTATTTATTTTTGAGACAGTGCCTCACTCTATGGCCTAGACTACAGTGCAGTGGCATCATCACAGCTCACAGCAGCCTCAAACTCCTGAGCTCAAGTGATCTTTCTGGCTAATTTTTCTTATTTTTTTTGTAGAGACAGGGTCTCCATAGGTTGCCCAGGCTGGTCTCAAACTTCTGGGCTCAAGTGATCCTCCTGCCTCAGCCTCCCAAAGTGCTGGGATTACAGGCATGAGCTGCCTCACCTGGCCCTGATCATTCTTTAGTAGAACAGAGTCGGTCCACTGCGGCTACCTGAATTCTTTCCTAGACTTACACTATGCAACTCCAGTGGAGGGCGACTGGTAGACTTGGGAGATGCCTATATTGTCTGGGACTCTTCAAATTATTTAGAGATAAGAATTCCTAATTTAAAACAAAGACCTTCAAGCCAGGAGTTTGGAAGTAACTGCTTATCGAAAAAAAATTTAAAAGAACTGGGCCCACTCCAAGGAAAGCTTTAGCCTAATAGCAAACATCATACCTTAGCATTTAATTCAAATGATAGTGATCTAATTGACACCATCAAGGGCAGAGCCAATTGAAAAGTGTTTTTAAAAATAATTATTTATGGAGAGATGTGGAAAAGAGGGAATGGGGGACTCCTAGTGTAGCTATGATTAAGGACCAGCAGACACAAAAGGAAGGATAAAGCCAGTTTTTTAAAAAATAAGAATGTGTCTGATTAATCCACATGCACATGGTCTAATGGAATTCCCCTCCTGTGTTTTTAAGGCTAGGAATATGTGTTACCCACCTGTGTCTTCAGATAAAATAAACAAGCAAAGAGCAGAAGGGTGATCACGATGTTTTCAATAGATGCAATTACTCAACTCGATAATTTAACCTTGTATTCATGTCTTCCAAGGAAAAGGATCCTATCTGGTGTTAGTCATGCTTCCCCAGACCTGAGAAAGGAAGCAATCTTTGTGAGCTAACACATAAACACGGCCAGTGGGAACCAAGGTGGACATTCAGATCAGAAACAGGGCAAATGAAAATAGTTTACAAAAAGAGTTTGTGAGAAGGGGAAGGAAACTGAAGGCAGCAGGAGGTCAAGGCCATATGGTATGAAGGAACCACACGTCCAAGACAAGGAAAGCAAGAAACTTTTTTTCAGAGAGTTCCTGTGATTCAAACAATTTGGAATAAAAGCTATGATGGGTCTCAGCGAAATTTGGATATAAGAGATTTGGTTCTCAGACCCTAAGCCTTCCTTTCTGGCAGTGTTTTCTTGTATCTATAGCTTCTTCTCTTCAAGCGCCCGAGGCCCCATCAATTCCTCACCAAAGAGAAAGTGCTGATGTAGACTCTTAGTGTGACTGTAAGGTCAGGCACCATCTTCCAGGAGTATCCGACCTTTCCGGGGAAGAGAAGCAAGAACCTTGCTGGTGTGCCCTCTCTCAAACATCACCAAAAGCACTTTCTGCTTTTACTTTGCCTTCCTTGGGCTCATTTATGAAGACATTATCTGGTTTACAAACACAGTTTCATATTGTCTTTGCCTGGATTAAAAGAGGTTCCTTTCACTAAAGAACAGTGAGATTCATGTAAGAAAAAGGCCATTTATTTCTCCCTCTTACAAAAGTTAAACATAAAAAAGAAAAAGAAAAAGTCCATTTAGGTAAACTCATTCTTTGATATTTTGCTATGTCCAATGTATGGTAAGGTCATTGGAGGCCCACTATTGAGATGTAAAGTATAAGGGAGATCAGTAGTCATGTAAAATCCCATTTCACATAGAAACGTTCATTGCATTTGCTGAGAACGAGAGCGCCAGGGCTGTGCCAGCACTTGTGTACACAGAGGTGAAGGATGGCTTCCTCACTTGTACTCTGAGGGCTGCCACACCCCGCGCTGGGCTCAATAAAAGGAAGGGTGGAGTAGGTACACAGAGTTTTGACTACGCTCCAGTTCTCTGCACCCCAAATATTTACTGAGACAGTCAGGTAATTCTTTAGGGAGACGAGGCCTAACAATACAAAAGCTGGCAGAGGGACAGGTGGAGAAAGAAATACTCCTGTGTTTGGTAAGGTTGTAGTCATTATGCCCGTAATCATTGCAAAACGAACAATGCAGAAATGCAGGAATTATCCTACATACCCTCTTCAAACTGATCACCCATTTGAAAATTTGGCTTCAGGGAAACCAGCCAATGCGGTTTCCACCCAGGCATTCCTGGTTCTGCAGGCAGCTGTTTCCTCTGCTCAGAATAGCCTCTCTTCTCTTCTAAGGCCTGCCTTTTCTCCTGGTTCCTCCGCAGCCCTCTCCACATCCCACTTCCTATATTAAGCCTCTCCCGGTTGTCCCAGACCACAGTAATCCCTTTGTTCCTTGGCCTCCTACACCACTCACTCAGCAATTGTGGTGGCATTTTTCTGCGTATCTGCTCAGTTCCTCAGCCCCCCACCAGCAGACCTTGCACGTAATAGGCAACCTTCACGATGACGTGTGTCTGCAAACAGTGAGAAGTTACGGCAGCAGAGCCGTGTGGGCATACCTGTCTCAAGTTCACGTTTGTGTAATTTTTAAACTCAAAGGAAAAGTTTTCCATGGTTAACACTTTTGAAATGCAATAAATCCTTAATGTGTAATTGTTTTCAAACATCATAGATATTATTAGGAGGCATAAGGAAGAGCACTCGGCAGATATGGGGCAAACAGAAGAACAATTAACTGAGGAGAATGAGGAGGAGCAAAGAACTGGTTCACACAGTCCCAAAACCACACTGGTGTGACCAACTCGGCTGGTTCACCTGGGATTTTCCTGGGCTTAACACTGAAAGTCCCATGTCCTGGGCAACCCTCAGTCTTGGGCAAATTGGAAAGGTCGATCACCCTACCCGGTAACCAGTAAACATCTTGACAAGAAGCAAATGCAAATTTTAAATAATGGACTGAGCCCTGTTTATCTTCTCTCAACTCAAATTCCAGGGCATCATCCCCTCCAAGGACGCTCCACTCTCCCATGACAAGAGGAGGAGCGGGTAGTAATGCCCAGCTACCAAGCAGGACCCCTGGGTTTACTAAACTCTCTCCACTTCTGAAGCAATCTCAGGCCTGGGGGGATACATGGTCAAGGGAAATAGCTGTAAACAGAGTTCTCACACAGCACAAACTGAAGGGAATATTCTGAACTGGAAACAGTGACCTTTATGGCATTATTCCCAAAAGGAAAGTCAGAGGCAAAATCTCAGGAAGGCAAATGTCCAGGATCCACAGGAACTCTGACTTGCACTGAACATTCCACACCAGGCCTGCTAATTGCAGAGCTGGAGCATCTGTTTTGATAATGTTCTGTGCAATCCACCCAACCCTGAGAATGAGAGTGGACAGATCAATAAGAAGACTGGAATCTATGACTATGAATATATTCTGAATGTTTTAGCACATAGCAGAATGGAGTAATACATTCTGAGCATCAACAAAAACATATATATATATTATATGCATATCACAGAACAGAAACATTTTGAAAAATAAAATGGGCCTGAAATAAGCAAAATAATGACAGCATTAATAATGGTGCACACAAAACCAATCAGGGCTCTGAGTTTGTAGAGTGATGGGGATTTTTCCACAATAAAATGGTATAACAATGTTAGGAACTTTCATCTGCATAATATATAACACAGTAACTCAGACCAAAAAATGAAAAGCATAATAGGGAAATGGGAATTCTAATTTTTTTTATTTTTTGAGACAGGGTCTCACTATGTCACCCAGGCTAGAGTGCAGTGGTGTGACTGAAGCCTCAGGAAATTCTAATTCTTGTATTACTGTATGTCACTCAAGACTAATATTGAGTTGATTTCCTTACATATAGACTTCTGTGAATAAAAATACTCATTTGTACCCCAGCACAAGTGCAGGTAGGTAACTTGGCTGGAAGCTGAACTTTAGGGGATGCGGTGCAGGGACATAATTTTACCACGAGGGGGTGTACTTTCCTCTTCCGGAATGTTGGCGAATTTATGTAACCACAAACTAACTCTAAACTAGCCCCACAAAAATGGGCCAGGCCAGATCCCAGCAAAATGGATTAATTTACATTATTCACGCCAATTCCCTCTTGCCTTCCCATTTGAGAGAGTGCTGAGTTTTCCTTCAGGTGAGAGAATCGTGCTGGCAGCAGGCCAACCTGCATCAACTGGAGAAAACAGAGTGCACCTCTCCTGCTGATCAAAACACTAGAGGATGATCAGGTTAGTCCAGGCAGCCTTTTCTGATTTTCCCCAGGGAAGCAGCAGCTTGAAATAAGTTAGAGGTCAACGCTAGAAAGAGAGAGCAGAAGGAATTTCGGGGGCAGCAAAGCCTCCTGCTTGAATTTTGATCTAAACTGATTTACAACTGAAAAAGGTCGATGCCTCATTAGAGACCAGAAAAGCCTAGGAAAGTTACCAGAGAGATTCTGACAGCTTCCAGAGTCAGCCAGGGAATCTGTCCCAGCCCATTAGTATAACCAAGTTTAGAAAGCAAGGACTTGGAAAGGTGCCCCAGGGAGATGCCCAAGGGAGTCAGTTTGAATCCAGCCAAATGCTTACTCCTGAAAAAGGAAGATTTTGTCCCCTCTGTCAAGCTTAGTGCCAGGAGCTCTGTCAGGGAGAAAGGCTGTGAAGTGCAAAATATGGGATATTAGGTCACCTGCCCGAAGGAAGCAAGTTCAACAAATTGAAACTTCATTAGTTTCTTTTTTTCCCTAAAGTCCAAAAATAATACTTGCTCGTTGCTAAAACTTCAAACAATACAGAGGTTAAAGTAAAAAGCAAAGGACTGTGCTCTTATAGCCAGCCCAACCGGCTCAGCCCCACTCACCAGAAATACTCACTGTTGAAAATTTGCTCATATTTTCCAGGGCTTCCTTTTCCTATGAATTATAAAAAAAAATCGATTGACCTATCTATCTGGCTTTCCATCTATTCATCCCATGCATCTATCAATCACCCATTTGGTTTGGTTTTGATTTTGTAGAAAACGAGACCTTAAAACATATTTTCTTCTATGTGAGTTTTTCCTTGAATTATCATTGAACTTTTCCAAGTCTGCTTCATTCTTTCTAACAGTGACACAATATTCCATTGTATGGAGGGTCCATAAGTTTACTAGCCAGTAATCTAATGGTGGACATGGATGTTGTTCCCAGTTTCCTTTTCTATTACAATAATGCTAGAATAAAATTCTTAATTGAAAGAAGTAGTTATTAAAGGGTTTGTTGTATTAAGGATCAAGTATTGTGATAAACCCTGGATAGGATATTAAGATAAATAAAATATATTTCCTGCCTTCTTGAGTTTACTTTCTTATGTGGAAGAACTATAAAAAACTAATTGACATAAGAAAAATGACTTAAATTCTAAATAGTTGAACAAATAACACACCTGCCCAGGGAGGAAAAAGGAAGATGCTATCAATTTTGACAGTTGGGATTAGGGAAGATTTCAGTGAATTGGCTTCATTTCTGTAGGGATTTTCTTTAGTCTGTTTGATATAGGGAAGTTGAGGTGGAAGCTAGTACTCTTAACAAAGTCATCCTGTTCACTATATACTGGAGCAAAAGGTTCCTCAATTTTGCTATTTGAATTTCCTTTAACAAATATAATTTCAGAAAGATCTGGGAATGCTTTGTCCTTCTTCTAAACTTGTTTTGCTGGGTTCAGCCTACAGCTTTGTCTGATAATCTTAAAACTTGTTACAAATATCCAACATGGCACTGCTCTTTGCTCTATCAAAAAATTTTCTAGGTAAATGTGTGATTTCCAAATGAAGCATGCCATAGACTGTCGAATTAGTCTAATGTGACTGTCCAGAGAAAGCCATTTTATCAGTACAAAAAATCCAACAGTAGGATTTAAAAAGAAAACATATGAAACAACTCACCTGTGATAGCCAATCTCTTTGAGTCAGAAATATCTCAGCAATCATGTAAACATGCTGAAAGGACAATTTTTATTTTTAATCAATCTTAATTAGCAGGTCCTTTTCTTATTAACATCTTCAAAGTGCTTTGAGCTCCTCCCCAGATGAAAGGTCCTGTGTGAGGACAAATTATTATTATGCTCACAAAATACACATGCTAAATGCAGGAAAAGTGCAAATGGTTTAACTCCACAGCCCGCAATGCTCTTGAGATACTTTGATCTGCGAATACAGCCATCAATTATTCTATATCCTTTACTCTCTAAACGTATGCATCAAAGCATTCTCATGCACACCCTTGTAAGTCCAGCTGTTTATTCCAAAATAATTCCTCTGCATTAACCTTTGTTTCCTTTTTCCTTTGTTGGGAGCTGCTGATTCAGCTTTTTATTTCTATTGGGGAAAAGGTATATGCAACTTTGGATTGGAATGGAAAATAACCCTTTTTTCCATATAAAGATGGCCATGACATAAAAATGTATATTAATAAAGATTCATGGATGACCTGGGAAAATGTATATGTATACGTGAAAAAAGCATGAAACAAAAATTTATAGGATATTATTGAAATGATAATTAATACTAATAATTGCTGACATGAATTAAAGACAATTATGCCAGTCACTGTCCTAAATGCCTTACTTATGTGATATACTTTAATCTTCACTACGAGATGAATATTACCATTCTTCTTTTAGAGATAAAGAAACCAAACTCAGAAAGGTTAAGTAACTAGACCACGGTCACACAGCCAATAAGTGGCGGAGCTGATGGGGTTCCATCTGGCACTGATTCCAAAGCTCATTTCCTTTGTGACAGTCTTGCAGCCTTTTAGAAGTAATTGTCCCTAGGTAGAGATATTTGGGGTGATTTTCCCCCTACCTTTTTACACTTACACAATTTTTTTTAGAATAAGCAAAACCAACATACTAATGACATGAATTAATCAAATAAAATTAATAATTAGGGCAAGGCAGCTCTTTTATTTGTGGGCGTCATAACTTGAGATAAATATGAGTAACATGTTATTATGCTCAGAGTTATCTGGGCCTCTGCTTCCTTATCTTTAAAATGAAAGGGTTAAACCAAGCAATCTCAAAGGCACCTTTCAGTTCTCACATTACTTTAGCTCTTTGTTTCTGATTATGCTTTGGAGACAGCACTTTCCTTCAGCAATAAGTTGGTTCTGGTTCCCTAAGTTTGCTCAAAGAGCTCTGTTTAGTACCAAAGGAGGAACCAGAGAATTGTTTGCGATTTATCTTTAACACCAGAGAAAAGACTACCTTTGTTAATGATTGAATATTGAATAAGTATTAATTAATGTAAGCTGTCATTGTAAATAAAGAATAAGCATATTTAAATTTTTTTATTTTATTGTATATATTTAAGGTATACAACATGACGGTTTGATATAAACAGTGAATAGGTTACTACAGTCAAGCAAATTAACCTATCCAACATCTCAGTTACTCTTTTTTTTTGTGAATGTGGCAAGAGTACCTAAAATCTACTCTTTTAGCAAAAATCCCCAGTACAATATTATTAAATATAGCCCTCATGTTGTATGTTAGATCTCTAGGCTTATTCATCCTATATATCTGCTACTTTGTATCCGTTGACCTGCATCTCCCCACTTCATGTATTTTTCTGATCTAATGCCAGAGCAAAAGACAACAAGTTGCATTAGATATCAGCTAGGTCTTTTTTTTCTGACCGGGGTTTAGTTTGGACATGTCTGGAATGTGAGAGTGAGAAACCCTTTGAAATTACATGGAGAGTGGGTGTTTCCAGCTGAGAGGAGCATTTGATCTTGACTTGGAAAATGAGTACCTGCACTACAAAGGAAGGTTGCTTGAGGATGAGTTTCTTTACAGGAAGCATGTGGCACCAACCATGAAGAAAGGACAGAACTATCTGTAATGCTATAAATATTAAGATGTCTGGGGAACATGAAGAATTTTTATTTCTGGCTACTGAACATTACATTTATTTATTATTTCTGTTTTTGGGAGTAGACTATTCGGAGCTCTTTCATTCCCAGTGTTTTATTTTTCGGCACAAGGAAATGTAATGATTCAGCACATAGTAAGTATCCAATAAATATTAGCTTGATGAAGAAAGCAGATTAATATTTAATTAGAAGTACAACTTTTTTTTAAGGTAAGACTTAGGAACAATCTCCTTTCTTTGATCAGTATCTAGAATTCCATCTTCTGAAGACCCTAGAATCTTCATATAAACCATCAATTTTTAAAAACTTTTCATACAACATGGATCAAAGATTCAAATATAAAAAAATAGGATCATTTTTATACTAGACATGGAAGAATTTCTTTATAATCTTAAAGTGGGGAAGACCTTTCTGACTAAAACTCCAGAAGTTATAAAATGACAAAGTTATAATAATTAAATACCAACCTGGTAAAAGCAAACAACGAAAGCATACATACATAATATGAAAAATTAGCAACAAAGAGATAAAAAAGATTTGGCACCCATACCAAGATAAACAACTAATCTACCAACATATAAAGAGTTCCTAGCAATCAATAAGAAAAGGACTAGGCTGGTCCCAGTGGTTCAGTCCTGTAATCATAGCACTTTGGGAGGCCAAGATGGGTGGATCACTAGAGTCCAGGAGTATGAGGATGCAGTGAGCTATGACAACACCATTGCACTCTAGCCTGGGCAACAGGGAAAGACCCTGTCTCAAAAAAATAAATAAATAAAACAAAATTAGCCAGGTGCGGTGGTACATGCCTGAAGTTCCTGTAGTCCCAGCTACTCAGGAGGCTGAGGCAGCAGGATTGCTTGAGCCCAAGAGTTTGAGGCTACAGTGAACTATGATCATGCCACTGTACTCTAGCCTGGGCCACAGAATGAGACCTTGTCTCTAAAAAAAACTCTAAAAAATAACAAAAATAATAGAAGAACTGACAATACAGTAGAAAAAGGGCAAGGAAAATGAGCTGAGGGTTCACAGAAAAAGAAACACATACGGCTCTTAAACCTGAGAAAAGACATTCAACTTAACTTATAATCAGAGAAATTCAAAATACAATTACACTAAGTTGTTTTGCCCCACCCATCAGATTGACAGAAATCTACAAATTTGATACCTACTCTACAGTCAAGGCTTTGGGAAAGGAAGCCTTTTCATTATGGGCGGGAGAGTAAATTGGTACCACCGCTATGGAGGACAAACCCGCATAGCTAAAGGAAGATTTTATCATGAAACTAATTAAACGTAAGCTTCTGGGCCCCTCATTTGCATAACCCCCTTTTGAGGCTCTGGGAGGAGCCCCCAAATTTTTCAATATGTTATGTGGTTTTGAAAACTTTGCAAAGTAAGATATTTCAATCTCGATTGGTTGAGACCACTGCTCTCTTTCCACTCAGTTGTCCCCTCCATCTCACTTTCCCTCATGAAATGTGGCAATGGAGGGGCATCAGGAACTTTTGGGATCTGGCTAAAGAGAAGGTGCTTGGAGATACATTAAATTTGGGTTTATTAGGATGTATTTATGTAGTGTGCAATCACTGCATGTATAGCCAGGTAATTGCTAGGTGTCCTGGTGTACGAATGGTTTCCAGAAATATTTCTACCACCCACTGTGCCAACCATCTGCCATTCTGACTATGAGATGCATGGCCAGAGGTCATATTGAAATATGAACATATCTTATAGTGCTTGATACCAGAAGTATGTAGGTGGCAAAAAAGAAACAAAGCTTGAAATATATGGAGCCAGAAGTCAGAAAATTATTTTAATATTAGACATGTAAAATTATAAGCAGAATGTTTAGTTTTTACAGATACCTGGTCAAAATGGATGTTTTAGCCTCTCAGCAATATACTTGATGATATAGCAATTATAAATGCACCATATATTTATAATCTTTTTTTAAGTGGAAATCATATGAAATAGAATTTATCAGAATTTCTGGATTGTAGGACACAAACATATAGCAGCACTATAAATAGTAAGCATTTCTGTGTGAAATTGAATGCTTAATGCATCCCAGCTGCCAAAAATAAAAAAAGAATTTCAGTCAACCATACTAAAGAAGAGACTGAATTATCTTTCTGCTTTCTCTCTTTAAAATAATATTACAAAATTGTGGTCACTTAAAGAGGTAATCAAAGTGTATACACCCAAAAAAGATAGAGAACAAAGTATTATAAAAGTGTGTCAGATAGTTAATTAATAAAAATGTTATTTTTCAAGATTCTGTAATATTTATGGTATTTGTTAGCTTTTTAAAATCAGTAACTTATTATGATTTCCTTTTAAAGTCTACATGATTATTTCTTTTTGCACCTACTTTGGATTTGATAATTTTTATTCTTTTTATTTGTTTATTTATTTATTTATTTATTTTCATAAGCTATGGAATATGTTGAGTATTGAGACAAGAACTTTATTTAATCAAACCTTCAGAGGGCTCTAGAAATCTGCATTTTTAACAAAGACCCCAGATGACTGTAAGTGAATTAAAAGTATGGTTTGGGGAAGCAATCTCAACCTTCAATGTGTGTCAGATTATATATGCAATAAAATTAAATTATAAATTATGTAATTGCTAGGCACAGTGGCTCGCCCTGTAATCCCAGCTACTCAGCAGGCTATGGTGGGAGGATTACTTGAGGCCAGGAGTCTGAGACCAGCCTGGGCAACATGGCAAGACTGTCTCTGAAAATAAATGAAAACAAAATTATCTGGGCATGGTGGCACATGTCTATAGTCCCTGTAGTCCAAGCTACTCAGAAGGCTGAGGCAAGAGGATTCCTTAAGCCCAGGAGTTCAAGGCTGCAGTGAGCTACGATTGAGTCACTGCAATCCAGCCTAGGTGACAGAGAGAGACTCAGTCTCTTACAAAAAAAAAAAAAAAATATCACATAATTGAACAAAAAAAAATTCTTTATACAAAGTGTAATAGAAACCTAAATACAATATGGTATTAAAAATGAAATAAAATGAATTCATACCACTGCACTCTAGCCCTAGCAAGAGCAAGACTTCATCTCTAAAAAAAAAAAAAAAAGGAATTCGTATGTATACAGTTGTATTCATAAAGACAAGTATGCTAAACAGAAAGCTATACAATGAGAAATATTAATGGTACATCCAAGTACAAATGAAGGCAGTCCTCTGAATTCCCATGTTTCACTGAGCAGAAAAAAAACACCAATTTTTTAGTCCTTTTCTTGTATATTATTCTGTTTCCACATTGTCTGCATCTGATTGGATCCTTGGACGTTATTTCATTTTCTGTGTAACATTCTCCGGTTATGTATCACTGGTTGCTGCTTTGGGGATCGAACGTTTTTCTGGGTGTCCATTTTTAGTCCCTATATACAGCACAAAGAAACTTCTCGCTCCTGTATTCTTTTTCTTAATGAAGGCTCACAAAATTATAATCTTCAGCTTCCATATAACCTGGATCAGTCTTCGTAATTACCCAAAGCCCCAGAAAAATTTCTAGTTCGGAAATTTATCTTACAGTTGTTCTTGCACAGGTCTGAAATGATGTGTATGCAAGGTTATTCACTGCAAAATTGTTTGTAATGGAAAAATGTTGAATTCAGTGGGGGTCTGATTAAACAGATTATAATACATCTACCTAATGGAGTACTATACAGCTCTAAAAATAAGGACACACTCTACATTCTGATATAGAAAGGGCTACGGGATATATTACTTAATAAAAACACCAAGCAGAATGATGTGTACAGTATGCTACTCTTTATATTATTTTATTTTATTTTTTGTTTCAATAGATTTAGAGGGTACAATCATTTTTTTATACATAGATGAACTGTATCATGCTGAAGTCATGGCTTTCGGTGTACCCATCACCAGAATAGTGTACACTGTACCTGATAGGTAGATTTTTATCTCTCATCTCCTTCCACCCTCACCCTTCTTAGTTTTCAATATCCATTACACCACTTTATGACCGTATATGTCCCTTGTTTAGCACCCAGTTATAAATGACAATATATGGTACTTGTTTTTCCATTCCTGAGATACTTCAACTTAGGATAATGGTCTCCAGTCCCATGCAAGTTGCTGCAAAAGACATTATATCACTCCTTTTTATGGCTGAGTAGTACTCCATGGTGTGTGTGTGTGTGTGTGTGTGTGTGTGGGTGTGTGTGGGTGGGTATGTGTGTATCACATTTTATTTATCCACTCAGCAATTGATGGGCACTTAGGTCTATTCCATATCTTTGCAATTGTGAACCATGCTGCAATAAACATTTGGGTGCAGCTGTCTTTTTTATAAAATGACTTGTTTTCCTTTAGGAATATACCCAGTAGTGGGTTAGCTCAATTAAATGTTAAGTCTACTTTTAGTTCTCTGAGGAATCTCGATTCTGTTTTACATAGAGGTTTTCTAGTTTACATTCCTACCAACAGTGTATAAGTGTTCCCTTTTCGCCTCATCTGTGCCAACATTTAGTGTTTTTTGACATTTTAGTAATGGCCATTCTTACAGGGATACGGTGGTATCTCATTGTGATTTTAATTTGCATTTCCCTGATAATTACGGACATGGAGTATTTTTTCATGTTTTTTGGCCATTTATCTTCTTTTGAAAAAAAATCTGTTCATATGTTTTGCCTACTTTTTAATGAGGTTATTTGTATTTTTTCTTGCTGGTTTGTTTGGGTTCTTTGTAGATTTTGGATATTAGCCCTTTGTTGGATGTATAGTTTGCCAGTATATTCTCCCATTCTGTAGTTTGTCTATTTACTCTGTTGATTATTTCCTTTGCTGTGCAGAAACTTTTGAGTATCATTAAGTTCCATTTATTTATTTTTGTTGTTGCTATATTTGCTTTTGGGGTCTTAGTCATAAATTCTTTGCCTCGGCCAAAGTCCAGAAGAGTTTTTCCTAGCTTTTCTTCTAGGATTTTTATGGTTTCAAGTTTTACATTGAAGTCTTTAATCCATCTTTAATTGTTAATAATTTTTGCATATGGGGAGAGATAGGGATCCAGTTGAACTCTCGGGAATGTGGCTCTCCAGTTTTCCCAGGAAGATTTTATTGAATAGGGCCTCTTTTTCCTAGTGTATGTTTTTTGTCTGCTTTGTTGAAAATCAATTGGTTGTATTAATAATTAATAATAGCTATATGTCTTTATTTTTGGGTTCTGTATTCTGTTCCATTGGTGTATGTGTCTACCTTTATACCAGTACCATGCTATTAATATTTTGGTTACTATAGCCTTGTAGTATAATTAGAAGTTGAGTAATGTGATGCCTCCAGATTTGTTTTTCTTGCTTAGGGTTGTTTTGGCTATTTGGGCTCTTTTTTGGTTCCATATGAAGTTTAGGATTATTTTTTCCTAGATCTGTGAAAAAGGACTTTGCTATTTTGATGGGAATTACATCGAATCTATAAATCAATTTAGGTAGTATGGACATTTTAACATGTTGATTCTTCCAATCCATGATCATGGGATGTTTTTCCATTTGCCTGTGTCATCTATGATATCTTTCATCAACATTTTGTAGTTCTCCTTATAGGAATCTTTCACCTCCTCAATTAAGTATATTCCTAGGCATTTTATTTTCTTTGCAGCTATTGTAAATGGTATTGAGTTCTTGATTTGACTCTCAGCTTGACTGTTATTAGTATAAAAATGCTACTGGTTTGTATACATAAATTTTGTAACCTGAGACTTTATTGAATTTATTTATCAATTGTAGGAGTCTCTTGGTGGAGTCTTTAGGATTTTCTAAATATAAGATCATATCATTGGCAAACAGGGATAGTTTGATCTCCTCTTTGCCGATTTGGATGCCCTTTATTTCGTTCTCTTAATTGATTTTTCTGGCTAGGACTTCCAGTACTATGTTGAATAGAAGTGGTGATAATGGACATCCTTGTCTTGTTCTAGTTCTTAGGAGGAATGCTTTCAAATTTTCTTCATTCAGTATGATGCTGGCTGTGGGTTGTCATATATGGCTTTTATTATTTTAAGTTATATTACTTCTATGCCTAGTTTGTTGAGGGTTTTTTATCATGAAGGGGTGCTGGATTTTATTGAATGCATTTTCTGCATCTGTTGAGATGATCATATAGCTTTTGTTTTTAATTCTGTTTATGTAGTGAATCACATTTATTTATTTGTGTATTTTGAATCATCCTTGCATCCCTGGGATAAAACCTGCTTGATCATGGTGACTTATCTTGTGATAATTTTGATGTGCTGTTGGATTTGGTTTGCTAGTATTTTGTTGAGCATTTTTGTACCTATGTTCATGAGAGATATTGGTCTGTAGTTCTCTTTATTCATTGTGTCCTTTCCTGGCTTTGGTATCAGGGTGATATTGGCTTTGTAGAATTAGGGAGGATTCCTTTCTTATCAATGTTATGGAACAGTTTCAGTAGGATAGGTGCCAAGTCTTCTTTGTAGGTGTGGTAGAATTCGGCTGTGAAAATCCATCTGGTCCTGAGCTATGATTTATTGGGAGCTTTTCTTATTAAAATTTCAATCTCTCTACTTGTTATTGGTCTGTTCAGGATTTCTATTTCTTCTTGATTCAAGTCTGGGAGGTGGTGTTTCCAAAAATTTCTTCATTTCCTCTAGATTTTCTGATTTGTATACATAGAGGTTTCCATAGTAATCACAGATGATATTTTATATTTCTGTGTTATCAGTTGCAATGTCTCCTTTTTCATTTCTGATTGAGCTTATCTGAGTGCTTCCTCTTCTATTTCTGGTTAATCTAGCTAGTGGACTATCAATTTTATTGATCTTTTCAAAGAACTAACTTTTTGTTTCATGGATTCTTTGCATTTCCTTTTTTTTTTTGCTTCATTTCATTTAGTTCTGCTCTGATCTTTGTTATTTCTTTTCTTCTACTAGCTTTGGTTTGTTCTTCTTTATATAGTCCCTTGAAGTGTGACATTAGGTTGTTAATTTGTGATCTTTCTGTCTTTTTGATGTAGGCATTTAAGGCTATGAACTTCTGTCTTTGGACTGCTTT
>NW_012134969.1:12349554-12351640 GCF_000956105.1 Propithecus coquereli | reverse complement strand
TTACAAAGTCCCATATTTCTCAGGCAGTTGTTCATTCTTCTTGATTCTTTGTTTTCTACATTTTTGACTGACTAGGTTAATTCAAAAGCTTTGTCATCAAGCTCCAAAATTCTTTCTTCTGCTCATTCTAGTCTGTTGTTAAAACTTTCTACTGTATTTTGAAATTCCCTAAATCTTTCAATTCTTTAAGTTTTGTTATATCTTTTCTTATATTATCTACCACTTTAGTGAATTTTGCATTCATGTCCTGAATTATTTTTTTGTTTGTTTCTCTGTGTTAGTTTTCAACTTTCTCATTAATCCCATTGATCTTACTTGCCATCCATATTCTGAATTCTATATCTGATATTTCAATACTTTCCTTTTGGTTGGAGTCTGTTGCTGGAGTACTATTGTGATCCTTCAGGGGTGTGAAAACATGTTTTTTCATGTTGCCAGAGTTCTTATGCTGGTTCCTTCTCATCTGAAACCTCTTCTCCCAGCTCAAGACAGATAGCTTTTCTTACACCTGCTCTCTGCTGGGAATTCTGTTGCTCAGTGAATAGATGGAGAGGTCCCTGCATGGTATGCTTGAGTCCTACTCTGGAAGACTGACCAGGCCGAGAGGAGCAGATGTGCTGTGAACCCGTAACACTGCTGCTCTGCTCTCCTGCATCTCCCCATTCTCCTGTGGTTGTCATGGACAGTTGGCTTGTGGTGGGCACACAGTGGTGGCAGGTGCACTAAGGTTATGTGGTGGGCAGCAGGCAAGTGCAGTGGGTGTATGGCAGGTGGTGGCTGCACACACCATGAACATTAGCCCTGCTCAGGCCCAGCAGTGGTAGTGTTCATTGGTGTACAGAGTGTGAGCATTTACCCCACTGGGGTCTGTTGGTATTACCCAGGTGACAGCAGTGGCAGCTGTATCACCCAGATGGCAGCAGTGGATGCCTGGGGCTGCAGGTACTCTCTCCATATAGGTCCCAGGGTACCTATGGCTGCACAGGGCACCCCAGTCTGCAGTAGTGGGCACCAAACCCATGGGCACCCACTCTGCCCTCATGGCAATGGGGACACACAGCACCCATCCACAGGATGTGCAAGAGCACCTGGCCTCCCCACTCCCTCTCTGGCCTAGCAGGAGCAATAAGGAAGTGGTAGCAATGGATCTGACCCCTGAGTAAATGCATCACTCGGGCTGGGACCTCAAAATGGCACCAGCCACAGAGTCCAGGGTTCATAAGCCAGCAGGACCCCTCAGCGCTTTCTTTCTGGAGGCTCAGGACCCCTCTCTGCTTCTCAGTGGAGCAATGCCACTGCCCAGTCTCCAGTGAGCTCCCTGTGTTAGTCTGGTGGCTTGCTGCAGTGGAGGGTCCCTCCCACAGATCTGAGCGCAATTTCTGCAGGGGAAGTATGGATCCCTGGGGTTTTTTCCTCTGTCCTTTCCCCCCATGCAGGTGCCTTCTCCATGTACCTGCATTCCTGCCATGTGGGTCACTCCACTTCCATCTCCTTCACTTTGGGAGCCTCCTGTCACCTCCCTGTTGATTCCCAATGCTCTCTCCTAGAAGATTGATCCAAAGGTGAATATCCACTCACCACTTTTGATCCTCTCTGTGAAAGTAGCATGTACAGACTATTTCTAGTCCGTCATCTTGGTACTGCGTTCCTCCTTTTTATTTTAAAAATGAGCATGGAAGAATAAAAACATATATTAATATCTGTGTGGGTTCTGCATAAATAAGTTCTGGAAATGAATACAAGTGATTGCAGGGAGAGGGCACTGGGTGGGACACACAGAGGTGGGGATGAGATTGCTCACTCTCCACCCTTACACGACAGATGTATAGTCATTATTTAGAAGTTAAATTTAAAAATATTGGCCTTCACTTTGGCCACACCACAAGGGGTGACTTCCAGAGACCTCTCCATATCTTTCTGAAATGCTACTTTGATTGCTCCTTAGCCATGAGACTTAAATTCATACCTATTCATTTGAGCATTATTCATACAATCGACCCTCAGTCAAGAGAATGGTGAAAATTGTCTGAGTGAAGTTAATGTCAGGGTCCAAGAAAAACTGGATAACACCAATGAAAATATTTAA
>NW_012134969.1:12345367-12348254 GCF_000956105.1 Propithecus coquereli | reverse complement strand
TAAATATATATTCATGTAGAAAATG
Organism: Propithecus coquereli; assembly: GCF_000956105.1. Classification (NCBI taxonomy): domain Eukaryota; kingdom Metazoa; phylum Chordata; class Mammalia; order Primates; family Indriidae; genus Propithecus; species Propithecus coquereli. The sequence goes on along the minus strand of NW_012134969.1, from coordinate 12,348,229 downwards.
TTAATAAAGACATGATAAAATATGAATAGTGATTATCATTGGGTGATTTTTTTTGCCCTGTATTTAAACAATTTTTATGAAATGTGTGTGTTGTTTTCATAATGGGAAAATGCTTTAAGAAAATAAAAGCAGAATACAGTATGGCTTTTAGACATAAATTCATCATCCTAAACTGACATTTATTTCTTAGAAAAAAGGGAAGGGCAAAGGCTTCCATGTCAGTAGAAAACTAAAAGAAAAAGATCACAGACACTTGATGGACTCAGCCTCCACTGAATTCCTGGAGGAGCCAGATGGGAGTCTGGTTTTCCAGAAGGCCTTTGACAGCAAGGACAGAGAAGGGTTTGTTCTAACTGAGAACACTACGAAAAATCTAAACCCATAATGGTTGAGAAGGGCCCAGACACAGAGCTTATCAGGAAAAGCTCGTGCAATTTCAGATGGCAGCTCCAAATGGACAGACTCATAACTTTCCCACGTGGATCAGAAATCCATGGCACAGCATTACAACAAAACTCTAAGAATGGCATCAAGGAAAAGCTGGAGCAGTTGACCAATTAATTAAACACATATTTATTGAGTGTTTATTATGTGCCTGGCACTATTGGGAGCCTCAGGGATAAAAATTCTTGCCCTCCTGGTGCACCTGTTCCACAGCGTGGGGTTGCAAGGTGGGGACAGGGAGAAACAATAAATTAAAAGTAGCAGTACATATGGCATGTCAGACACCTACGGAGAAAAATAAAACAGCAGAAGGAGTTAAGGAGTGTCTGTCAGCAGGCTCTTAGAGTTTCAACAAGGTGATAAAGAAAGGTGGTACAAGGATACTTGAGTGAGGATGTGAAGAAGGTGAGGGATAGAGCTTGAGAAAAGTATTCCAGGCCAAGGGAACAGCGTATGCAAAGGTCCTGGGGCAGGATTGTATGTGGCCTGATCAAAGAACGCGAGGAGGTCAGTGTGGCTGGGAGCAGAGTATGTGAGGGGAGAGTAGTGAGAAGGAAAAGTAATGGGAGAGGTTTGAGGGCGGGAAGAATCAACAGGTTTGTCTAAGATTGATTTAAAATGCCTATTATACATCAAAATAGAGGTATTAAGTGGGCATCCAGATATTAAGTCCACAACTCAGGGGAGAGGTCAGGGCTGGTATGGCAGAGACTGCTAGATTTCTGTCTGAAATTCACTCTCCTCTTCTTCCTTAGTAATGGAACTCTAATATTTAGTTGAGTATATTGCTATCTGAAATAAAGACTATATTTACCAGCCTTCCTTGCAGCTAGGTGTGGCCATGTCACTCAATTCTGACCAATGAGATGTAAATGGAAGTTTTTTGAAGAACAACTGGAAAGGTTCCTTTAAAGGGAATTGATCTAGCTAGGAGGTGAAAGCTTTTTTCCTCCTTCTTTTCACCCATCTACAGTCTGGAATGTAGATGACATGGCTGGAGCTCCAGCAGCCATACTGAAATAATGAGATGCCCTTGAGGATGGAAGCCAAAGGCTAGGATAACAAAACAGATAAAGAGAAGGTCTCTGAATTTCTGATGACTATCAAGGCACCATCCCAATGCTAGTTTGCCTTCCTTCAAATTTCTCATATATTAAGTAAAAATAAACTTTTATTTGGTTTAAGCCATTATTTGGGTTTTTTCCCCCTAATATATGCAAACTAATCCCAAAGGCTATAATTGGATATATAGATTTGGGAGTCAATATCATGCAGATGGTATTTAAAACAATGGGATTGGTGAGATTACCAAGTAGAGATTGTAGAAAGGAGAAGACCTGGAATCAACCAACATTTAAAAGTCAGACATAGATGGTAGGATCAACAAAGTAGATTGAAAAGGAAGAGCGAAAGAGGTGGGAAACCAGGAGAGTGTGGTGTCAACAGAGGCCAGGATTATTTCTGGAAGGAGGAAGGAGTGAACTATGTCAAATGCTACTCAGAAGTAAAGTAAGATGAGGACTGAGCATTGATCATTAGATTTGACAAAATGGAAGTCATTAATGACCTTGATAAGGGCCATTTCAGCACTTTGGGAGGCCGAGGTGGCAGGATCACTTGAGGCCAGGAGTTTGAGATCAGCTTGGGTAACATAGCAAGACCCCATCTCTACAAAAAATTAAAAAATTAGCTTGGCACGTTAGTGCACTCTGTAGTTTCAGCTACTCGGGAGGCTGAGGTGGGAAGACTGCTTGAGCCCAGGAGTTTGAGGCTGCAGTGAACTATGATCCAGCCACTGCACTCTAGCCTGGGTGACATAGCGAGACCCTGTCTCTAAAAATAAATGAATAAAATATAAATAATTTAGACAATTAAAAATTTATATTAAAAAGCATTTTTTTAAAAAAGAGCAATTTCAGTAGAGTGATGAAGACACGTCCGCAAGGAAGTAAGTTAAAGAGAACTGGAGAAAACAAAGTGGAGAAGGTGAACACCAGCATCTCTTCGGAGATGTTTCCTATGAAGGAGAGCAGAGAGGAGACAGCAGAGTTAAGGAAGGTCTTAGGATGGCCAATATTAAGGCATGTTTGCAAACTGATGGAAATGATTCAATGATGAGGGAGAAACTAACAATGCAGGAAAAGGTGAATAATTGCAGGAGTACAGTCCTAGAGAAGGAAGACAAAATAGAATCCAGAGCACACCAAAAAGGTTGTTTCCAACAGACACTGACCTATGGGATAGCAGTTTTAGGGAAATGGAGGAGGCAAAATCCAAAGGGGTAAGGAGCAAAATACAGAACGAAAAATAACACAAGTCAAATAAATGATGGTCCTCTCTGGGTAATACAAGACTTGGGGTGATTTTTTTCTGTGTTTCTTTATACATTTCTGTGACTTGCAAATTTCCTGGAAGGAA
>NW_012134969.1:12341850-12344457 GCF_000956105.1 Propithecus coquereli | reverse complement strand
GTTACAATTGATGAATCAATATTGGCACATTATCAGTAGCTAAAGTCCCTAGTTTATATTAGGGTTCACTCTTTGTGTTGCACAGCTCTATGGGTTTTGACAAATGGGTAAGGTCATGTATCCATCATCACAGTGTCACACGGAGTAGTCTTGTCACTCTAAAAGTCCCCTATGCTTCACCTGTTCCTCCTCCTTCCAGCCCCTGGCAACCATTGATCTTTTCACTGTCTCTATAGTTCTGCCTTTTCCAGAATATCATATAGTTGGAATCGTATAGTTATGTAGTCTTCCCAGATTGGCTTCTTTCACTTAGACATACACGTTTAAAGTTTCTCCATGTCTTCTTGCAGCTTAATAGCTCATTCCTTTTTTACTAACTAATCCAACATTGTCTGGATATAACAATCTGTTTATCTCCTCACCTATTGGAAGACATCTGGTTGCTTACAATTTTTGGCATTTGTGAATAAAGCTGCTACAAACATTCATGCATAGGTTTTTGTGTGGATGTAAGTTTTCACCTCAATTGGGTAAATTCTAAGGAGCATGACTGCTGGATCATATGGTAAGATTGTGTTTATCTTTGTAAGAAACTGTCAAACTGTCTTCCAAAGTGGCTCCAATGCATCATTTTGCGTTCCCACCAGCAAGGAATGAGAATTCCTGTGGCTCTACATCCTTGCCAGCATTTGGTGTTGTCGGTGTTCTGAATTTTGGCCATTCTAATGGCTGTGTAGTGGTATCTTACTGTCGCTTTAATTTGCAATTCTCTACTGACATGTAATGTAGAGCATTCTTTTATAGGCATATTTGACATCTGTACATCTTCCTTGGGGAGGTGTCTGTTCAGATCTTTGTCAACTTTGTAATGGGGTTGTTTGTTTTCTTACTGTTGAGTTTTAAGAGTTCTTTGCATATTTTGGACACAAGGCCTTTATCAGATATGTGTTTTGCAAATATTTTCTCTTGGTCTGTGTCTTATCTTTTCATTTGCTTAACATTTATTTAACATATTAAGATCCTCAAAAATTTCAAGTGGCTCAGGCTTCCCTCGACCTCTGAGGAAGCGGTGATGAGGTAGGTGATGCAGCTAAGAATTTCTGGACCCATTCGGCCATGAGACATGTGTGGCTCTTACCCACGCAGACCAGTAGTCATTGGGGAATAAAGAAGAAATAAGAAATAGTAATATCACCCTACCATATGCCAAGCATAAGGCATTTTGCATACATTATTTCCCAGCTACCTTAAGGAGGAGATCATATCATTTTGGTAGGAAGAAACCCATCAGACCTCTGGAGTATCGAACAAGTTAAACAAACGGACCAAGCTCTTACATCCATGATGTGGCAGAATTGGGACTCAACTCCATGACACCACAGGGCCAGATATAAGGCTACCCTGTCTCAGGGCAGGTCCCACAAGCGATGGACAACAGTGCAAACCACTGCATCCAGAGGGTGTTGAAGCTGGGCTCACTCCGGGTCAGTGTTGAGATCACAGGGGCTCTGCTTGCAGGCGGAAGAACTGCTCCCACGGAGATGGATCCAGAGGGCCTGTTTGGTTTGAAACAGGATCTCACTAAATAGCTGGGGATGTAGGGAATGGAGGCTGATCCTTGAGGGAGAAGAAACAGGCAAAAATTACACAGATATCAGGGCTCTAGACAAGCAGGCTGAGGCCCAGCACAAAGCTGCAAACAGAGCAAGAACGAAGAAAGCCCAGTCGCGCAGCTGTGCCAGCAGCGTAGTGGGAGTTCAAGAGAGCCTGTGGCTAAGGGGCGTGGGAGGCCGGGCTCACCACGGGATCCCCAGCTCAAGAGAGCAAGGCCCGCTCCTGCGCTGGTTGGTGGGTCTGAGTCTGTCTTGACAAGCTGAGGGTCTGCATGTGGTTAAGGTTTCAAGTTAAACATCCTTAGAGACTGCTATCGAAGGGAACAGTAAGAAAGCTTCAAGGAAAGCAGAGGCTCCAAGCAGGGGCTCACACTGTAGGCCAGGACTTCGGGGGAAAAACTGAGAGCCCAATTATCAGAAATGAGGACCAAGGTCAGAGCTATTTGATGCCTGTTCTCAGTGCTGAGCTGGGGATTCTGAAACTCCCCTGATATGAGGACCCATCCCAGAGATAAGCTCAGGGCTTAGTTCAAAGGTGGGGCCAGGTGGGCCTACTTATAGCCACAAGGGGTAGTCGAGATAGAGCACACCTATAGGAGATGGGCGGAGGGGACTCTAAGGGGAAGAAGACTTGGTCAGTAGACTCTACAGGCCAGTTAAAGTCTACAAACTGAGACCCTAAACTCCTTTAAGACTCAGGTGCACTGTGCACAAGGCAATAGAAATGTTCCTGAAAAGCAATATATACTTGAATTTTTGTAAATGGATACTGAAGTGATCTAGGGGAATCTGTTTAAAGGAAATTATTAGTATTTTTGTAAATCTGGTTTCAGTCCCTTAGAGTTTCTTAAATAGAATATTCCTTTAAATTGATTTCCCTCTATCAGAGAGTGATATATATATATATATATTCACACACATATATCTGCTATTTCAAAGAAAGTAATAGGTGCTACTAGTACATCTTGATTTAAGCAATTTTGTTCTTTACAAT
>NW_012134969.1:12326602-12341800 GCF_000956105.1 Propithecus coquereli | reverse complement strand
ATATATATATATATACACACACACATATATCTGCTATTTCAAAGAAAGTAATAGATGCTACTAGTACATCTTGATTTAAGCAATTTTGTTCTTTACAATGTATTTATTAAACTAAAAAATATAGTCTGAATCTGTAGTTCCCACATCTGACTGAACACAGAATTAAACTGGGAGTTTTAAAGAATACAGATTCCTGGGCCCCGCCACTGGACCTTCTGATTCAATGCGAAACACAGGAAGGTGCCAGGTGCTCCCCAATGGGAACATGTGGCTCAGCATCTTTTGTGCATCCACAGAGGTTGATGGTGGATCGAGGTTAACCCAGAGATGTCCTTGGGGCTGCCCTCTCAGGTCCTCCCTCCCCCCGCTGCCCATGGGAGGAAAGAGATTTCCGGCTGGCACTGAGCACAGTGATCCCATGATGGGGGCTGCTGGCCAAGTGTGGAGGCATCTCCAGAGCCAAGGGGTGGCAACTGCTCTCCAGCCTGTGAAAACAGACCCTGGTCACAGTGAGACCCTCAGCTGCAGGGTCAGGCCTGCAGGTACAAGGCAGGGTGTGTCACTGACCCCAGGGGCCTGTGACCTTCATCTGTAATTCTAGCAGTGGGGCTTTATATCCACTTATATCATACATAAAAGTTATTAGGAGAAAATGGAATATGGTCTTGTGGTAAACAGAATAACATCTTTCCCAGTGATGTCCACGTCCTACTCCCTGAAACTGTGAATGTGTTAGGTTGCACAGAAAAAACACATGGTTGCTAATCTACTGATTTATCAACTGACTGATGGGGAAATTATCCTGGATTATTTTAAAAGCTGAATAGGGAGGCATGAGACAGAGAGAGATAGCATGAGAAGGACTCAGCTCCGTGTTGCTAGAGAAATGGGGCCACGGGCCAAGGGACGTGGGCAGCCTCTAGAAGCTGGAAAAGGTAAGAAACAGATTCTACTCTAGAGCTACCAAAGAGAAACACGTCACTGCTGACACCTTGACTCTAGCCCAGTGAGACCCGTGTCAGACTTCTGGCCTCAGAACTGTGAGATAATAAATTTGTGTTGTTTGAAGCCACTTAATTTGTGGTAATTTTTTTTACAGCAGAAATATGAAACTAAAACAGCTCTGATGACCAAGCTCTTACATTTTTTTTCCTTTAGAATACAAGAAGAGGAAAGTAGAACTTAAATCTTGCAGACTTCTCTTGTGTATTGCAAGGCCCTGCACGTCATCCCCAATATCTTACTTTTCCTCTCTTTGAAGAGACAAAGATTCTATATCTGAGGTGACCGGGCTCATTTATTAGGTCAAGTTTTTAGCTCAGTATGGTAGGATTGTGGTAAGATCCAGGATCCATATTTTTAAAATCTCCCTAGGAGTCTCTAATATGCAGCCAGGTTTGCAAACCACTGGTCTACAATTTAAATTCTAACCCACATAATTACGAGGTGGCTGCATGCCTAGACAATGAGCACTGGAGGGTTATCATTAACCTGGGAGGACATAATAGACGCGGTGTCCACAGAGCTCGGGCCTGGTGATGGCACATTTCATCTGAGACCTGCCGAGTGGAATGGCCAGCATGCTCATTAAATGTGAATGCGTGGCCAAAATGTACAACAGGCGGAGGAGGGCATTTTAATTAATTAATGAGGGTTGTTAGGATGGAGGGCTTATTGATTCAAAGGACAGGTGACAGCAGGCTAAGGAAGGAGTTGTCACAGGCGTTGCTGGGAAGTGAGTGCAGTTCAGTGAAGGCAAATGCAGAACGGTGCACCGTCTGCAAAAGGGAAGGAAATAGCACAATAACGGGCAGGGCCAGGGAAGACTGCAAAATTAGAAAAGGATCCAGGGACAAGGCTGACCACAGAGTAGGGTGCATGCAGGGGGGTGGCGGGGGTGCTGAGAGCGCAGGAGGGCCACATGGCCTCGTTCACATTGGCCCTGAAATTTAGACTTCTGACATTGTTTGGTATCTGATAAAGGTGTTTGTTAACTTAAACATGCAAAGCACACCATGGTTTTATCATCCCATTTTGCAACTTTTCCTTTTTTAAATGTACTGGGAGCCTCAAAAAATGAGACTAAGTGGCCTAGATGTCTCAACTTCAAGAGTCCGTGGTGAATCACAAGACCCAATCAGTCCCGCAGTTTATGAAGCAAGGGTAAGTGTACAGCCATAGGATATTTTTGGAAAGAAACACTAAGAACAGTGAGGGTCTCTAGAGAGCAGGGCTGGGGGAATTGGAATCCAGAGAGGAAAAGAGATCTGCTTTGTTTTTCCCTAAATAAAGCTTTTTTAAAAGTTTCAGAAATGTTTTGTAGAGACAGGGTCCTGCTATATTGCTCAGGCTGGTCTCAAACTCCTGGGCTCAAGCAATCCTCCTGTCTTAGCCTCCCAGAGTGCTGGGATTACAGGCATGAGCCACCCACTCAGCCCCCTAAATAAAGCTTTAATAGATACTTCTTGTTTTCCTTCTCCCACCCCACGCCCAGAGTTATACATGCACTTAATCTAAAATGTCAAATAGTTCTCCAAGGCTTGTTATAAGAACAGCAGTCCCCTAAGCCCCCTTCCCCATTTTGCACACTTTAACCTCTTTTAGATGCTTCTTTTGGTAGTGACTCCAGGTCTCTAGATTAATATGCTTGAAATGCTATTCCTTGATTTTTCACTTGAAGCCATTATCTGATGTTTCCCCAGCATAGAAGATTAGGATTTGGTGTCTTTCCTTCTGCAGCCCTCAAGGGACATACTTATCCTTCCCCACACTCCATCCTTCCCATGGAGTTATGCTGCAATGTCAGTTAGCTGAATATTCAATGTTTGTTACTGTGACTATAAAACATGAGTCACAGCTGAGCCATATAGTAAACTATGACCACTTTTTCTTTCCTGCACATCTTTCTATTGTTTCTGGAGCTATGAACCATCTTGTTTTTTGTTGGCTTCATTTTCTATGTACAGTATTAACATTTGCCATTTGTCTATGTCTGCTCTCAAGACATTCAGAATGTTCAGGTGTTTTAACAGTTTCACCAATCTCCTTCAAAATCTCTCCCAGAGCCTTCTGGCATGCTCCAACCTGCACACGACACACAGCTCTCATCTTGGGATCTCCCTTCACCATCACCCCAGGGATTCTCTTGCCTCCTTCCTGGGGGAACATCGGTATCCTCTTTCTTAGTTTGTGCTATTATTTGGACACATGTTTAGAGACATTTTGAGGCAGGGGCATGGGATATAAATATTTGAGAACTTGTATGTCAGAAAATGTCTTTAATCTACCCTGACACTTGATGCATTGTTTAGGCTGGGTATATAGAATTCTAATGTGGAGACAGTTTTCCTTGAGTTTTGAAAGCCATTGCCATCTGGCCTCCAGGGTGGCTGTTGAGAAGTCTGAAGCCATTCTGACTTGTAATCTTCTATGTAGGACTTGTTTTCTCCTCTTCTTTGTCCTCACTGTTCTGAGATTTCACACTGGTATGCCTTGGTGTGGGTCTATTCTCAATTCTTGTGCTGGCATGTGGTGGCCCTTTCATTCTAAAAATGCATGCTTGTTAGTTGTGGAAAATATTTTTGAATTATTTCTTTAATGACTTCCTCTCCTCTGGTTTCTCTGTTCTCTTTTTGGAACACCTATTTGCATATATTAGACCTCCTGTTCTGGCCTGCTAATTTCCTTATCTTTCCTGTGTGCATTTTCTTTCTCTTTTGCTCTAACTTCAGGGAGATTTGCTCTTCTTTATTTTATAACTCTTCTATTGAATTTTTTATTTTTATTATCATATTTCTAATTTCCGAGAGGCCTTATGTGTTCTTTGAATGCTCCTTTTTCTCATGTCGTATTCTTATTTGATGGTTATATATCTTACCTCTGAAGATATTAATCAGAGGATATTTGACATTTTTTTCAACCTGCACAGTCTCTCTTTCCTTGAAGATGCTTTTTCCTTCTCATTTTTGTCTCTATATTTCATGTGAGAGGCCTTCCTCAGGGTCAGGTAAACCTTATCTGCTCATGTTTAAGAACAGGGCTAAAAAGCTCTACTAAGTGCTGTGGCTGGGCTGTTTGGTTGGAGGAATCCCACAGTAGTGCCTTTAAGTTTTTCCTCTTGGGGAGATCAAATTCCCCAGACAGGACTCTTCTAGGCTCAGGCCCAAAGGATTTAACTCTGGCTGTCAGCATTGTGGGAGCCTCCTGGGAAAGAGCAGTGGGTCTCAGCGTCTGCCCACTTAATCCCCCAGTTTCCAGTACGGCCAGAGAGGGGAGGGGTCTGGATGTTGAACTGCTTCCTAAATAGACTTTGAACCACTTCTGGTTTTAGCGTGCCCCACCTCATTTCCAGAGGTACCTGTTGCTGCCAGTTCCTAAGCCTTTGTGGGATTCTGGTTGGTTTCTCAAATTTCCTCATTGCTGACTTGGGATTCAGTCTTCCTGTGTCTGCTGCATCATTGACCACACTTCTTACCTTCCAGCTTTCAAAATTTTGTTGCCACAGGGAGTTAAAAAAAAAAAAAAGTTGTCACTATTATTTCTTTCCTTTTCTCAGAAGAGAGAAAAAGAAGGGAGAGTGTGTGTGTGTTTTCTATATTCCATCTTTACCCGGAAGTTGGGAGATTTACTTTTCACTGTTTACTTTTTTCTGCTGTTTTAAGTTTTAATGGATATTTAGCTACTAATTGTTAACTATTATGAATTATTTCACCTTTTAAGTTAAGACAATCTAGTTGATTTTTTTCAAAGCAGCTATAAGTGTATGGCACGTAGGAACCATGGAATAATGATCAGCCTTTGATGCTTCGAGTGCTTCCCAGATGCTGATCTCTGGAGTGGCTGCGTGTACGTGCATGCGTATTTACAAAGGAGACAGCTGCAGCCGACCTGGGCAAGGTAGTGTGCCCACACATGATGACACAAGACCAACAGAAAATAACACACCTATGAGCAGGAAACGAAGTAGGTCACAATGAATCATCGTCAGTTGTGTGAAATTTCTCTCATCATTGTTACCTCGGCCCTAAGGATAATTTTCAATTTAGCTGAACATGAGTTATACCCATTCATAATGAATTTTCTGAAGCAGTTATCTCCACGTTTTTTGATTGTACACCCTTATAAGAAAACCATTTTAAGCACACCCTCAAATATGTAAATTTATCTATTTGCAAGTTATACATGTCATGTTAATACAGTATTAATACACACAGATAGAGATTAAAAGAATGTAATAGAAAATAAATAAAATGAGAAGTTCTAATATTTTCCTTCAGTATCCCAGTGGGTCATCCTGCACACCATGAAATTCTCCACCAGGATGAGTGTCAGACACCTAGGAAGATTTTTCAAAAGACTCCTGCCCAAGGCCAGGCGTGGTGGCTCACGCCTGTAATCCTAGCACTCTGGGAGGCCGAGGCGGGAGGATTGCCTGAGCTCAGGAGTTTGAGACCAGCATGAGCAAGAGCAAGACCCCATCTCTACTAAAAATAGAAAAATTAGGCGGGTGTTGTGGCACGTGTCTGTAGTCCCTGCTACTTGGGAGGCTGAGGCAGGAGGATCACTTGAGCCCAGGAGTTTGAGGTTGCAGTGAGCTATGATGATGCCACTGCACTCTACGTGGGGTGACAGAGTGAGACTCTGTCTCAAAAAAAAAAAAAGACTCCTTCCCAGACCCTACCCAGGCATCTGACTCAGAACTGAGGGTGGGGCCCTGGCAAGGATATTTTGGAAAAGTTTCTCTGCTGATTCCCACGTGCACCAGTTCTAAAGATTGAAGAATTGGAACCCTTAAAAAACTGCAAATAGTAGTCAAATAGTTACTGAGTGCAAACAGTAGGCAATTAACACTGGGAAATGTATAGTTCAATTAAAGGCCTGGGTCATCCTGTACCCCAAAAAACTTTGTCTCCTTCTTTCCTAAACTCCATATTTTCCTTCATCTGTCTCTGTCCTTTCCTCTCAGTTTTTTTTTTTTTTTGAGACAGAGTCTCACTCTTTTGCCTGGGCTAGAGTGAGTGCTGTGGCGTCAGCCTAGCTCACAGCAACCTCAAACTCCTGGGCTCAAGCGATCCTTCTGCCTCAGCCTCCCGAGTAGCTGGGACTACAGGCATGCGCCACCATGCCCGGCTAATTTTTTCTATATATTTTTAGTTGTCCAATTAATTTCTTTCTATTTTTAGTAGAGACAGGGTCTCGCTCTTGCTCAGGCTGGTCTCGAACTCCTGAGCTCAAACAATCCGCCCGCCTCGGCCTCCCAGAGAGCTAGGATTACAGGCGTGAGCCACCGCACCCGGCCTCCTCTCAGTTTTTAATATAACTTTAACTTCACTATTATAAACAATAGTTACTCATTATAGAAAATATAGAAAAGCGAAAAGAAGAAAATAAAAACTAAGCTATAATCCTACCATTCTAAGATAATTAAGATTTTTATTCATAGCCTTCAAGATATTCATACAAACATATATTTAAAAGGGGGAATCACATGCCGTTTGTAACCTGACATTTTTTTGGTTCTGTAGTTTTATTTTTCTCCATGACAATAAGAATGCAAGCTGCAACAGGGCCAGGAACAGTGGTGAGAGCTGATCTGCAATCAAAGAGCAGGTGGTGACACCAGACGTCGTCGTCCCAACCCTGAGTCCGGCTGAACTGCGACCCCCTCCCTAATACTCTTCCCTCCACCTTCTAATCTTCCCTCACTTCCTGTCTCTTCCTCTGTTTGCTTTCTCCATGCTCTTTCTCTTTCTCTTTTCTTTCACCTTCTACCCTCGTTTCTCTCCACTAAAGCACCCGAGGCCTCCAGGACAAGGGTTAATATTTGACAGAATCAAACTTCCTGCTAATTTGACAAGCGGCGCATGACCCGGGAGCTGGAGAAACAGTTGCACCCTCCTCTGCAGTGGGGATTTTCTGAGCAAGCCCAGGCAAGGGCCCTCTGTTCTTGATGATGAGCTATTATTTCCACTTGGGAGCCCAGATTAAAGTTGCTTATTTGCCTTAGAAGCAAGGTCTGGCCAGAGGCAGCCGGGGAACCCAGGTTGTCAGAGAAAAGCCATTTCAGGGAAATTGTGTTTCTAGAATTGAAATCAAGGGAGATAGAACTCCCTCAATAGTTGACATGAGGCGAGGGCTGAGAAGGAGCCAGGCATGAAAATCCAGAACAAACCAGCTGTGGTGCTTCCCCATGGGTGTCATAAAACCAGTCACAGAAAACCAGTTCCTCTTGCTCTAGGTGCAAGAACCTTCTGCATGCTGGTTACCTCAACCTGCTGACAGAGGCATTTCCATCAGTGGCTATTAATATGAAGCCGTCGGTAGTGAGGAAAGTTTCTGAACTTTGAAAATTTTTTTGTGTGGTGTGAAAGAAAGTAAGCACTTTCCACCACCACGCTACAGACAAATTGTTGTTTTCCAGAGGCTGCGGGAAATTATTGTTTTCATTAAATGCAAATCACTGCCCCCAAACCAACGATATTCTTGGGGATGTAACTGTCATTGGCTTTATTAACTATGAGAGTCTACATTAGCCAGCTCTCTACAGGCACTCTGCTGCAGAAGATTCTGGAAAATGAGCAGAAAGTGACTCATTCTTCACTGTCATCCCCAACAACAAAATGCCCCATGCAGCAAAACACCCCCCCTCCCCGCAGGAGTGGCAGCTTACCAGTTATCCTTGGAGTGGGGGTGTAGCACGTGGGCCATGTAGATGCTTCAGGGGGACAGTAATTAAGTGCTTCAACAGGGGCGTTAGTCACAGTGGGTGGGACCCTCCCTGTCATCCTGCAGGAGCAGCAGCCAGAGGAGCTGGTGATGGCTGAAAAGAGGGAGGGGCCCCTACACAACCTGTCCCTTTTCCCAGTAGCTGCTACTTAATAAGCAGCACTTAGCATGTGTATAAGGTCAGAAAGGAGGGGAGAAACAGGGAAAAAATAATTTCACATAAAAATGTCCACAAAGGATCTCTTAAGGAAGAGCATCTCTGGCTTATAGCAGAGTTGAAACTTAAAAAAAAAAAATTGTGTGAGAAACACTGGAAAATTCTCCCCTCCCCCCAGAGAAACAAATCTCTACTTGTAGTGGCACCTGAAATCCCACCATTAGTGACTCATTCCTTTGTATATTGCAGGTGATCTGGCATTTAAGAGGCCTATATCAAAATGCAAATACTTATGAAGGCAGCCAATGATTTTCACTAGTATCAGAATCCTTGAAGTGGCTTTCAGATACAGACTCCTGGCACATACACCCGTATTCCATGTCCCAACCCTCACTACAACCACGACCTTTAGCCAACAGGTGGGTTCTCCAGTTCTCTGGCTTCTGATGGGACCTTGGTGTAGTTAACTTTAGTGCCCGCTTTTGCAGGGTAGGAAATGATTTCCACTGTGGCCATGGTTTGGCTGCCTCAATGAAAACCATCCCTTTCTATTTAAGGCTGAAAGCAATGAAAAACTGGGAATAGCAGTTTTTAAAAATTTTGACACATCAAGGGGACGTCTATACGGGGCTCAACACTGTCACTTTCCTCCACTGAATCCATGGCCCCTTTCCATTACCTGTCTCTTTCTTTCCTCCCTACTTTCTCTACAATTACATTCCCTTTCTCCTCCTTCTTCTCCCCTTCAAGAGGCAGACATATTAGGAATGTGATTTGTATTTGTGTTAGACTTACTGAATCGTTTTGTGCTTTCTTTACACAACATAAGTTTAATAATTTACTGGAGGATGTAGTCATTTCAGTGTGTTGGCCTTTTTCACTCAGTGGGCCAGTGGCTATGACAGGGAAAAAAGTTCCTTACCTCTGTCTCATGGTATTAAGTGAAGGAATCATTTATCGGGGGCTACGGGCCAGGGGCTGTCTAGAGAGCGTTACAGAGAAGTAAGGGACGAATTGGGAGTTTGAAAAAACAAGACCAAGGACAAGATTCCTCTACCTCCTGGTTTGGCAAAAGAACAAGCTGAAAGTCAGCCCTGACCAGCCAGCCCTGGTCAGCAATGCACCACGGGGAAGCAGTGCCGGAGGCCCCACAGGTTTCTTGCTACTTATGCCCTCCTAAGATTTGCCCAGGCGGGGATGGTACATGGAGCCCACAGCTATCCTATAGGGTTGGGACAATGCACAATGTATCTCTCTTCTACCGGCTGGCCTCCTTTTCCCCACCTCAATACACAGAGGAAATCTAATGAAAATTAACAGCAAGGACCCCACAAAGGGTAAAGAAGCTACTACAGGGCCAAGAAAGTAGAGTGTGTGGACAGAAGGAAGAGGAAAACCATTCCAGCTTCTCTGGGTGTTTGGGAGTAGTTTGGGGGACAAAGTTACTATATTTTCAAGACTCAACTGGCCAAGCCCTCTCTCCCCTGGATGGGGATGTCTCCATGAGCTATGTATCCAACAGGCAGCCTGTCCCACCTCCCACCTCCGCTCAGCTGCTCGGCACCCCATTCGGCAGAGAAGGTGTAACAAATGATGAACACACTGTCCAGGCCACTTGCTTCCCTAGACCAAGAAGCACTGGTCTGCTGGCCCTAGACCATTTCCGGAGACCAGCATGTGACAGAGCCACAATCTCCGGTCACTGTCAGTTAACTACAGTTCCTCCTTTTTTCTTTCCCTTCTCTTACCTCATAAACAATGACTGTTGAAGGTTCCCCCTATCTACAGATTCTAATGCCAAGATTAGCTTTGCTCAAGAGGAAATTCTCCATTCTCCAAAACAGCGGCCAAAATGTTTTATTTTATGGGTAGGAACTTTATTTTCTCTCATATGAAATTTTTAATATATTTTTACCATGCCCATTTCTGCTCTGTGTAGTCATAGTTAGTACCAAAATCGATGTTACCCAAGAAATAGACAAGGAACTTCTTGATAAAGGAGGAACCAACCAAGCAGTTGGAAACAGAGGCTCCCAAGAAGAGATTAGCTCTGTATTTGATTCCTTCTCAAATCTGTATGATCCCCACCCCTAAAAAAAGAACAATAAGAACAATCAAATCAATTAATTGTGCAACTCAGCTTCCCAGCTGCCATAAGAACTTTTGTGTTCACTGTCTCACTCTGGCCACACACACAATTCTTAATAAGAAAAGAAAACAAACATAGCCACCCATTGTGTTAAGCAGTGAGCCCTAAGCCTCGACTCTCACTTCCCAAGACAGGAAAAGTTCCCATTTGTATAAATGGCAGGTACCAACCCTGGCAGCTTTCTCTTCTATAAGTTAATGTCTAAAAATTAGAATTTCAAAACAGTGGAGAAAAATAGGGATATTACAATATATAGTATGGAGGCAACCACATAGTCTCATGGGAAAAAACCAGCACAAAACCCAGATGAAGCAAAGATATGAATGTAAAAGTGAAATATTTTAGTGTAAAATTACTAGAGGAAAGAAAAAAATGGGTTAAAATTTTTGGCAGTTTTTGGAGTAAGGAAGACCTTTCTAAGTATTACAAAAAACGAAAAAGCCATACAAGGAAAGTCCGATAAATTCAACTATATGAAATTCTTTTTTAACTGCTTGGGAAAAACCACCAGAAACAAAGCCAAGAGACAAATGACAAAATGGAAAAAATGTGTTTGCAACTCCTATCACAAAAGGGTAATTTCCTTCAGATAAGAAGAACTCCTAAAATTTCATACTGTAAGAAAAAGACCAAAAACCCAAAAGAAAAAAAAAATGGGAAAAGGATACAAGCAGACACTTTATAAAAAAAGAAATAGATATGGCTCATAAACATATAAGAAGTTGTACCGCGCTTATGATTTTTAAAAAGGAAATTTAAATTACACTGATATATCATTCTTTGCCTATCAGATTGATAAACAGGAAAAAGTCTGATAACAACTTTGATAAGTCGAGCCTGCTGAGGCAAGGCTGTGAGGAAACAAGCGTCCTACCCACTGCTAGTGGGAGTGTAAATTGGTACAATCTCAACAAAAGGCAATTTAAAGGATGTCTTTTGTCTTCCAAACGTTCATAACCTTGACTCACAATTCTACTTGTAGGAATTTATCCTACAGATATACCCGTGTATATGAAAAGAGGAAGTATGTACAAAGTCATTTGTAACTGCTCTGTTTATTTGTAAATGAATTATTGTGTAACTGTAACAGAGAATAAAAAAGTTCTGTATGTGCTAATATAGAATAGTCTCCAAAATGTTTTGTTAAGTGAAGAAAAGCGAGGTCAGAGCAATGCTTTTGTGTGTGCATGTATGTGTGTGCACACATATGTACATATGTGTTTAGAAAGATTCTAAATATTTATTTATATATTGTATAAATATTCTGGATGTATACTAAAAAAAAAAACCCTATTAATGGTTTTCTCGAGAAAAGGAAATTGGATAGCTAATTATATGCAGAACCATGGTTCTGCATTTTGAACCATGTAAATGTATTAAATTCTCAAAAATAAAATAGAATGTTATAATGAAGAATAAATAAAGAGGTAATAATACATGTGCTTGAGTGAGCTTCAGAAAGGATGACTAGGATGGTGAATTTTATGTTGTGTGAAGTTCACCTCAATTTAACAACAACAAAGAGGATGAGCAGGATTCCAACAGGGAACTAAAGACCAGGCCTGTCCTTCCTCCAGTGCACCTCTCCAAGGCCCTGGCACTCCCAATGACATGCTGATAAAGGTTTAACTACTGACTCTCCCCACCCCCATAAAAAGCACTGGTTTGGATCACTTGCCAATTTCTGTGGTGTAAATATTCCCACCACTGAACATGAAATTGGGACAAGATGTATACAATTGGCTCTTGTGAGCCAGGAACCCAGGACTCAACCTGCATCTACCCAGTTACTGAAACCAGAACCCTTTCCTGTCCTCTCTCCTTACTACCCAATGTCTCCTCAACAGCCATTCCACTCCTCCCACACTGAGTTAGAAGCCTCACAGTTTGGAAATGGATCCTATCCCCAGGGAGTGGTTCCTAATTTGTTTAACCCAACATATATGCTGCCACCCATTGGTGTGCAAAAATATTTATCCCTGGGGACATCTGGGTGGATCCTGAGCCATCTGGAGCCCTAAGGCGTTTGCTTTGAGCCATTCCACTCTAGCAGCTGTACAAATATTATTATTTATCAAAAAGGTTGAAAGGTCCTAGCCTAAGAGAACCATAGCTATCCAGTCCCCTCACTGGTGACCAACTCAGGACCTCAACCCTAAATCTGTTAGTGCACGCTACTCCCCAGTCACAGAGATTAGCCCAAATATGGACTCATGACCCAACTTAGGCCAATGAGGTGTGAGAGGAGGTTTGCTGGAGGCATCTGAAAAGTTTCCCACTCTTCAGAGAGAGGCATAGGAAGAGATGGTTTCTCTCTTCCCTACACAGGAGGTGAGGCCCAGGACTGCTGCCACAGTCTTGCCATCTTGTCCGGCAGCCTGAACATGAATCCCTTAAAGGAGGGAGGGCCAAGGGGATGTCTGGAGCCGAAGCACTCCAGCCTCTTTCTGTGCTTCCTGTGCTATAAGCCAATATATTTCTTTATTGCTTAAGGCAATTTGATTTAGATTTTCTGTTTCTTGCTGTTGAATACATCTTAAACAACATAGTTTTAACCCTCTTGTGCTGGTTTCTGTGTCAACATGGCTAGGCTACTGTACCCAGTTATTCAACCAAACACCTAGGTGTTACTGTGAAGATTTGTAAGTGTGATTGACATCTCCTTAAAATGACTTCAAGTAAAGGAGACTATCTTTGATAATTTGGATGGGCTTCATCCAAACAATTGAAAGGTCTTAGGAGAAAAACTGAAGTCTCCTTGAGTAAAAAGAAATTCTACCTAAGGACTGTAGCACTAGCTCTTGCTCAACAGTTTCTTGGCCTGTCCTACAGATTTCAGACTTGCCTCACCAGTCCCCACAATCATAGAAGCCAACTCCCGTAACAAATCAATCTCTCTCTCTCTCTCTCTCATTCTCTGTGTATGTGTATGTGTATAGGCTCTGTTTCTCTGGTAGAAACCTGATTGGTGCAACCGTTCTTTCCTTTATAATATTTATTTCAATTTGGGATTACACAATTTGCATTTATTTATGTATTTGCCAATATTCCTAGTTAGACTATAGGCTTTATGCACATATGTAGTGCCTAAAGTAGAATTGCTGGTCAAAGGTGTGCACATTTGGAAGATGAAAAATATTGTTAAATTTACTATCTTTAGAGGTTGTATTAATTTATACTCTTACTACAGTACAGGCTTTATGTCATTTGTATTACAATGTGTTCTTAGAACATAGTAGGTATTCAATAAATATGAACAGATGGAATTCTAGGAGGAGAAACATAAATTAAGGCAGAAAGACAGGAAAGTATCCTAGAATGGAGAGTTCTTTGTTTGACTAAATCACTTTTTATTTTAGTTCTCCTTTCCTCTGAAGGTGACTTGAATATTTGGAGTAATTCACCTATCTAGTACTTAGCAGAAGCAGCAGGCAGAACTCTGAGTTTGGGGTCAGACCTGAGTTTGAACACAAGCTCTGCGACACTCAAGCTTTATGACCTTGGGTGGATGTCGTAGCCGCTGTAATCTTCCATTTCCACATCTTTGAAATGAAGGTGATGACCTTCCAGACTGCAGCAAAGGTCAGGAGATAAATGTCTAAAGTACCTGGTCCATTGTATAACCCCCCCTGGATGTGGGGGTTATAACAAGGTCATTCCCCAAAGTTTGGGAATAGAAGCAACAATGCTCTCTAACAGCCAAGCTGGAAATTGAGCACGTAAGCATCTGAGCGGAGATGAAAAGTGACAATAAAGTGACCAGCAGGACACCAACCTGGCTAAAGTTGGCAAAATACCTAAAGGAGGATATGGCAACTAGAAGAGACTAGTCAGATACAAAGCCCAGAAAAAGCCGACTCAGAGGCAAACTGAGGCTGTGCCTCTAAAGCCATGTCCCCACAGGTCCCAAAATTCAGTCTAAAAGGTCATTCCAATCATCAGAACATATCCATCTGTCTGTCCAAACTTAATGCTGTTCTACTTTTGAATCACACAAACAGTTCTTTTTGTCGATATTCCACACTGACCAAAACCTTTCTTATAGTTTGGGTTCCTCTCTGGCCTGTCCACAGGGTATCTTCTTTGGTCAGGCCCACCTGGCCATCCAGCTCTCCCCAAACCAGCATCCCATGCAAACCCCTGTGTTCTCCTTTATTCTAGAGGTTAGGCAGGACAACGTGATCCAGATGGGGGAGAAAATAGCAATCACATTTTTGTCTAATTTACAGCTCTAATTAGGGGAGATTAGAAAAATAGAGAAGAAAATTTCTGAGAAGAAAGTGTCCAAGAATTGCAAAGTCGTCAGAGCACCCATAACACTTTGGAGAAGGCACCCTTGTGAACCTTGCCTTTGCAGCTAAACTGATCTCATATCAACTCTGCTAGGAAGGCAGGGCAAGCACTTGCTGCAGCATTTCTTTTTTTACTCATATCCTGCTTGTTCCTTAAAGGACTTGGGTCAAGTAGGCATTAAAGGCCATCCTCCTTGACTAGTGATAAAACTGGAAGGGTGAAAGGAATAGGTCTTTCCAGGATCACATAATTTTTATACAGAAGTCCAGAGACCAAACCGTGACTTTTTCAGTCCAATTACAAAGCTCTTGCCAAAGAACCAAACTGAAGATGAGAAAGGATGGGCATGTGTTCTAAACAGAATGCTGAGTCCAGAAGGCTTGAGGATGGTCTTAGATGAAGACTGGAGTTTTGTGATCTGTAATTCAGTTTTTATGCTTTTGTAATTTCCTTATTTTAATCTTTTGAATTCTTTTGGGTTTTTTATTTATTATAAAAGAAGATGACTTTTGAGTTCAACCACAACAGTAGCTTGTATTGAACTAGCCCTTCCCCTGAAAATAACAGATGGACTAAATACACAACACAACCCCATAAAGGCACCGGACAGCCACTAGTGCAGATGCTTCCTGAGAGAAGGTAGGCACAGAAAGTGAACTCCATGCTCACCCTGGCCCAATTTACAGGCAGGGGAATAGAGTAAGTGGCAGTTCCACTGGGCTGAAGAGACAGATTACAGTTCAAAGCTGCTCAAGTGTCTGGGACTTGGTGATAAAATCCCAGAAAGGAGAGAAATGAACCCAAAAGGGGTTATGCAATCCCCCCTGGAAATGTTTGCCAACTCCGAAGCTGAGCAAGCACAGGCAGAATCTAC
>NW_012134969.1:12322557-12324572 GCF_000956105.1 Propithecus coquereli | reverse complement strand
TAATTGAGAAGAACCATTGAAAATCCACATGATCTAAGTTTCCATCTTAAAAAGCAAGAAAAAGAAGAGTAAATTAAACCCAGAGGAATTAGAAGGAAGGCAATAAGAAAGACAGTAGCAGAAATCTTTGAAATAGAAAACAAATATGTAATAAGAAAAGTCTACATATTTTAAAAGGAACTTGAGATGCCTCCCTTTGTTTCTTAATAAAGGTTTGTTTTAGTTCTTCCTTCTCTATCTGTGTACATTTTATTTCCTTATCTTGTCTTACTGCACTAGGTAGTACTTCCATTAGGTTGTTGAACAGGACATCCTTGCCTTTTTCCTGATCTTAGGTGAAAAGTATGTAATTTCTCACCATTAAGTATGATGGTAACTGTAGGTTTTTTGTAGATGTTCTTTATAAAGTTAAGGAAGCTGCCCTCTATTCCTAGTTTGCTGGGAGTTTTTATCATGAATAGATAATGCATTTCAACACATGCTTTTTGTGTATCAATTGATATGATCATATGATTTTTCTTCTTTAGCCTCTCGATGGGGTGGATTACATTGATTGATTGTGAATGTCGAACCAGGCTTGCATATCTGAAATAAATCCCACTTGTTCATGGTGTACAATTTTTTTATACATTGTTGGATTCAATGTGCTAATATTTTATTGAGGATTTTTACACCCATGTTCATGAGAACTACTGGTCTGTAGTTTTTCTTTCTTGTAATGTCTTTATCTGGTTTTAGTACTAGGGTAATGCTGGTCTGATAGAATAAATTAGGAAGTAAAGGTTGGTTTTTAAAAGTTCCTTTGACCCTTGACTATCCCAAGGGGTGGTCTTTGTGAGACCCGAATGGCCATAGTTGGAGGGCCCAGGAAGATCTGGTAGAAATGGAACAAAAAGCTAGGTAAACATCCTTGTGGTAAAGATTGTGGGACAGTAGCTATGGTTGTTTGCTCCCCTGCTAGGCCAAAATCTAGTTGAGAAGGTTATATACACACATGCATATTTAAATTAACAGTGGAAGACAGTATATTGGCCATAAAACACCTTAGAGACAACAAATGATGTAGGATTTGAGAAAGGGACATTGATAAGTCTCTTTCTTCTAAACTAAGTTTACTGTTTCTTTGGTTCTTCTCCCACCTAGATGGCCGAGGATAAGGGAATGGATATGTGAAAAACGCCATGATTACACTAAATGATTCAGCATTTTATGCTCGGGGAAAGGTAAACACACCACAGTAAAATTGTATCAATTTAAGTTCCTGTAATTCAAAGGTACCTTATTCTACCCCAGATTAGAAAAGCATACCTTTGTAATATGGAGACAGAGACCACTAATATGGTGTAAGCAAAACTCTGTTGGAGGCAGAAATGGAGGAAGGAATGATTAGGACTTACTTAAAAAGAACAAACACTTCAATCCTGTTAATAATTATGGTAAAGCTTCGTTAAGTTGGACTTTACAAATTTGGCATTTGTGCCAAAATTCAGTACTAGTGCTAAATTCTACCTTTGCTAAATATTTCTTCCTTCAAGATGGAAGGGTGTTTTAAAGGCTTTCTCTGAATGTCGAAACACCATTAAGTAAAAAGTAATTATGTTTACAGAATATTCTTATTTTACAGAATAACCTCTATTTTAAGATACCATCAGTTATGGTTTGGCATTAGTTTAGAATAATATTCAGAAAAAAAACACTATTTAATAAACAATTTTAAGATACAACTTAATTTTGGAAATAATGTCTGTGAAAAATGTCCATTTTAGGATTAAAGAAATTTGCAGCCCACTATTCCTTGCAGAGCTTCAGACCCTAATAATCCAACTGCTTGTTGGACACATCCATTTCTATTTCAACATCCTTGAAATTGAATCCATCATCCCATCAATCCCCTCACCCAAATCTGCTTCCATTTCTCTCGTCCATTTCTATTTCCATTATCAAAACTTTGCTCAAGTCAGAAACCTTGACACTTTCTTTCTTATCACACTCCACATCCGATTGACCAACTGAGC
>NW_012134969.1:12321000-12322507 GCF_000956105.1 Propithecus coquereli | reverse complement strand
AAAAATATATACAAAAAAAAAAATTAGCCGGGCATGGTGGCGTGTGCCTATAGTCCCAGCTACTTGGGAGGCTGAGGCAGGAGGATCGCTTGAGCCTAGGAGTTTGAGGCACCTGTGAGCTAGGATGACACCATGGCACTCTAGTCTGGGCAACACAGTGAGACTCTGTCTCAAAAAAAAAAAAAAAAAAAATGTCTGCAGCAGCGTGGCCCTGAAGAGACGGAGGTACAGGGTCCTCCAGAAAAAAAAAAAAAAAAAAATGTCTGCAGCAGCGTGGCCCTGAAGAGACGGAGGTACAGGGTCCTCCAGGTGCAATGGCAGTGTCCGAAATTCTGGTTGCAACCACAGAAAGCCCATAGCCTGGTAACAGAGGCAAAACCAAAATGGACCAACTCTAACAAATCCTAAAACCAACCCTTGATAGGATTATGGTGATTTGTCTACACTCTGTCTGCCTCCCTTTTAGAAGAAACATAAAACAGTTGAGAGCCTGAAAAAAGTTAATAACCAATAAGCTGTTTTAACATAGGAGAAAAAAATGGAATAACAGAAAATGCTTGATTTCTCCCCCTGCCCCAAGAAAGCAGGAAAGGAGAAATAAAGGAATAAAACCAGGAAAAGAAACAAGTAACAAGATAGCAGATTTAAACATAAATATTTCAATAATTACATTAAATGTTAATATATCATTACTCCAATTAAAGATCAGAATTACTTTTGATAAAAAAGCAAAACTGGCCAGGCACAGTGCCTCGTGCCTATAATCCCAGCACTTTGGGAGGCCAAGGCCGGAGGATTGCTTGAGGCCAGGAGTCCAAGACCAGCCTGAGCAACACAGCAAGACCTCAACTCTACAAAAACCAGAAAAATTAGCTGGGCATGGTGGTGTATGCCTGTAGTCCCAGATACTAGGGAAGTTGAGGCAGGAGGATTGCTTGAGCCCAGGGGTTTGAGGTTGTAGTGAGCTATGATGACATTGTACTCTAGCCTGGGTAATAGAGTGATATCCTATTTCAAATAAAGCAAAATCCACGTGCTATTTACAAGAGATTCAATTTAAATATAAGAACCCCATGCACCTGCTATGCCCCGCCCCACACCCTGCATGGACCTTGCCCTGCCCACATGAACAGAAGTTTTTCAAAAGAAGATAGACAAAGGCCAACAAACACATGAAAAAATGCTTAACATCGTTAATCATCAGGGAAATGAAAATTAAAACCACAGTGAGATACTACCTTACCCCTGTCAGAATGGCTATTAATACAATAAAAAGTCTAAAAACAATAGATGTTGGCATGGATACAGAGAGAAGTAAATGCTTATTCACTGTTGGTGAGACTGCAAATTAGTACAACCTCTATGGAAAACTGTATGGAGATTCCTCAAAGAAATAAATGCAGACTTACCATTTGATTCAGCATTATCCAAAGGAAAAGAAGTAATTTTATAAAAACGATACCTGCACCCGAATCTTTATTGCAGCACCATTCACAATTGAAAGATA
>NW_012134969.1:12315317-12318570 GCF_000956105.1 Propithecus coquereli | reverse complement strand
GTCCATTTCTATTTCCATTATCAAAACTTTGCTCAAGTCAGAAACCTTGACACTTTCTTTCTTATCACACTCCACATCCGATTGACCAACTGAGCTCTGTCCTCTTTACCTCCTAGGTGTGTTCTGACCCCACCCACTCCCTCACACGGCCACTGCCGCCTTCCCTGCTCACACCATGAGCGTCTCTCCTGGAAGATTGCAGCAACTTCCCCATTGATCTGTGTCCTCTGCTCACTGCAGCTGGAGCAGTCTTTTCAAAACCCTGCACTTCTTCAAATCTTTTCAATAGTTGTGCAAGGCCCTTATGATAAAGCACCAAATGCTCATTATGATATCTGAGGCCCCTGTGACAGGAACCGGTGCTTGGTTCTGCACCATCTCACTCCACTTGCCTCCTTGCTTGAGAAACCCCACCTGTCTTGACTTCTTTTAGTTCCTCAAGCATTCATAGAAGGCTCTGTCCAGTCGCTGAGCTGCCTCTCTTTCCCTTTGGTTAACCTATACACACACATCTTGCAGGCCTCAGCCAAAAGGTCCCTTTCTCAAGGAGAGTTTCCCTGATCCCCAGATTAGACTGGGTCCCTCTGCTCTATGCTCCCACAGCAGGATGGTCCCTCACATTCATCACACACATCACGCTAGTAATCATCAGTTCAAATCCATCTTTCCCAGTAGAGCGCAAGATATATTTCTACACTGTGCTTAATGCCTGGAACACAGTAAATTCTCCTTAACATGCTGGTACATACATTAAAGAGCAATGTCATTAAAGAATAAATTTTATTAAAGGATAAAGTCAAATATTTGCTGCATAAGAGCTTAGACTCTGGAATCAGACTGCTGGATTCATATTCTAACTTCCCACCTTATTAGCAAGGTGACAAATAGCAGGTGACATTTTGTGTCTCAATTTCTCTCTTTATAAATGGGTATAACATGCTATACATACTTCATGGGGAGTTACGAGGACTGAATAAATTTGTGCAAGTAAAGCACTTAAACCATTGTCTGGCACATAGAAAGCACTCAACAAATATTAGTCAGCATTGTCTTATTTATCTGTTCCACGAACACTAGAAGGAATTATATTCAGTAAACTGAGGGAAATATACAGCAAGAATTTGAGTAAGGAAAAGGTAACTGTCTTGAGATGGAAGTACCAAAAATTAACATAAAAAAAGCACATATCCAGTCCTCACCTGAAGTAGTCCTTCCTTTAGTGAAGACTTGGATATAAGCTGCTGCCAATACAGCTTTGGGAACCATCCAAATGAATTGAGGAAGCAGAATGCGTCTTCCAGTCCAGACTCTAAGATTAAGTGGGATAACGCACATTATGAGCATTTAGAAAACCATAAAGTATGATATAAATGTTTGTGGTATGATTACTACTATTATTAGGAGGCTAATTCTATTACCCAAGCACTGGCATGGTATTGTAATCTGTCTGAAGCAACACAATCGCATGTAATCACAAGGACCTATTAGAAGGTCAGAGGAACTGAAGAACTGGGAGGGCAAAAATTGGTAATGTTTATCCAGCACAATCCAAACAAGAGGGAATATGCATGTGAGACAAGACAGGTAACATTCATAGAACAAAGTTTCTCCTGAGATCTTACAAATACCTTGGTTCTAATGGTCAACGTGACCAGACCGTGGTAAGGTAGGTAAGTTAGTGGTAAGTAATTCCTGTCCTCATGTTACGTTCCAAAAAAATAGTTGCACAAAAAAAAAATATAATTGTATCTGGTGCTCAGTACTGTATTAGACTGGAGGATCAGGAAAGGTTGTTCTGACACTTTAAGCAGGGCTGGGAGTTAACCAGATGATGGGGTGAGGGAAGAGCTGTCAGGCAGAAGGTAACAGAGCACAGTGTGTTTGAGGACCCGAAAGGCCAGTACAGATTGGGAGGGGGAGAAGGGGAAAGAGCACATAAGAAATGAACCTGGAGAGGTAGGCAGGGACCAGATCACAAAGGCCCTTAGTGGCCACTTGGAGGTAGTTTGGATTTATTTTGAGTATAAAATGTAAAGACAAGATTACTTATGATGGGATTTGTGCTTTTAAAAGATCCTTTTGGTTGCTGTGTAAAGAATGGATTGGAAAGGGCATTAAAGCAGAAATGGAGAGAGCAGTTAGGAGAATTTTATGATAGTCTAATCAAAGGATAATAGCAACTTGGACAAGAGTGGGAGCAGCGGACAGAAGGGGACAGACTGGTGATATGTGTAGCAGATGGGATTCATAGAGCTTGGGGACAGACTGGATGCAGAGAAGGAGCACAAAGAAGCAGTTCCAGGATTCTGGCATAAGCAATTGGGTAAGAGTTACCCTCCACTCGCTAGAATGAGCAAGGATGAAGGAGAAATAGTTTAGAGGTGGCTGTGGGTGAGAATGTACATATTATGGAGTGAACAAGAGGTCAATTTGAATAAGTTATATTTAGGAAGCCTGCGAGACCTCCCAGGGGAGAGGTATCAAGTGGCAAGTGGCCATTTAGGTACGTGGCAGTGAAGCTTAGAGAGATACAGTCTGCCCCGACATTTGGAGGTCGATGGTGCATATAAAAGCATTTAAAGCCCTTGGGATTACAGAAGTCACCTGGGGGAAAACGTAAAAGAGAAGCAAAGAGAACCACCAGTCTCTCGTGAGCTATATTCTCATCAGTCAGATCCCTACAGCCTATCAACTCTCAATGCGTTAACAAGATCAGGTTTTTAAACTTGATGATCATTTCTTCATCCATGGTGACTCCAGCAAGGTAGCAGCAGACCATTCCACTGATCACATTTACCTTTCCTGCACTAGAGAGTCTGTGTGGGCATCTAGGGGAAAACACATTTGGATAGCTTAGACTGGGGTCAGATCATGTCTGCATGGAAAACCAGGCCAAAAACATTGAGTTTAATTTAGTAGCCCACAAATAGCCTTTAGAGATTATTGAAGAGGGAGGAAATATAATGAAACCTTCAGCAAAATTAACATGTTGGTGGTGGTGTGCCACGTAAGATAAAGATGGGAAGGATTGGAATCCCAGAGGAAAACTAGGAGCCTATTAGCTTGATGTAAATCAGCGGCTTTTCAAACTTTTCCTAGCAGGGAACCCCTTCTTTTTTATTTTCTCTTATCATCCTTTTTTTTTTTTTTTGAGACAGAGTCTCACTTTGTTGCCCTGGCTAGAGTGAGTGCTGTGGCGTCAGCCTAGCTCACAGCAACCTCAGACTCCTGAGCTCAAACAATCCTACTGCCT
>NW_012134969.1:12310759-12314182 GCF_000956105.1 Propithecus coquereli | reverse complement strand
AGGAGGAGGTGCCAGGTCTGAAAATTTTTTCTAGCTAATAGAAGAGTCTCTATAATATGTTTAGTGATAGGTTTGGATTAACACAGATCATGACAAATGAAGTGAGCAAATTCCATTCCACAATACAAATGTATTCCATAGTACATACCCGATGTTTGAAGGAACTTCGTATTTAAAAGAGAATTTAAAAAGTGCTAATAATTCCCATCCTCAGATTAAAGAAGGATGTTTGAATCACTTATGTTCCAGAAATTTCAGGACCATAAAGAGCACAGACACTGTGAAGAATAGTTGTCATTTACATTTAAACATATTTAGAGTCTGTCTTTTGATATTGTAGAGGTTTATTCGTTTGCTTTTTTAGATCTTGGGCAGGAAAGGAATCTTTAGGAGTAGGAAAAACCTATTTACACTTACTGGGATAGCAAATTAATATTCCATTTTTTAGAGTTACAAAATTAAAATCTAGTTTTTCTTGAGTTTAAATTACTAATCTTGTTATGCAAATTAAGAATAGTTCACTTTTCTTTGATTAATATTTGGTGAGCTCATGTTAAGGCAACTAAATTAAATTTAAACAATTTCATATACAAACTTGGATAATTAATCCCCTTAAACATTTTAAACTGCATTTATAAATTTAATAGAGTCAGTTTTATTTTAGACATTTCAAATGCCTGCAGAACTAATTTATAATCTAATAAGCAAAACCTGCCCCAAGTACTTAAATAACTCTTACAAATCTAACACATTAAATGTATAAATATGGCAAATTAAATTCTCTAAAACATTCCAATTCCTCAGAAAAAGGAAGAGTATTAATACTGAAAGAAATGGGGAAATTGGAAAGAGAAGGTAGCATGATAGAAGCATGCTGACAGGAGTCCTTAAAGATGTGCCATAAGAAACAGATACTAAGAAATCAGAATTGCCAGAGTCCTCAATATACACGTGCCCAAGTCCCACCCTGGACCTACTGAATCTCATTTGCTATGAATATTTTGAAAATGCTCCCTGATTGCTGATATTGTTCGTGTTTCCCCAAACTCCATCCTCTCCCATCCTCACCCCACATATTACACTCTCTGCCTACTTGTGAGTCACTGCATGAAGTGCTGAGAAAAACTGCTGAAGAGATGTAGATATGACAGCAATCAGCTAGAGGGAAGACTGTCTTCTTTTGTAAGCAAATTTTTAGAGAATAGAATCCCAAGGCTTGGGAAGACACCCAGAGAGGGGGCAGAAAGTAGAGAAGCTTAAAAAAGAAATGATAGGATTCTATATCTAACTACATTTCTAAGACAAAATAACAAAGTTATAACACTTACCCTTTGCCCTTAGTACATATCAGAAATGAAGGGGTGGGCTTTACCCCCAAATATATACAAGGGGATTTGTAGAAGTTCATGGAAAATGTGTATGATGAAAAAACTATGCATGGATTTCAAAATCTTTTTGCACCAAAATAAACTCATACTAACTTGCTGTAACATGTCTGAACAGGATCTAGTTTGAGGAACTAAGAAGGATAAGACATCAGTTTGAAAAGAGCCTCTGTCATAGCAACATGAATTCTGCTAAAATTGAAGCAAGAACAAACATCAAATTTATGGTGATGCTTGGGCGGAAGAATGGTGAAATCATTGATGATTTTACAAAAAGTTTATGGGGACATTGCTCCAAAGAAATCAGTAGTTTACAAATGGATGACTCATTTTAAGAAGGGACAAAGTGATGTTGAAGATGAAACCTGCAGCGGCAGACCACACATATCAATGTGGGGGAAAAATAAATATTGTTTGTGCCTTAGCGAAGGCCAACAATTTGCAGAAACAATAGCCAATATCATAGACATCTCGATTGGTTCAGCTTAGATAATTCTGACTAAAAAATTCAAGCCAAGCAAACTTTCAACTGGATAGCTGCCAAAACTGTGATGCCCAGTTCAGCTGTGGACAAGAGCAGAGCTTTCAATGGTAATTCTAAATAAGTGGCATCAAGATCTTGAAGCATTTCTTTGAAGAATGGAAACATGGCTTTATCAGTACAATCCTGAAGACAAAGCATAATCCAATCAATGGCTACCGAGAGGTATAAGTGGCCCTGTCAAAGCAAAAGAGTAAAGGTCATGGCAAGTGTTTTTTGGGATGCTCAAGGTATTTGTTTGTTGACTTTCTGGAGGGTCAAAAAACAATAATCTGTTTATTATGAGAATGTTTTCAGAATGTTAGCAAAAGCTTTAGCAGAGAAACCCAGGAAGGTTGCACCAGAGAGTCCTTCTCCACCAGGACAGTGTTCCTACTCATTCCTTGCAATTTTGGGAGAGTTTCGATGGGAGATCATTAGGCATCCGCTTCAATGTTCTGATTTGGCTCCTTCTGACTTCTTTTTGTTTCCTAATCTTAAAAATGCACCAATTTTTTCTTCAGTTAATAATGTAAAAAAGACTACATTGATATGGTTAAATTCCCAGGACCTTCAGTTGTTTAGGGATGGAATAAATGACTGGGATCATTGCTTACAAAAGTGTCTTGACCTTGATGAAGCTCATGTTGAGTAATAAAGTTTATATTTTTATCTTTTAATTCCATTTTTCCACAAACTTTTTGAAACCCCCTCAAGTATGTATGTGTGTGTATGTGTGTATGTGTGTGTGTGTGTGTGTGTGTGTGTGTGTGTGTATAAAATCAAATGTCTTAGAATAGAAATCTGGTGCTGAATATCTACTTTTGAATTCTAATAAGAATATGAGGGTATGACCAATAGTAAAATATTTACAGGTTCATTGCAGGGTTCTGATAGAGAATTTTTCCAAGGGACTCCTGCCCTGAATGACATAAAAAATTCAATCACCAGCCCTGTGAGGCCTGGTGGAAGTTGTAGGAGAAATTCAGGTGATATTCTTTTCCTCTAGACTGTGCACTTTTGTTTAGAAGATGAGACTAACCCACATATAACAATAAAAGATGGTGTACTATCAAATGCTAGGCAGAGTGTGACAGTCCATAGGTGGAGTAAGGGCTGGAAGAAGGAAGATTTCTGGAAGAAAGCAGGTTAGGCTTTACAGACATAGAAAGATGTCAGCTGAATCTCACAGAATGGGTAGGACGTGGACCCTCACCCACACAGGGGCCTCTGTATACCTTGAAGGAAAGGCCCATGAGGGAAATACTGGCAACTTGGGGTAAGCTGATCACATTTTCCATAAAAATATCAGCACATATGGTCTGACACACGGTCTAACAACAGGAAAGAATATTTTTAATTGGGGCTGTCCCAGAAAATCTAGAACATATGGTTACTCTCTTTACAGGCCAAGAAAATACTAATTACAAGAGAGGGCTGAACTGACCAACTCTAGGTAGACAAGACACAGCCACTGCCATGCAAGAAGCTGCTAAACGACTTCCCCCCAGTCATCAG
>NW_012134969.1:12276398-12309509 GCF_000956105.1 Propithecus coquereli | reverse complement strand
CACTGAACTGTATTCTTAAAAATGATTACATGGTAAATTTTATGTTATGTATATTTTACCACAATTTTTTTAAAAACAAAAAAATTATGAAAAAACTTCTAGATATTGGTATTACTGGTTATCACATACATGAAAACTCTCTGTCTTTACCCTCACACCTCTGTCTAATGCTGATGGGTGGATTGTCCACAGCCTTTGGAGAATTGAGCACTCAATAAATGCAGGTGGTGGCAATGGTGTGACAGTTATTTTCCTGGTCTCCTTGTATACATAAATACATTTTAATATCCATTTTAATAAAAACTATAGCTAAGTTTCTTAAGTGTCTACTATATACTGAGTACTGGTCTAAGTATTAAAATTCTCATGACAACTCTATGAGATTTTATATATGATGTTAACTAGTATCGGAGGTAATTTGCCCTCTGCCACCAGCCAGCAAGTGGTACGGCAACAGGGGTGTTAATCGCCCCAGTATGGCCCCAGTGCACACACTTTACAGCATTAGTCTAAAGCTAGGTTCTTAGAAAACAAAGAAGCCTAGTATAAATATTACTATTTTCATGGGTAAATCTTTCATTTCTTCAATAAACATTTGTTAAACACTTACGATGTTTTGGGCAATGGGCCAAGAGCTAGAGATAAATGAGGCTAATAGGACATAGTCTCACGATCCAATGCAGAGTGAGAAATAAGTGAAAGATACACAAAAAGCTGTGATAAAGAACACTGTGCGGGCCACAAAGAGGAAGGGCTCAGTTCTACCCAGAGTGGGGTACTTTGCCTATTTTTTCCCTTTGCATATTCTGGGAAACATTTTTATTCTTTAATTTCACTGGTATAACATGTAAATAGATTTGGCATCATTAAAAAGTAAAACAAGTATCAGAAGATATTTGAGCATTCAAGATACAAGAGGATGGAAAACATTCTAGATGGTCTACGTTAACACAAGGAGATCAGCTAGAAAAGCTAGGTCACAGGTAGATGAGAGTAACTGGGAAAAAAAGTAATAAAAAGGGCAATGTAAGCAATAAATATGTAGTGTATATACTCAAAGAGTAGGATAACCCACAACAGAATTCAAGGACTCGTGCTGTGTAGTCAAGGAGCCCACAATCTAACAGGGAGACAAAAAGCACAAATAAGAAACATATTTTCAAGCAATAATTCCTAAGGGCAAATTAACATAAGCATTAATCAGGAGCAAGGCAGAGGAATAAGAACAGTAAGATCCCAGAGGTTTGGGAGCCAATTTTGAAATAAAGGAGGGGTAATGCTGGTGAGGAGAAACAAGGCATTGCAGACCAGGAAGAGAAATCACACCCGGCACAATCACGTTAAGAGGAAGCAAGTAGCGAGAGGAACTGTGCTATAGGCAACTATTCCCAGATGACCCGGAGGAATTCAGCAGGAAGAGAAGTACTTACATGTTAATGGAAGAACACTGAAAAATACACTGCCAAGTTGCACAAATTTTAATTTTTCTGGTCATAGGAAAGGGAATCACTGCAATTGTGTGAATCCAATAAGCCAAAAGCTGAACTTCAAATAGTTAAGAGGTTAAGTGTTTACCTTATTAAAATGACATCAACAGAAGGGCTCAAAGTTTTCATCGGGCACTCACCATTGACTCTGAACTAGACCTGGGGTAACTGACTAAGTCTGAATGCAGCCCGGGAAAAGGGCAAGAGAGCAAGAGCCCATCAAAGACAGAAAGTCAGCTCTGCAAAGTCTAATAATAGCAGCTCTGCAATATTGCACATGTCACTGAGCACCAGGAGCTGCTGTAAAGGCCCTCCAAGGGTCTAGTCATGTCCTCGTCACTGTCCTCCCAGAGGTGGGAAGTAGTGGAGCTGCTTCCAGAGCCCAGGCCCTTAACCTCAGAAGACCCCAACTTTCTACTGCTTTTAAAGTGGTTATGCAAAATTCTGTCTCTTGGAATGAAGGGATGATGAGTAATATTTGTGAATGAATGCAATATAGCAAATATTTCCAGCTGTGATCCATGAAGCATCAAGAATCTGTTTTATTTTCAATGAATTTACTTGTAGCCTGCACATGCCATAAAGAATTTGAGACCGAATGAAAGGTTTATAGAGAGTAGATTGTGAATTTAGTTAAATTCTAAAGATGGTACCATAAAAAAGTATTCTTCTGAATTTTTAAAAGTATTGAAAATGAGTCACGGAGAAGTTATTAGACTGGGTAGAGTTTATTTCCCAGATCTCTGTTTGTTTACAGCTCTAGGGACTTAGAACCAGCCAAGCCCTTCCTGGGAATCATGACATATACTCATCTGGGAACTCAGCAGGTATCAATTCACACCCCAATCTGATCCCTGAAAGATAATGACTTTGTAATATCAGGCATCAGAGAATAAATATTCATTCTCTGACACTCTGAAGAGAAGATAAATTTAAACTGTCAGCTGCATTTCATCACAGCTAGATGAAAATGTGTTTCAATCCTGTTAAGCTATTAAATAAAGAAGCTATGAAACATACAAACACACTGAAGAAAAAAAGACTAAAAGTGGCAAGTATGGAAGCAAACATAACACTGTTCCCTAGAAATTACCAGCAGTATAAGGAGTGCAAGGATACTGATTGGTCTTTGATCTCAGCTTTCCAAGCCTTCTTTGCGATGCAATTGCTTTTTAATTGCTAGATGTTATGGGCTCTGTTGGGTCCCCCATAAAAATCATAAGTTGAAGTCCTAACCCCTAGTACGTAGAATGTGACTATATTTGGAAATAGGATCTTTACAAAGGTAATTAAGTTAAAATGAGGTCATTAGGGTGGGGCCCTAATCCAATATGACTGATTTCCTAATAAGAAGAGGAAATTTGGACACAGACACACACGGAGGAAACATGATTTGAAGACCCAGTGAGAGAACAGCCACCTAAAAGCCAAGAGAGGACTCAGAAGAAACCAGTCTTGCCAACACCTTGATCTTGGACTTCTAGCCTCCAGAATTATAAGAAAATTCATTTCTGTTGTTTTAAGCCACCCAGTCTGTGGTACTTTGTTATGGCAGCCCTAGCAGACACTGCACCCTCCATTAGACTATAAGCTCGTTGAGGGCCAGCGTGAGTCTGGGTGTCTTCTCTACCCTGTAGTCCCAGTACATATGGTGGAGCCTGGTACATGGTAGATGCTTAATAAATATTGTTGAATGAATAGCTGACTGTAGCTGGATGTTTTGGCCCACTTTACTGGAGTACAGAAATTTAACCATTACCACAAATGATCAAAGAAAATTTTCTTCCTTTATCAAAAAACCCCTTTATATTCAGATTTTTAAAATAGTTCCCATCCATTAAAAAAATAGCAGTATAAAGAAGGAAAACATAATCACTAAAACCGTGTCACTTTGAGATAACTACTTCAAATTTAGACATTTTCCAGTCTTTTTCTATACATATATACATTTTAACACAGTAGAAATAATACTGTATGACTTATTATGTCACATTTTTCCCTGCATCATTACAAATCCTTCATAAACATTTTAAATGGCGATAAAATATATAATACGTATCTTTTATAATTGAAATACTCATAATTAGAAATTCAAGTGTGTCTAGCTTTTTCTATCATAATTAGCACTGCAATGAATGTCTTTGTGTGAGAGAGCTTTTATCCACTTTTCTGAATTCTTTAAAGCAGTGGTCCCCAACCTTTTTGGCACCAAGGACCGATTTCATGGAAGACAATTTCTCCATGGCCAGGGGTGGGGGTAAAGGTGCCGTGGAGCTTGGCAGCATGGTCCCTAACAGGCCTCCAACCGGGACCAGTACCGGGTGTTGGGGCTGATGCTTTAAAGGATGACATCCTAACACTACCATTATTGATTAAAAAGGTATGGGCATGATTAAGGCTTTTGATACACATTCTTCTACTGCTTTTTGAAAAAAATTAAACCAATTTATACCCTACAAACAGTACATGTGATTCCCCATTACACTTTACCCTTAAGCATTACTTTTACAAACCTTGCTAATTGGATAAGATAAAATGGTATTGGAGTGTCATTTTAACTTGCATCCTTTGAATATTAATGAAGGTTTCCATTTTTCGCCATGTATTAACCATTCGTGTTAAATAATTTTGCCTTTTGAATTGGTGTGTACCTTTTGAAAGGGGCCTTTCTGAACACTTTTGATGAAGTAGTTTTCCAGCGAGGCCCCTCCTGCAATATTGCCCACTCCTCAACAAAGGCCTCTACTTCTGAATTAATGAGACTACACATCCTAGAGTTGTTGCAAAATCTTATCATGGGCTGATACACTATAATGAAGTCTAGCGTTCTGAATCAACAGAGAAACTTGTTCCAATTATTCACCTCCTATCAACAAAATTTTGATACATCAATTGCATGTGGATATATTTAATTTAGCTAAGTCTCTAAGTCTGAAATCAGATTTCTTTGTGGAATGAAAAGAAAGGTCTCAGTTCAAAACACACACACACACACACACACACACACACAGAACTTTTGTGAGAACGGCAGATAGCACTCTACTTCCAACATAGTTTTGGCATAAGTACACCTATTTCCCATCTTCATTTATTAAATTCAGGACTCAGAAGAAATTAAAAATACATATATTTTCCAACTAATTTATTCTAAAAGTCACATCCTTAGTAAAACAAAATGCTGTAACTTGCATAAACCTTACAGGTCTTCTGATCAAATCCCTAAACGTTCAGATGGGGAAAATTTCAACAGAAATGATTTTGAAAATGGTAGTTGGTGGCAAATCTGAGTTTTAGAGAGAGAAACAGATCAGAGAGGTTAGATTTTGCAGGGATGTTGGTGATACTGAGCAGGTAGGGGGGCAGTCACGTACAGTGGGAAAAAGACCCTGCTAACTCTTAAGTCCTTGGATGTGCTTCCCTTCTACATCCTCACTTAGTCAGTCCTCACCTGTTCTTGCTTCCCTTTCTCATCATCACAGTGGAACAGGTGTCCTTGTGCCTCTCTAGGGATAACCCCCTCCCTTCTTCATCTTCCCCCCTCACACCTCCGGGTGTCCTCTGTCTCTTCCCTCTCTTGCATTATTATCCTTCCCCCCTCTCTCCATCTGTTCCTCAACCTCAAAATACATTCCATTTTCCCCTTCCTAAAAAAGAACCAGGCTTCCTAGTTTACCCTATTTGCCCCCTTTTCAAACTCCTTGAAATGTACACTTTGTTCCTCTTCCCCCAATTTCCTTCTCACACACATACGCCAAAGTCACTGCTGTTCTGACTCTACCCCCATCTCCGATTAGGTTTGCCTGCTCTTGAACTTCATATAAATGATCTCAAGCAGTGTGTACTCTTTTGTGTCTGGCTTCTTTATGCATTTATTCTTTTTTATTGTGGTAAAATATATGCAATATGAAATTTACCATTTTAGCCATTTTAAATGTACAGTTCAGTGGCCTTAAGTGCATTCAAATTGTTATGCAACCATTACTACCATCCATCTCCAGAATTGATATTCCCAAATTGAAACTCTGTGCCCATTAAACAGTATCTCCTCATTATTCCCTCCCCCCGGCTCCTGGTAACATCAATTCTATTTTCTGTCTCTATGACTTTGCCTATTCCAGGTACCTCGAAAAAGTAGAATCATACAATATTTGTCCTTTTGTGTCTGGCTGATTTCACTCAGCATGTTTTCAAGATTCATTCATGTCATAGCATGAATAACAACCTCATTTCTTTTTAGGGCTCAATAATATTTCATTCTTTGTGTATACCGCATTTTGTTTATCCATTCAACAATCAATGGACATTTGCCTTGTTTCCACTTTTTGGCTACTATGAATAGTGCTGCTATGAACATTAGCGTACAAATACCTGTTTGAGTCCCGGCTTTCAATTCTGTTGAGTACATAGCCAGAAGTAGAACTGGCGCATCACATGGTAATTCTATGTTTAGCTTATTGAGGAGCCGCCATGCTGTTTCCCACAGCAACCACACCATTTTACATTCCCACCAGCAATGCATTTTTTCATATCCTCTCTAACACTTGTTCTTTTCTGGTTTTTTGATAATAGTCATCCTAATGGGTGTGAAGTGGCATCTCATTGTGGTTTGGCTTTATACATTTATTCTTAAAATGTTCTCTGCCCTTTGTTCCTGCCTTTACTATTAGTTCTTTGTTTATTTCTAATTCTTGGCTGACTCTTCCTTCTCTCTCTACCTCGTTAATGTGGGTTTCCCTGGGTTCCTCCTCAGCTGCTTCTGCTTTCTGTACACATGGTCCCTGGAGATCTCATCCACTCCCATGATGGAAGTATTCTGCCATG
Organism: Propithecus coquereli; assembly: GCF_000956105.1. Lineage (NCBI taxonomy): Eukaryota > Metazoa > Chordata > Mammalia > Primates > Indriidae > Propithecus > Propithecus coquereli. The sequence continues at coordinate 12,303,201 of NW_012134969.1, read as the reverse complement.
CCAGAAACTTACAAATCTGTATTTTTCTAGTCAGGACCTCTCTCTGAGCACAGCATTTGCCTTCAAATAATCACTTGGAAATAAAACAATGTGAAGTTTAAAACCCAGTTAAACATAGGGACACTGTTAATGGTCTTTGTTGTTAGTGAATGGGATGGGGGAGAAAGAAAAGACTTTTACATTTTTTTAAATTGTGGTTAAAAAAACCAACATAAAATTTACTATCTTAACCATTTTTTGAAAATAGAGTTTATTTTTTAGAGTAGTTCTAGGTCCACGGTAAAATTGAGCAGAGGGTACAGAGATTTCCCATATACCCACAGCCCTACACTAGCACAACCTCCACCACTATCAAAATCCCGAGCTAGTGTGGTACATTTATTATGATAAAAGAAAAACTGTAGACAAAATAAATGTCACAGAGTTCATTTGAGCAAAGAACAATTCTCGAATCGAGCAGCCCTCAGAACCGGAACAAGTTCAGAGAATTCTGCTCTGCAACATAGTGAGTATTTATAGATAGAAAACGGCTGAAGAAAGTAAAAACAAAGAACAAAAGAAGGATTAGTCATTTCAGAGTTACTTTCCTTATAAAGGTTAAAGCAGAGGGGACTTCCTCAAAATGCCGGTTCAAACTGGCCTGTTTGGGGATTTGGCCATTTCTCTCCCCTGATGTCTGGGAAGGGCAGATAAACAACTTCTCTTGACTTGGTGGTGTAGAACTCTAGCATGAATAACTCTATTTTGGTTTGGTCTGTTGCAGTCTAGGACAGGATCTCAGTCCAAATCAGTGGCCTCAAATAAATCGTATTTAACAATCAATGAACCCACATTGACACATCATTATCACCCAGAGTTCATAGCTTACATTCTATCTTGATGTTTTATATTCTATGGGTTTTGACAAATGTATTATGACATGCGTCCACCACTATAGTACATACAGAGTCACTTCGCTGCCCTAAAAATTCTCTGCACTCTGCCTGTTCATCCCTCTCTACCTCCAAACTCGGGCAGCCACTAACGTTTTTATCGTCTCCACAGTTTTACCTTTTCCAGAATATCATATAGTTGGAATCATATAGTATGTAGCCTGTTCAGACTGGCTTCTTTCACTTAATAATAGGCATCTAAGATTCCTCCATGTCTTTTCATGGCTTGATAGCGCATTTCCTTTTATCACTGAATAATTATTCCACTGTATAGAGCTACCACAGTTTATCTATTCACCTACTGAAGAACATTTTTGTTGCTTCCGAGTTTTAGTAATTATTAATAAAGTTGCTAAATAAACATCTATGTGCAGGTATTTGTGTGGACACACGTTTTCAGCTCCTCAGGGTAAACACCAAAGAGCATGATTGCTGGATTGTATGGTGCTACGGTTTAAATACCTCTCTTCCAAAATTCAAGTGTTGAAACTTAGTGGCCAATGTCATGGTATTAAAAGGTGGATTTTTTTTTTTTTTTTTAAAGAGACAGGGTCTCACTATATTGCCTAGGCTGGTCTTGAGCTCCTGGACTCAAGCAACCCTCCCACCTCAGCCTCCCAAGTAGCTAAGACTACAGGCACATGCCACTGCACCTAGTGAGGTGGAGCCTTTAAGAGATGATTAGGCCATGAGGTTTCCTCCTTCATGAATAAGAGTAAGGACTTTATTTTTAAAAAGGCTCCATGCAGCATTTGGCCCTCTTGCCCTTTCACCTTGTGCCATGTGAGGACACAATGTTCCTCCCCTCCAGAGGATGCAGCAACGAGGCACCCTCTTGGAAGCAGACAGCAGACTTACCAGACAACTGAACCTGGTAGTGCCTTGATCTTGGACTTCCCAGCCTCCAGAACTGTGAGAAATAAAATTCTGTTCTTTATAAATTAATCAGTCCCAAGTATTTGTTACAGCAGCACAAAATGGACTAAACCGTATTGTAAGAGTATGCCAAACTGCCAAACTATCTTCCAAAGTGGCCATTCTATTTTGCATTCTACCAGCAGTAGATAATAGTTCTTCTTGCTCCTCATCCTCACCAGTGTTTGGTGCTGTTAGTGAAAGAATTGATAAGCTGGATTTTATTAGAATTATAAACTTCTGCTCTGCAAAAGACATTGTCCAGGCAATGAAAAGACAAGCCACATCTGGAAGAAAATATTTGCAAAAAACATATCTGATAAAGGACTCGCAGCCAAAATATACAAAGAACTCTTAAAACTCAACAGTAACAAAGTAAACAAGCCAAATAAAAAATGAGCAAAGGACCTGAACAGATATAGAAGATATACAGTGGCAAATAAGCATATGAAAAGATGTTCAACATCATGTCCTTAGGGAATTGCAAATTAAAACAACAATGAGATGCCCCTATACGCCTATTAGAAAGGCCAGAATCCATCATAACTATTTTTAAGAGTACAGTTCAGTAGGGTTAAGTACATTCACATTGTTGTACAGCAGATCTCTAGAACTTTTTCTTCTTGCAAAACTGAAACTCTATCCCCATTTTCCCCTCTCACAGCCCCTAGCAACCACCTTTCTACTCCGTTTCTATGAATTTGACTACTTTAGCTACCTCAAATAAGTGGAATCATATGGTATTTGTCTTTTTGTGATTCACTTATTTCAATTAGCATAATGTCCTCAGGCTTCATTCATGTTGTAACATGTGACAGGATTTCCCACATTTTTTTAAATTTTAAAAAAGCATTAATTTTTTAATTAATCTATGCTGTGCTGGTTAATTGTCTCACCTGTGTGCCCTCCTCTCCCCCCAAATCATCCATTCTGCATCCTTCTCCCCCTGCTCTGAGTCCCTGGAGGCCGACCTCTAAGGATGGCCTTGAGTGTGTCCTCTGGCTTCTGGCTGGAAGCACCACAGGAGACTGGAGGGCAAGAGGTCTCTCTGCATTCCTCCACATGTCACTCCCTTCCTGCCTCACTCCTAGCCAGGCAGGAGCCCTCTTCATTCTCCTCTCAGCACCAGCTCTCTAGGTTCCCTCACCCCATCCCGCCTGCCCCCAGTCTGTGGTCCCCTCAGGCCCAGAAGCAAGAACAACTTCCTGCCGTTGCTAGGCTGGGCATGCTTCACATGACTCACCACCTCTTTTTTTTCCTTTAACCTTGCCCACACCTTGGTAAATAGTCCCTTCATTAAACCCTCTCCAATATGCCATCTGTTCATATGCTTCCTGCTACGATCTTGAGTCAGACACATGCAGCTATGAAAAAAAAATTAACAGTGTAGAAAGCGAAGAAGTGAAAAATAAAAATCTGTGTTTATCCTCATAGCCCTTTACTTCCTCCCATCCCATGTATGGTTACCATTTCACTGGGTGAGCCCTAATTCTTGGGTGAACCCTGATTAGTCTGAGATGATAATGTTGAATCCTTCTCCCTTGCCAGGAACTGGTTCAGAAACGCAGGCCTTAGCCATCAGTGCAGGGTATTTCCCTCTCCCAGGGACTGGGTTGAGAACAGGCACGTGAGTCACTACCCTGACCCAGCTCAGGGCAGCGACATGCAAGGAGAAATTTGCTGGGGGGTTGGTTTCCTCTCAGGAGAACCAAGCTGGGAGAGGTGAACCCCAACTATGGAACCAGCTTGAGGCAGGGTCAGCAGAGGAAGCTGAGCCACCAGAATCACAGAAACAGAGTCAGGCCTCTGGATTAAGCCACTATTGCTAACCCTAAACCCAACTAGCCTCTACACTTCCAATTGTGGAACCTGATAAATTTCATGATTTTCTGTTTACTTGCAACAAAAGCATCCTAACCAATACACACACATATTTACTGTAAAATATGCATACCCAAATGGGATCACACCACATATATTGTACTGCAAATTACTCTTTTTCACTAAATGATGGATCCTGAACATCTTTCCAAGTAAGCACATTTTGCTTTGCTTCATTATTTAAGAACTGTACGGTGTTTTGTGGAAATGAAACATCATAGTTTATTTACCCTTTCCCCTACTGAAGAATATTTAGGTTGTTTGCAGTTTTTCCCTATTACAAATGATGGCACAATGACACATATATTGTGTCTGTATTAATCTGTACATAAAATGAATTCCTGTTGTAATTGCTTGGTCAAAAAGTCTGAGAATTTAAAGTGTTCATAAATACTGCTATATTGCCTTCCAAAAGATTATATCAATTTATACTTTGCAACCTCATGAGAGGACTTCAACAACGAAAATTACACTCCCACAAAGAATATGTGAATGTACTTACTTCTTCATATCTTACTTCTTTCACATCTGCGTACTACAAAAAGTTTACATCTTTGGTAATCACGTCAAAATTATATCTTCTTAGTGTATTAATATTTTCATTTTTGATTAAGGTCAAAGCATTTTTATGTGCTTTTTTTTGGTAAACTATTCATATCCTTTGCCCACTTTTCTATTTTCTATTTAATTGTAATTTTCTTATTGATTTGAAGTAGCACTTTGTATAGTTTTGTTTTGCTTTGTTTTGTTTAGAGACAGAGTCTCGCACTGTCACCCAGAGCTGGAGTGCAGTGGCATGATCATAGCTCGCTGCAGCCTCGAACGCCTGGGCTCAAGCAATCCTTCCACCGCAGCCTCCCAAGTAGCTAGGACTACAGGTGAACACCACTACACCTGGCTAATTTTTTTTATTTTTATTTTTTGTAGAGATGGGGGGTGTAGCTATATTGCCCAGGCTGGTCTTGAACTCCTGATTTCAAGCCATCCTCCCATCTCAGCCTCCCAAGTGCTGGGATTACAGGCTGTATAGTTTTTTTAAATAGCTATTCATTTTGTAGATATTATAAATTTTGCCCCCCACTTTTGTTAATCTTTTTAGTTTTTAGTTTTTAAGTTTTTTACATTGTTACATTAAATTTTTTTTACATTTTTGATGAGAAATTTTTTTGCAATTTAATATACTGATGTTTTCTTTTATCATTGTAGGGTATTATTTTATCCCTAGAGTACTTCCCTCACTCCAAGACTATTATTTAAATTCACCAATATTTTCTTCTAATAATTTTATGGGTTCATATTTACATTACAATTTTTGACCCAAATGAAACATATTTGCTCTATACAAATCTGTGTTCTTCAAATTTTTGTTACAATTAGCATATATTACTATTATAATTTGTCTAAAACTTGGTCACTAGTATAGTACAGATATATCCTTCTACGAAAATCTTGACAAAAGCAAAAACAAAATTACATAACAGATGCAATCTGTAAAACAATCAATATGGTAAAAGAATGAAACCAGGCTTTTCATATTTTACTTTGAAATATGAAAGATCACCATATGTGTACCTCCCTCTGGAATCTCAAAACTGCTCTTCCATGTGTACATACTGTTCAGCACAAGAGGCCTGCCAACGTGGTTTCAGTGGTCACACCCCCTTAGTTAGGCTTGATATCAATCCACAGAAAAAAAGGAAGAAAAGAAGTCAAGAGAAAGAGTAATAAAATAGATATAAGTAAACTGGGAGGCATAATCAACATTTACCACCAGGCAGGAACAACTCTTTCCAAAATGCCTGCACTGCCCAATGGTACAATTCCTTTCTCAACTTCCACCCCATGAAAACTCTTAAAAGTCCCCAGCACCTATAGTACCTGGCCCGAAAGTGTCTCCACTGCACACAAAGTAAGAGTGTAGGTTATGGAGCCAGACTGCCTGGTTCACACTGGACTCTGCTGCTTACCAGTTGTGAGACCTTAGGACGTTGCTTAAGTATCTCTGGGCCTCAGTTTTCTCACCTGTAAAATGGGGGTAATAATAACACTTACCTTGTGAGAATGTCCTGTGGATGGATTATCTGAGTTAATACATGTAAAGCACTTTGCATGATGCCTAGAATATAATAGTGTTCAATAAATATTAGCTATAATCTTTATTAGGGACTAGTTAAGTCTATCTGAGCCATAAGTCTATTGCAGAAGTCCAAGGGAATATCAGAAAGTTAGGAATTACAAGAGATCCCAGTTTTGCTGTTGTTTGACAGGCCTGGAAAAATCGCGCAACCTCTGCCTTCGTATTTTCCTGTGGATAACATGTGGATAATTACTTTCCTATTACAGTTAACTACTAATTGTAAAGTAAAGTAAATAAGTAGTTTGAGGGCTTCTATTATTAGTGGTTCTTATTCACTTGACTCAAGACACACTGTTTTTTTCTCCAACTGACTCAGTGCTCTACTCACTGCTATTATTCAATAAAGTGAGAGAAAGTTATTGAATCATTTCAAACCTGCTTACACATGCTAAGATCCTACTGTGTAATGGCAAAAAAGATCTTAGTCACACATTAAGGCAATGGCAATGTAGTTGAGAAGAAAGGAAAGTGTCTCACTTTGTAAACTGTGCAACTGAGGTGCATTTTGTGATAATAATTCTCTTAATAACTATAGAGTTGTCCTATGAAGTTTCCCTCCTACAGAAAAGCAAACTGAAACTTTGCAAGCTCACAGAAAAGGATCATTGGGGCCATTTTAGAAGACTACCTACAACATCTACAAGTTTTTTCCAAAAAAAAAAATTGTGCAATTAAAATACATACACATATTATTTCATTCCTTTTTTGCAGTGCTTTTCATATCTGGTGTGCTCTACTATGGTTGAATTCTTGTGCTCATTTCTTATGTTTCACTATTTTATTCTTTGGTGTATTTATTTTGCTATTTGGTTTATCTAGTAGGCCTTTTATCTTGATGATCATTTTTTAATTTTCAAAATCAATAACCGATTCTTTTAAAACTGCCTGCTGTTATGGTTGCAGTATCTTTTCATCGCTCTAAGGTTTTTAACTGTAGTTCATTTGAAATCTTGTTTGCTCTATTAACTGGCCCCTTGGGCATCCATGCTTCTATTTATTGGGTTTGGTGCCTGTCCTTCATGATGTTGGTTTTCCTTAAAGGTCTGGTGATTCTTGGTTTGCTGCTTGTCTTTGTGATTAAACAGCCCTGCCTGTGGGAGCTGGCTGTGATGCCAGGAGCCCGCCCCTGGTCACTGTGGATGGGCCAGGGCAGAGATCCTGAAAGAAAAGCAGCCAGTGTATCTATTTATGTACTGTGGCCCTTTGGGGGGCCACAGACTATGGCAATAGCTAAGGTTTTTTGCTTTCCTTACCCCCAAGAGCCAAGTTTTGCCCCAGTGGGAGCACTGTCACCCTCATCTAAAAATCATGCTCTGGAGAATGGCCCTGTCTTTCTGCACTGTGTGTCCTGAGGTCACTGCTCTTACTGCCTTCTGCTTCGAAAGCAGCTGACAAAGACTCTCTTGCTCCTTTATCCAATGGCTAGAACAGGGATGGGGAATCTATGGCCTTAAGGTCACATGTGGCCTTCTAGGTCCTTAAGTGCAGCCTTTTGACTAAATCCAAATTTTATAGAACAAATCCTTTTATTTTTATGAATACATTTTTGTTTGTCTTTTATATTTTTATTTTATTTTTTAATGAATGGATTTTAAATACCAAAGGATAAAATAGGTTTCAAAGAAATAATCCTCCCAGATTGACCTGCGCAATTAGAACATTAGTAAGCCATAAGGGCTAAATGATGGCTGTTCTGTTCATGTTTTAGTTCTAACTTCCCCCACCTGAGTGGCACCACTACTCCCACAAGGCTGGTTGGTGAGAGTTTGTGGGGGTCCAGTACACCAGTCTGTTACCAACTTTTGACAATGGTGCACTGTGTTTCTGTTTGAAGTCAAATGTGTGAATAGTTGCACAGCTCAACAGTATTTTTTAATTCTGTTTAATAGCCCATCTTGTCAAAGAAGACCAAGAGAACAGTGAAGGAAAAAACAGACTTTTTAAGGGATTGGGAATTGCAATATTATCTCATTTCTGCTAAAGATAAGATGATTTTCTTGCTTTGGGATACTGTAATATCAACACTAAAGAAATTCAATGCTCATCAGCATTATAACACTCATAAGGACCACAAATATTTAAAATTAGAGGGAGTGGTACTAAAGGTTGTATTGCAGAAATTAAAACATGAAAAGCAAAAGCAAAGACAATTCTTTCAAGCAGCAATAAGACCTGGAAATAATGCCACTGAAGCAACTTATAAAGTAGCTTATATACTCTGGAAAAAAGGGAGGCCATTCAGTGACGTAGAAAATGTGAAAGAATGCATTGTTGAAGTTGTAGGATGCTTAGACTCTGATAACGTTTCAAAGTACAAACAACTGTCTTTTTCAAGGAGAACCATAACCGATTGGCAGCATAAATTAGCCTTCACTTAACAGGACAACTTTATACAATAATTCAAAAGGAAAATAACATATTATTTGATCACTTTGGATGAATCAACTGATGCTGCTGATTTGGCACAGGTTTTATACTTCATTTGGGTCATAACAGAAGATTTTCTTTGCTACAAAGATTTACTCACTTTGTGCGCTCTTGCAAACAGAACACGGGGTATAGATATCTTCAACAACTTTCAAAATAAATGTCTTGAAGTTGGACTGAATTTGGTAAATTTAGTGAGTGTGTGTACAGACAGTGTACCTTCCATGACAGGAAAACATGAAGGGTTTATTGCACAGATTTAAAAAGTATTAATAGATCCAGATGCTCTCATTTCTTTTCATTGTATCTTGCATTGGCAAAATCTCTGTGCTAAGGCTACTATCCACATTTTCACTACCACCAAAAGAAACTCCATAACCTTTAGTAGTCATTCCTATTTCTCTCCACCTCACCAACCTATCCTTTCTCCTCCAGTCCCCAGCCCCTGGGAAATCACTTATCGACTTTCCATCTCTATATATTTGCTTACTCTGGGACATGTTTTTATTCCTTCTATCTAACTAATTATATATGCTTTGACCAAAACCTCCCCCTCTCTCGCCTCCCAACCATGCAAGCCTCTGATAAGCACCATTCTACTCTCTTCTTCTATGAGATCAGCTTTATTAAAGTCCACATATGAGTGAGATCACGTGGTATTTATCTTTCTGTGCCTTGATTATCTCACTTAGTACAATGTCCTCCAGGCTTATCCGTGTTGTCACAAATGACAGGATTTCTCTTTTATGGCTGAATAATATTTCATTGTGTACATATACCACATTTTCTTTACATTTTACTTACATCTAAGTAAGTTTGTAGAGAAAAGAATATAAATGGCATTAAACTCTATTTCTGTTGTTCCTTGTTCAATTTCAATCTGTCAGTATATATACATACATATTGCATATATCTAGTATTTTATGTATATTATTTTTTGTGTTGTTTTGTTAGTGTGTGTGTATTTAGTTATATCTACAAGTTTGTAAAGTTGTCATTGTTACTGCCTATATAATCATTATTAAACAATGTGGAATCATTATGCATACTATCCTCTTGCCAGTATTTAGAATGTTTCCACATTTTTATATTGTGTCAAAGAGTATGAATACTGCTAAGTAGTTTTCCAAAAAACTTAAACCAATTTATAGGGCATCTTCAATCCTGCCAAACAATGCATTCAAATTTTTTAATTCTTTTGGAAGTTTTTTAGTGAGTATTTTTTGTTTTACATTGTGACCGCATTTGACCACCTCATATCTGACTTTCTATCTGTACTCTATCATGTATAAAAGTGTTTGTGGCAGATACTACCTGAAGCAATCTACAGATTTTAATGTAATCCCCATCAAAATACCAATGACATTCTTCACAGAAATAGAAAAAATAATCCTAAAATTTATATGGGACCACAAAAGACCCAGAATAGTCTAAGCTAACCTGAGCATATCCAGAGCAAAAAGAACAAAATTGGAGGAATCACATTACCTGACTTCAAATTATACTACAGAGCTGTAGTAACCAAAACAGCATGGTACTGGAATAAAAACAGATATACAGACCAATGGAACAGAATAGAGAACCCAGAAATAAATCCACACATCTATAGTGAACGTACCTTTGACAAAGTTACCAAGAACATACAGTGGGAAAAAGATAGTCTCTTCAATAAATGGTGCTGGGAAAATGGTATGCAAAAGAATGAAACTAGATCCTATCTCTTGTCATACACAAAAATCAAATAAAAATGGATTAAAGACTTAAATGAAAGACCCAAAACTATGAAATTACAAAAAGAAATCATTGGGGAAATGCTTCAGGACATTGGTCTGGGGGCAAGGACTTCCTGAGTAATACCCCCCAAAGCGCAGGCAACCAAAGCAAAATTGGACAAATGGAATCACATCAAGTTAAAAAGCTTCTGCACAGCAAAGGACACAATCAACAAAGTGAAGAGACAACCCACAAAATGGTAGAAAATATTTGCAAACTACCCATCTGACAAGGGATTAATAACTAGACTATATAAGGAGCTCCAATAACTCCATAGGAAAGAATCAAATAATCCAATTTAAAAATGGGCAAAGGATCTGAATAAACATTTCTCAAAAGAAGACATACAAATGGTCAACAGGTATATAAACAAATGCTCATCACTGTCATCAGAAAAATCCAAATCAAAACTACAATGAGATATCATCTCACCCCAGTTAAAATGGCTTTTATCAGAAAGACAGGCAATAATGAATGCCTAGGATGTGGAGAAAGGGGAATCCTCATAAACTGTTGGTGAGAATGTAAATTAGTGCAAACACTATGGAAAACAGTATGGATGTTCCTCAAAAAACAAAAATAGAACTATCATATGACCCAGCAATCCACTGCCGAGTTTATATCCAAAGGAGAGGAATTCAGTATATCAAAAAGATATCTGCACTCCCATGTTTATTGCAGCACTATTCACAATAGCCAAGATTTGGAATCAACCTAAGTGTCCATTAGCAGATGAACAGGTAAAGAAATTGTGGTATATATACACAATGGAATATTATATAGCTACAAAAAAGAATGAAATCCTGCCATTTGCAACAATCTGGATGGAACTGGACGACATTATGTTAAGTGAAATAAGCAAAGCACAGAAAGGCAAATTTCGCATGTTCTCACTCATACCTGGGAGCTAATTAAAAACAATTGATCTCATGGAGACAGAGAGTAGAATGATGGTTACCAGAGGCTGGGAAGGGTAGTGGGGAGGTGGGATAAAGTGGGGATGGTTAATGGGTGCAAAAATATAGTTAGTTAGATAGAATGAACAATATTTGATAGCATAACAAAGTAACTATAATCAACAATAAGTTAGGGTATACTTTAAAATAACTAAAAGAGTGGAAATGGAACACAAATGATAAATACCTGAGGTGAAAGATAGCCCAATTATCCAGATTTGATTAATTCATATTGTATGCCTGTATCAAAACATCACATGTACCCTATAAATAAATACAACTATTATGTACCCATAATAATTAAAAATGAAATTTAAAAAAAAGTGTGGCAGAGTATATTTTCCTAATTTATCTGCAATAACTAAACCAGTTTATACATTCTTTGACACACCTATCATTGAGAGGTGAGATCTATGATCTTTTCCTTGATTCTGGCTGGCTTTGTGACTCTAGCAGAAGTGTGTGACCTTATGTGACCTTTAAGGCTAGGTTATAAAATGCAATATAGCTTTGCTTGGGTTCTTTTGATGCCCCTCTTCTTAACACTGAGCTGTCATGCTGTGAGGAAGCCCAAGAAATCTGAGAGGAGGCCTATGTGGAGCATAACTGAGGGCCTCAACCCTAGCCACACTGAGTAATTTCTCAAGCAGGCTCAATAATATCTAGACCAGCAGGCATTTTCACCCACTGCCCTAACCAATGTCATGTAGGCTGGTCTCCACCTCTCAAATCCTCTGATCTATCAGCAGACAATATCTTTTAGGGATGTCCTGTGTGACGACAACAGGATTCTGGATATAGTTAAGTAAGAGCTACTTTTGGTATCTAATGTGAAACCACAGGACTCTATAGAAGCGACCCAGTGGTAAAGCAGAATTGCCTTCAAACCCACAAGAAAACTCTACTAGCTTCCTAAATAAAACTTGCTTCCATTTTTTAATCAAGAATATGAAATACTCTAGTTTTAATAAAACCCAAGTTGAATAAAACTTCCTGCCTATGAAATGCCAATCGAATGAAACCTAAAAATGGAATGCCGCTGTACAGGCAAGGCATGTCATTTCTCTGCTCGCAGAGCTTCCCACTTGACAGAGCGTCTTTGTGTTCAGGTCACTCTAGAACCAGCTGGGCCCTGGGGGAACTGGAGATGCACGCAAGGGCTTCGTTGTTTTTCAATCTTTTTTTTTTTCAAAAAAATAGTTTCTTTGTTTTGTTTCGTTTTTTTTAAAACCAGGAAAGCAGCCTGCATTTTCAAGGTCATTAGCTCCATCTCAGGTCTCTTCTTTTAATGACCATATTGTTTTGTTTTCTTTAACCTAGAAAAAACTCAACCACAAATGTAATGTTTATCTTTCAAAATAGCAGCTGAAAAAAAGCACAGGATGTGTGAGACTAAAAACACTCTTTTGGCTTCCTCTCCCTTTTTTTGTAACTTTCCTCAGGTTCCTCCCAGAGGGAGCCTGCTATATATAAGCAACATTCTTTGGTTTGGCTTAGGCTGGATAGTGCCCGAAATGAGAGCAGCATCACCTTTAGGAACACAACCTTGTCTGCTCCGCATATGTTGGCATGGGGTGAACTTCATTTTAGCAATGATTCTGCACTATCTTATTTTGTTCATTATTTCATGACTTCAAGTGTTTTCGTCTTGCTTTCTCTTCTCAGTTGTTTGAAAATCCCATTTGATCATGGATATCAGAGCATCTGAAATATTGGCTTTCCTTAGGAAGTCGATAAGAAAAAATTCTTAGAAATCTGTCTTCAACCAACTGAGCTGTTCGTTTTATTCTTGGGTGCATTCCATTAGACAACAGGATTTATTAGTTCAAATTCCTGTTCCTCAGAACTACTTGTTCTTAATGACATGCATCCTTTCTTCCACTTTTCATACTCCATGCTCTCTCTGCCCAATTTCTTTCTTCTTTTATTTCCAATCTTTGCACAGTCTTCTGCAACCACCCACCTACTTGCCATTAACAAGGGAACTTTCTCACCCTCACTGTGACGGATGTGACTTTCACAAAGTGTATAGGTAATGTGGCAAAAGGTTTTTAAAACGTTGAATCAAATTGCTTTTGATTAAATGCCATTAAGACTTCTTGTGTGCAGTATACATATGCTTGTTCCTGTTATTATATGCAATCCAATTCTTCATGAAACTAATTCTATCTCAGAACGATGATCATACTATTTCTTGGCAATGGCTATAATGCAATGTTTTATAATACCTCCAAAGTATCATTTTTCTCCTTGCAAAATGTAAAGTTCACTTTCAGAAAGAAATGAATATCAAAGTTTAAAAATTGACCAAGCCAGGAAAAAAAAAAGGAAAAACTAGTTAAGATATATTGGAAGCAGCATGCTCCGTCAATAGTATGCTCCACAGTACTGAAAGACAAGGGCCCTGATAGAGTCAAGTAGAACAAACGGTCCTCTTCCTAACAGTGCACAGCCACAGTGAGGTGCACCCTCATTTAGTGACTTACTGGGCTTTAATTTAGACTAGACCACTAGACTAGTGTACGGGTATTTCTTGAACCACTAGCAATTTTTGTTTCTTTTCTCTTGAGTAGAGGTTTATTTGTAGTTGCTATGCAATTTTATTCTTTTGGGGGAATGCCTTATTTTGTTTGTTCCTCTAATCCTTCTTTGCCTAAAAGAAAATGGCCCTGAGCTGAGCACTTAGAAAGGGGAAGAAGGTACTTACTGTTTTTTATTCCTTTGCTGTTTTCACTGGTGAAACCAAAGGCAGACCACTTCCTTAGTATATCTTTTAGCATCTGATCAGATTTTCTTTTATAATATTTTTTCCCCTCTGTGTGTGGTCTCTTAAAGCAATTGGTAGTTAAACGTGCCATTTCTGGTTTAGGTCATGCACTTTCTCTAAGATGAAATTTATAGGCCTTTTATGCTGTGTGATCAACCAGACCCAAGAATATCCTAAGGAGAAACTTCCATGTTTCATCTTAGATATAAATATAGCATATTTATATATAAATATATAGTATATTTAACATGTCTGAATATTTCCCTTGGCCTTCAAAAGGTATATCCTGACTCTGCTCTTATTTCATCTGTGTGAAACATCCTTTAAGAGAAATTTTAAAAATTTTAAAAGGGGGTTTTTTACATAAATATCTATGTCTTTGTTCTCTGGAATTTTAATAAATCAAACCTTTTCCCCTTTTCTTAAAATAAGCCAGAGGGAAACCAGATGAAAGATTATACAGAAACAGTCTCTTAGATGCTTTCTGACTCAAAGTACAAACAGTTTTCTCTTGGGTGTAAGTCCTTACTGTTATGCAATGATTCAAAGCACAAGGAAGTTGACTACGCCAGATCCAAAGTAAAAATCAAATAGATTTATCTTGCCTTGGTGGGCTTATTTGCATTTCCCCTATTCTTTTAAAAGTTGGTTAAATTGGCCTGGAACCCAGGCAGATTTGGGGAATAAAATAACCTCTTTTGTATTCGAGTGCACTGTAAGAAGCCATCTGTAATTGGAAGGCTCTCAAACATGCTTCTTTAAGGCCTCTTTTGGTCCCAGGCACGGGTCACATGGCACAGCCCATTTACCATGCTTTCGTCCCACCTGGAGCTCCTTCAGTTGCGACCTCCCAGGTTTGCTTTACAGCTATCACCTCACTAAAGAAACATGTATTTTTAAGTCTTTTCTTCAACATCAAAATGAGTCTTAAACAACTTTAAAGCAGCAACTATCAAGGCAGAACTGAGGAGAAGAAACCAATTCATTTTACCAACCCAAAGATCTTGCAGTTTTCACCCAGTTTGAGAAATGTCGTTTTCAAGTACATGCTCTACCCATGCTTACCATAGAAAGTAGTACAATAAGTCTGGTCTGGACAACACATGTTAACTGTCCCAGTTACTTCTAAGGGTTTATTTGTCAATAACTCGTTGTGAGGCCTTTTCCAGGTCTATGTGTCTACTGAGGGCTGGGAGTGTGAAGGAGGGTTTTAGCTAGGCATAGACTGTCATGCTGGTCTAGGAAATGATCCCAGAGTTAATAGAAAACAGCAACGGTATCTGCGGCTGGATTGCACTACCACCCAGAAGCCATGAAGGCTAAGTGTGGAATAAAGCCCTTACTGTTTCTATCCCATTAATTATGCTGCTTTATGAATGTTTTTTTTCCTTAATAACTATTGCAATGTGTCTTGGGGTCTCAAGCTGGAAAGATCACTTTAGGGCCTGACCACTTATAGCTGCCATTGACCACAGTTCCACAGGAGATCAAAATAGTTCAAGTTTTTCTTTGATTTTTGAATAGTTCTG
Organism: Propithecus coquereli; assembly: GCF_000956105.1. Taxonomy (NCBI): domain Eukaryota; kingdom Metazoa; phylum Chordata; class Mammalia; order Primates; family Indriidae; genus Propithecus; species Propithecus coquereli. The sequence goes on along the minus strand of NW_012134969.1, from coordinate 12,287,884 downwards.
TTAAATGATCATAAGAAAAGTAATTTTGTTGTGGCTTTTAAAAAATTAAGTCTGTCTAAATAAGCGTGACCTTCCCATTAGATTGGATTGCAATCTGTTCTTGGACTAGGTAAAAAAAGAACTATCAGAAGTCTTCTTAAAGTTTTTTTTTTTTTTCCAGTTCTTTGATTCTACTAGCTAGAACATTGTTTGAATACAAGGCAAAGTCCTCTGGCTATTAAGTCTGAGAACACAGGACTCCAGATTTATAGTTTTCAGAAATTTGAGTTTCCCAAGGCAGCCAAGTTTGTTTTTTGATTTCCTGCCCAACACTTTTTTTCTATTTTTACTTAGCTTTAAATTGCACATGTGCCTTAGATGTAATAAGTATTTATGAAATACAGTCCTTGGGTATCTGTGAGGGATTGGTTCTAGGACCCCCAGCAAATACCAAAATCCATGGATGCTCAAGTCCCTTATATAAATGGTGTAGTATTTGCATTTAACCTACACACATTTTCCCTTTAAATCATCTCCAGAGTACTTATAATACCTAATACAATGTAAATGCTATGTAAATAGTTGTTATACTATATTGTTCAGGAAATAATGATAAGAGGATAAAGTCTGTACATGTTCAGTATAGGTGCAAGCATCCCCCCTTTTTTTTTTCCATCTGTGGTTGGTTGAATCCACAAATACTGACGAATCCACAGATATGGAAGTACACAACTGTATAAGATAAAATATAAAAAAATATTTGGAGATGTGGTATCTCAAACCATGATTAGATTATGTCAGTCATTATCTTAAAAATTCAAGACAAAAAAGTTATTTAGCAGTTAGATTTGTAAAATATCTCCAGGAAATAATGTATGTTCCACTTATGAAAGTATCCACACTTTAAAAAATATTTATAGTCAGGATTAAGTGATAGCCTTTTCTTTTTTTCATTAAAGTCTCCAAATGTTAAATAATTCTCTAGAACTCATGTAAAGTTACCATTGCTTTTGTCCCAGCTGTGGGGAAAAGGTTAAAAAAATTAAAAAGAAAAAAATATTTAGGGATCACATGGGGACTTTTAACTGGACCCTGTGGTAATTCATACATCTTTAAAAATTAGGGTTAGATGGAGTCTGCCTTTGGGTAGCTACATGTATCTTACCATGTATGTATCAGATTTATCTCATTTTAGAAAAGTGTGAAAAAAAAAGATGATACTAACTTTCTCTGGAAATTTAGTCAAGCATTTAAGAAATCACTGAAAGAAATTTCTCAGTCCTAACTTCATTTTCCTCTTTCATTATAAAAAAATTTGCTCCATGCTTTCTCTATCTTAATTAGAGTAATAGTTTGATAAAGATATAAGTAGGGAAAATTCCTACACTGAAGGAAGAGAAGAGAGTGGGGAGGGTACATGGGGGCCTGGCCGGATGTCACCAGGATGTGGAGGGTCTTGAGAAGTGTATCGAGGAGTTTAGTTACACACACACATACACATTTTGTGTGAAGATGTCTATTATGTATGCAGCCATGATAGAGAAATATTAGTGCCTCCTCCTACAATCCATGTTGCCAAAACAATGGCTGTGACATCAACACCTTTATGCCATTTGCCCAGAAATATAAAGCCTTCCTTGATGAAGCCTAGTAGGATGCTTGGTAAGGTTGAGCTGGAGTACAACAGACTTTTTACCATTTTCTGCCAGCCTTCGTGCATACGTCCTTTACCTTGTTTGATTTATAAACACACATACTGTCTATTACACATTGTTATTAGCAATGTTGGATTTATTTGGTACTCTTTCATCTAACTTAAATAAAAGAGCATTAGAAACATCTGTGTCCTCATAAAAAAAGAAAAAAGCTGTTGGAACTTCTCCTTCTGCTTCTGGTGTTTCCTCCTTTCTCACTTACCCAGAATGCCAGATCTTTATAGAGCAACATTTTTTTTTGAAGTGATATTTACAGAAACATTCAGCAGTCCCCTGAGGATAAAGTCCATACTACTAATTCCGACACGACAGGCGGATTTATCCATCCTCCGCATCCAGCTGTATTTTCCACAACAGCTCAGCATACGCTCTGTGCCCGAGTTAGGCTGCTCTGCTCTGGCCTCAGTCCCCTCTCCTGGTCTTGGTGGTGTTCTTCATGCTCTTCCCTCCTCTCAGCCTCTTTTTTCTCTTCCTTTTTCTTTACCCCAGTCCATTCCATTTCTCTAACTAAAATTCTGTCTTCTCCATGAAACCTTACCGGGCCTCTCCAGCTCTTTCTAAACTTTGATAACATGCTATGAACAACTGGCTTATTTGCAGAGTGTTACCAATGGAAATACGAAGTATGGTGAAGTTTAGGCAAGACTAGGGTCTGGGTCTTCTGAGCGGGTTCTGTCCATTGGACCACCCTCCTTTGTGCCATTTCTCTCTCTCATTTTAATAAACTTTATTTTTTGAGCACTTTTAGGTTCACAGCAAAATTGAGCAAGTACAGAGAGTTCCCACGTACCCCCATCTCACGCGCATACAATCTCCTCCACTGTCTGCATCCCCCACCGGACTAGTACACTTGTTAAATCAAAGAACCTACACTGATATATCATTATCACCCAAAGTCCATAGTTTACATTAGGGTTCACTCTCATGTTGTACATTTATTGGTTTTGACAAATGTACAATGACATGTATCCACCACTGTAGTATCATACGGAAGAGTTTCACTGTCCTAAAAATCCTCTGTGCTCCTCCTGTTCATCCTTCTCTCCCTCCCCACTAAACCCTGATCTTTTACTGATCAGTGACAACCACTGATCTTTTTACTGTCTCCACAGTTTTGCCTTTTCCAGAATGTCATATAGTTGGAATCAAACAGTATGTAGCCTTTCAGATTGGCTTCTTTCACTTAGTAATATGCATTTAAGTTTCCTCTATGTCTTTTCATGGCTTGATAGCTCATTCCTTTTTAGTGTTGAATAACAGTCCATCATGAGGATGTACGATAGTTTGTTTATCCATCCATCTACTGAAGGACATCTTGGTTGTTTTCAAGTTTTGGTAATTACATATAAAGCAACTATAAACATATATATGCAGGGTTTTTTGGTAGATATAAGTTTTCAAATCCTTGGGGTAAATACCAAGGAGCATGACTATTGAATTGTTTGGTAAGAGTATGTTTAGTTTTATAAGAAATTGCCAAAGTGCCTTCCAAAATAGCTGTATTATTTTGTATTCCCATCAGCAATGAATGAGAGTCCCTGTGGCTCCACATCCTTATCAGCATTTGGTATGGTCAGTGTTTTGGATTTTGGCCTTTCTAACAGGTATGCAGGGGTATCTCACTGTCGTTTTAATTTGCATTTCCCTAAGGATACATGATGTGAAGCATCTTTTCATATGCTTACTTGCCATATGTATATCTTCTTCAGTGAGGTGTCTGTTCAGATTGTTTGCCCATTTTTTAATGAGATAGTTTGTTTTCTTATTGTTGAGTTTTAAGAGTTCTTTGTGTATTTTAGGTTTAAGTCCTTTATGAGATACATGTTTCACAAACATTTTTTCCCGGTCTGTGAATTGTTTTCTTATTCTTTAGATTTCGCTCTTTTTTGATTTGTATTCTCATCTTTTCTCTTTTTTTCTCCCTTTCTTTCATCTGTGTGGAACACATCCAGTCTTTTCAAAATCAATCAAAACAAAACAAAACTCCTAAATGCCACAGTTTCAAATAAAAAGAGATCTACACTTATCATTAGGATAATTCCCAGAGGGTTTGGAGATATTGATAAGGAAATCTGCCATCTATTACTTGGCACATCAGCCACCTGAGACCCCCACCCCTCACAGAAGACCCGCATCAGCATAATACTAACCTATTACCTGGCCCATCAACTAATCTATTACCTGGCGCATCAGCATAACACTAAACCTATTACCTGGTGCATCCACTACCCTATTACTTGGTGCATCAACATAATACTAACCTATTATCTGACGCATCAACTAACCTATTACCTGGTGGGCATTAGCCACCCAAGACCCCACCCCTCAGACCACCCCAACTTAATAAAAGTGGGAAAAATTGGGTAGACGGGGCTCAGAATTTGGTGGTGAGACCCCTCTGAGCCCACCGGCGAATAAACTTTGATTCTCCGACTCTCTGTGTGCCACTTGGTTTGTCCTCGGAACCACCCTTTGTAACACTTGCTGTAACAATATTATAGACCAAGATGTGAGAAAGAAAAAAAAATTCATCTAGCCAGTTCATCAAGGAAAATAATGATAAATTATTTTTAAATTAAATTAAAATAATTGAAAAGCACATATGATATTGAGGTAGGAAGCTGGTAAGAAATACAAACTTGGGAGATAAGGAATTTAGAAATGATAAAGGGTATACAAACTTATGAAGAAGAGGGAAAAACAGTGCTTAAGTCTCTGAAGAGGCAAGTGGAAGCCTTCACCTCTCGACTAGAAGAAACACTTCTTTTATGAAAGTTGAGACAAAGCCACAAGATGCCCAGCTAAAGCCACACATTGGATTAAGAGGGGAGGCCTCCAGGACCACATTTCAAAGAGCATATTCAGTGATGTTTCACCGAAGGACTGCAAAAAATGTTTTCCAATCATTTTGTTAAATCTCAAGAAATTTCTCTGAAGATGAAGGAATTGCTTCCTTGAGAAAGAACAGAGAGAACAGAGTTGTAAAGAACCTAAAAAGAAAAAGCTCCCTATCCAAGCATATCACATTAGTCTAAAAGATTCTAGAATTGAGTTCCCTGATTCCATTTTGTCATTCCTTCCTCCCTAATAAGTAGAAAAACAAAGTTAGATTCTGGTGATAGGTAGAGCTAGGATCAGATTCTTCTTGCTCTCTTAAAATCAACATGAAAAAGGAAAACAAAGGTCTTTTAAGACTCCCTTTACATTTGGTAGTTAATGGTAACTTATGACTATGTTTTCAACTTTCTTTTGTTCAGTCATGGACTCTCCTCCTCCCCCACTCCTCAGTTTTCAGGGTCAACAGGCGACCTTTTATAAATCACAAGACTGGATTTGCTATGCTTGGTCTCGGTCCAGCTTCTTTATTATCCCTGCTGTTGTGCACTACACAGTTCTGCAGACACACTAGATAAAACGGAGAAACAAAACCAGGAGATTATTCTCAGACCGTTTGCCAACTGATTTTAAACTGTTGCTCACTGCTAGTACACAAAATAATGAATGGTCTTTTATTTATGAGTCTTTTAAAATAGAAATCCTGGGGCAGGGGAGGATTTCTGGTTCTGTCAACCTCATTTGTTCTTGCTTTGCCTCAGCTTCCTAGTCTGTTCAGGAAGAATTTTGTTTTCTTTTCTTCTCTAATTCTACCTAGTGCAAAATGCCTTGAGTATATCTCCACCATTTCGTCCTAACACAGAAAGAAGGAGGAAGGATTTATGTATAACCATTTATAGTAATCCTCCAGATCTTGCTTCCAGAATTTCTTAGTCTTAAATTATAATGTCTCAGGAAATCTATGAAATAGGGAGATGGGGGCAGTAGTTAACTTTGAGGAATGAGATTCAATTTTTACTGTCAAATGTCAGTTCATAGAGTCAACCCCACAGAGCTGATGACCAGCCAAGTGAGACCCAGGGAGTTTAAATTCGTTGCTGCAAGTCATATGGCTAGCTACTGTGCAAACTCACCAGAACTGGAACCCAGCTATTCCGACTCGCAATAGAACACTTAGTCCACTTTGACAGGACTTTCAGAAAACCCAAGCAGACTCAAGGTCTGGACCAGGTTTCTATCTCAGCCCACGATGTTCCTGAAACATGTAATCTGCGATTTGGGGATCTTGGGCTATTTCTTAGGGTTTTATGGTCCCACAGTCTAGAGAGACTCTAAGATACTCCCTCCTTGAGCAAAGTCAAATCCCCAAGGACCTCACACTCAACCTACTTTCTTCAGGGTTGAGCCAGGGCAGAGCTGACACAGCTGTAACATTCTAGAGCACACCCACGACTCTGGTTGAACCATGACAGAATGGGGCGGGAGAGGATACAAGATCAACCATTTGCCCAAGAGGCCATCTGTTGACACAGTTATAGTGCGAGTATAGTGCGAGTAATAGTGCGAGCCAGTATCCTCTAAAACGTCTTCAAAATACGAGAATTTTGCTTTATCTTTAAGTGATTATTTTTCATTTCGCAGAAAAGTAAGGACTCATCATCTAGGACCGTGCCTTGAATCACACATCAGCCCGGTGTGCATGTGGGTTTTTTCCAAGTGCGCACAAGAGTGGAACATTTTGTTTTATGAGTGTGAGATGTTTAAAATACAAATCTGCCAAGAGGCTTCCTCCGAATTGGTTTGGGACGAGCGAGGCAGGACAGGCTCTGACCTCCCGAGGGAGAGAAAGACAAGGCAAGTCCGAGCCAGGTAAACGCCCGTGGGTGAGGTCTGTGGAAGATAAAGTCAGTCACAAGGATAGAGAGCTTTAAACATTCCGGCGCTCTACAGAGTCGGTTCTCTAATACGTGAGAAAATGGAAATGCAGACGCACAAAAATTCCACGGCCTTTAGGCTCGCGGTGGGGAAAAGGGGGCAAGGAAGAGGGGCCTGCTGCTGCCAGAGGTTAATCTGTCGCATGCGGCGAATCTAGGAAAGTTCACCCGACTTTGCTACAAACCTGCAACACTGGGCCCGGAGGTAAACTGGTTGGGAGCGAATTCAGAACTGGAAAATCCAGGCGGCCCCAAGAGACGACCCGCCCTCAGCCGGCTCGGCCCTCTCCAGCAAGCTCCTCTAGGCGCCCGGCGTGGGCGCGAGGGCAGGGTCCCGCGCAGCGCCCCGCCCCGGCCGCCCGGCCCCGCCCCGTCCCGGGGGTGAGCGAGCCGTCTCCGCCCTCGCGCCCGAGCTGGGAGGCTGCGAGAGCTGCGCCGCAGTAGCCGCGTCTGCCACCGCGGGGCCGCCCGAGCCTACCCAGCTGCGCGGAGCCGAGCCCGGAGCCCAGCCGTAGAGGCTGCAGCCGCAGCCGGGAGCTCGCAGCCCGCGCCTCCAGCCCACCGCTGCCCTCAAAGGGCGCCCCAGGCCGCGCCATGGTGAAGGTGACGTTCAACTCGGCTCTGGCCCAGAAGGAGGCCAAGAAGGACGAGCCCAAGAGCGGCGAGGAGGCGCTCATCATCCCCCCCGACGCCGTCGCGGTGGACTGCAAGGTCCGAGCCTGGGGAGGCCGGGGAAATGGGGGTGCTGGGCCTGGCCCGGGATAGCTGCGTGGGCCGAGCACCTTTGTGCATGCCGGTGGCGGGGCGCCGGGCAGGAGCCGCGGGGAGAGGGTCCGCGAGGGAGCCGAGCGCTCCCTTTTCTTGAGCGGCTCAGCTCCTTCTTTGTAAGGAAGTGCGTGTGCAGGAAGCGGCGCCTAACGCGGGGTCCGGGTCTTTGGAGGCCTGGAGAGTCGAGGGTTGCAGAATTGTGCTGAATTCCCTGTCGTTTGTGCAGTGCGGGAGATGTGCGTGAGGCCGGGACTTAGTTGGTTCGACCTGGGGACTGGCAGCGACAGGCAAACAACAGCCGAGTTTGGCACTTCCTTCCCAGTGTAAATAATGTACCTAAAATGGCTGACATCATCCCAAGCCCAAACCTCTGTTGTTTCCTACTTTCGTTTCTAGGCTGAACTGCACTTGGACTAAGTCCAGCAACTGTGAACGTCTTAATTTTAAAAGCGTTTTTTTCTTTACCTCCTTTTTCCACGGCGCTTCAGTAGTGGGAGGTCAACTTCATCGTGGGGTCTGGAGAGGGGGCGAGGTGACAGTCTTTTTGGAGTAGGTTCTAACTGTTTATTTTATAATTAAAACAAACATTCCTGGTAAAGATCAGTAATTACTGTTTGGATGTTAGTGTGAAACCAACAGTTGGCTTTTAAATTATATCACAGTCTTTGTGAGGACTCCTTACGCTAAGTGAAACTAAACATAAGAAATCTGCCCCAAGGTCCCTAATAAAATTCTTCATTTTACAATCCCTGTTTAACCCTAAGTAAAAATTGTGAGGGGAGTTAACTTTTAGTGGATTACAATAATATTCATTTAAATATGAGTGTAATTGCCTCAGAAGTTAAAATAGAAAGCCCACAGCCCCTTCCTGGCAGATCTTCTTTGGGCTGCAAAAATGAGAAATTTTAACTGTAGAAGTTACGTTGCTTACCTTATTTTTTCGTTAGCACTTTTTAAGAGTTATTATCAGTAGGGTAAATTTAGTTTTAACTTAAAAAAAAAATCATTGTGTACCAGGTATGAGTAATAAGAGTTTTTATATGGTCCAATTAAAATTATTACAGAAAAGCAGACCACTAATACACTATAAAACATTTGAGAATGTAATGTTAATCTGGACATGTCTGTACTTATTTTCTGGAAATGTTCTAGTTAAAAACAGAAACGTCAGGGGTTGATATTTAAATGACTGTTTTGCCTTGAAATAGGAACGGTGAACTGATTCCCTAAAAGGATTAAAGGTTTTGGTTTTTGTATTGTTTTCCTGAAGCTATTGCAAACAGTCTTGGTCTTAAAGAAAATGTTTGGAATGCATAGACACAAAATTCCAGTAGCAAGTTATCTTAGCTCTTTGTTTATCTAACATGCATTGTACCTAAAATAGATTGATAGTCAAGTACCCAGTCATAATAGTCCCAAATGCTATTATATATAATAGGAATCTTAATGCTATTATATATATATATTTTTAAATTCTGTAAACAAATATAACTCTTCCCATTTAAAAAAAAAAAGGAGCATCAGATGATGTCACTTTAGACCGCTTTTGCGCTGTATTGAAGATTTGCAACTCTAGATAAACATCAGAATTAAATTTGCTAAGCCACCTTTAAATCTGACTTTTGACTTTTTTTTATCATTTCTGGAATAGTAACCCTGTTTTCATATTCTCAGAATTTCTCACAAGTTCACCATATTTAAATTTGTGGTCATAGCTGCTATGAAAAGTAACTATTCATAGCTCTGTGCTTTGTTTTGCATTTCTTATTTTCTCAGATCCCTATATGCAAAGAGAAACACTACCCGGACTAAACACTGAGGGCCAGAGTCTGCCCCCTTTGTAACCACACAACAGTCATGGATGAATTGGTAGATACAAAATGACTAATTCTTTTTCCAGCCCTAAGATAAAAGGCTTCTTTTCTTCAGTGGATGACAAAATATTTCTCTACATTAAAAGTAGATTTTTATAATCAGTTACTTAACGGGTAAAGGAAGACCTTACTTAATGACAGACATTTGTGAAAGAACTTCTGATCTCTTTATCTTAGAACTTGGGCAGTGATTACATAATGTTCTTTGGCTCCTTAGGGGTGACTGGGTGGCAGCCACCTTGTCTGACTGCCTGGGCAGGGAACAGAATCAGCCTTAGTGTGTTTTGCCTGGGGCATTTCCTTTGCCTGGTTGGTTGAGAGGATCAAACTGGGCTGGTTAATGGCCCAGAACTCCTGAATAAGAATTTTTAATACCTTTAACCCTCCTAGATCACAATATCCCATAGCCCAGCGTTTTTCAAAATGTGCTCTTAAAGACCACCTGCTCTGGTATCATCTGGAATTCTGGTTTTAAAATGCAGATCGTGCTATCTTATGCCACAAGAATTCTGATCACTCTAGTCAGCTGGCTTATATAACATGCATTCCAGTACTTTTACATTGCTTCTGTCTTGCTCTTTGCAGGGTAAGAACCCTCTCTGGAAACAGTTCCATTGCCCTATGTTTTGATCTTGTCTTTTCAACAGTGATTAATACCAACAACCATATCTCTTGATTATATTACCTTTACTAGCTTGCTGTTTTTTCTTTTCCTGCATTTTCACCTTCCTCCACCTGTCCCAGTAGGCACAAAGCTCTTACAGGTATAGAAACAGCAAAGTGTAGGGGATCTGTTTTGTATAATGAAAGTGAATTTGAAATTATATACATGCTTTATGTGATAGGCAGCAGTTCATTTGCTTATTTGTGTCCATAACTTTGAACCTTGGAAAATTGTTGCATATATGCAGATATCAAAGAAAATACCTAATGGACTGAATCAGGAGTCCCAGTTTTGTCATTACGTAACTGCTTGATCTTGGGCTTAAATTTTTAGTTTTCCTGTCTGTAAGATGAGAGGGTAAGACCAGATGGTCTGTAAGGAGTCTTCCAGTTTTAAAATTCTATGAAGATGCTAGGATTGCATAATTATATTTGGCAGGAATTAAATTGTTTTAATTTTGAAAAGTAATAACTATGTCCTCACCCTAACCAGACTGTTCCCTTTCTTCCTTTGAATGTTTAACATGGTACATTTTACCTCCTGCTAAGTAGCAGTGGGTCAAAGAGAAAGGACATGGATAGAAGTATTATGTAATACAGCAAATTTTCATTTTTGGTTACCTCACTGTAGAACAGTGAAGTTGTCAGAAACTCTTTTTGTTGCAATGTCTGCTTATGAAACCCCTTTCCCAATATCAGGCCTCCAAAAAGCTTGTTTGCTTCGCAGGTATCTCCATAAGCTGTTTTGCTGATAAATAGTATTGCTTCCTCTCTACCTTACTTTGTAGGTATTTGTAAAAGAGGAAAGTAAAGTGTGCGTATATGGGACAAGATGGGAGTGTGAGAGAAAGCGAAGGACTAACCCAGTAAGTTCTGAGTTACCCATCACAAAATGACTATTTGGACCCTAATTCTTTATACTTCCTGATTTTTCCTATTTGCACAATCAGGACTGAAGGGTTTGGCATTATAATTTAGCTTTTTGTTTGTGATGGTGGTTTTTATTTTTTGTGCTTTTTGGCAGGATAGGGAGAAGGGACCTAAAGTGCCTGGCTGGATATTTACTGAAATGGGTTGGTCTTTTAGAGAAGGGATTGGGAGCTTGTTTCTCTTTAACCAAAGTGCATCTCTTTACCTAGTTGTGTAATTGCGTGTTTGCAAACATTGGCCAGTTAAAGTTTTACAGTCATTTTATAGTCATTTTGGTTCTGCATGAGGATATTGATATCTGAAGTGAGAGTTTAGTGCTAGAAGATAAATTAATTGCTTCTGTGCATCCTGAATGCCTTGGCAGGACCTGCTGTGTACACATCCCTGGTACATATCCCCGACAGGACACTGCTGCTGGTAGGCAAGGTTGCATATTGTGCAATTAGAGGACAAGTTCAGAGGTCCTCCCAAGATTGTAGTCTTCTCAACTATACAGAAGCAAGTATATTATACTTGGCATAATAATAAGCTTGTAAGACTTCATGGAATTTGACTTTGCTGTGTAGGAGGTTTATGTGAATAAACACATTTATGGTACAGGCCTGTCTAATATGATTTAGAATTTAACTTATCTGGTAAATTGCTAAAGCTTGACTTGTGTGTAAATGTATGTAGAAAAAGGTATTAAGTAGTAATTGTGGGACATTTTATTTCTCTTAGTTTTATCATACCACAACTTAAAAATCTGGAGTATCTATTCAAAAGCTCCATTCTTTTTCTGAAAGGAA